>NW_008360311.1:5582270-5602500 GCF_000622305.1 Nannospalax galili
ATCTCTATCTTTCTTCAGTTCTTTGATTTCTTTGTTTGTGTGTTCTTTAAATTCACTGAATTCTTTTATCATGTTTATGACTGTTCTTTTGAGTTCTGTGTTCTGTGTTATCTCTAGGGGGCTCTCATTGTACTCCTCTACAGGACTTTGGTACTTGATGGGGATATATTATTTTGGTTTTTCATGTTATTATTTTTTCTCTGTGACTTTGGCATGTGGATTTCTTTTGTAGTGTCTGATACTTGTGTGAGACTCAAGCCTTCCTTTGTTGAGTTTAGGTCTGCTTCTTTTTGTAAACTTTGTATGTGTTTGCAGTTTACTTATTGGGCATGAAATGCTGGTTGGTCTAGGCTTCAGGTTCTCTCTTTTGATTTCATACTGGAGTGGCCAGATTGCTTTTGTCTTCAGGAGTTCCCACAGAAGCCCAAGTCGGATAAGGATCAGATGCTCTCAGGCTTTCTCCTAAGGTCTGGATCCCTCCAGGAAAGATGCTAGCCTCAGGAATTTGATGGCTGGGCTGGCCTGGGAGCAGGGCCCAGGAAAGATGCTGGCCCCCAAGAATGCAAAGGGAGGTGGGGGCGAGAAGAGGCCTGAGGGCTCCTAGGGACTCCAGGGAGGAATTGGGTTGGTGTGGACAGGATCAGGAAGCAGTGGGGATTCTGGGCCAACCAAGTCTGTTGATTGACAGGGCTCAGAGCCTTTTATCAGTCTATCTATTTCTACATCTTTATTTATGTTTTTTTCTTGCTGGTTCCTTGCAATTTCTAGATTAAAAGAACGTGATTTGCCCTGTATAACTGTCTATATTCTTAGTTTCGCAGAGTCATTCAACAAACTGTGCGTGTTTGTCTTCCCCCACCATGTCCTGTAAATTAGTAATTTGTCCAGGGGTCTATCTAGAGCCAAAGGATGTTCAGCGGTTGATGGTCTCTACCTCTATCTAGGGGCACATGGTGTATAATCACATCCTTCTGATGTCACTTAACACTGCTTATCATTTCTTAGATTCATTTTTTATTAGGATGACTATGATATTCTTCCTTTTGGGATCGGCAGGAGCAGTTTTGTAAAACAAATACTTTACCTGATATATAGTTCCTACAAAAATGCTTCATTCTTTCCCCTTTGTGTGCTGGTTTTCAGAACAATGAGCTGATTTTCTTCTATTCTCCAAAGTTGACCAATAAGGTGGTAGGGTAAGTTATTTATTTAGTGTGTATGTATTGAAAAAGGATTCATTTATGATGTCTGGTTTGTTTTGATAAAGTTGCTCCAGTTTTTTGTAGCTGGGTCCTCTTTACACTGGCCCCTGCAATCTTTTTTGTTTGCTTGTCTTTAAAACTCCCTTTAACAACCTCGCAAACAGAAAATCACATAACTAGCTTTGGTGTCACACAAACGCTTGCACTCCCAAACTCTGTGCATTTCAATGAACTTCTACACAGAAAGAAGGGCCACCCTGAAACAGTGACCCTTTGCTTAGAGTTTTACATGTTCAGTATAATTGCATTTTATACACTTACCCACAAAAAAGAGCTAAGAGTTGCACAACTCTTAGAAAAGCAATTCGCTTTAGATCCTCTTCCACTCCTGTGTCCTTTTGCTTGCGGTCTGTCCGTCCTCTCACCTGTAATGACCCTTTCTTGGTCTCCTTTTAAAATGTGATATTATACCCACACTTAAGGCTGCTAACATATAAACATGTATGCATTATAAGCTAGGATCCACATATGAGGGAGAACACGATTCTTTTCTTTCGGAGTTTGAGTGACCCGACTTAATCGTCTACATTCTGAGTCCATTCATTTTCCTTCAGATTGATGTCATTTTGCATTTGTGCCACACTTTCAATATCCATTCATCTGCCAGTGGACTTCCAGTTGGCTCCGTTGATAAGGTTGGTGCTTTTTCTGTTGCCTGGCCTGATTACGTGCTCTTGGTTCACGTTGTTTTCCTGCAGTACTGGGGTTGGACTCTGGTGCATGCTTGGCTACAGTTCTGCCACTGAGCTTCCCTTCACCAGATTTATCTTCTGCCTTTCTAGTCCCAGACCCAAAATTGGTCTTTTTTAAAAAAAAAATTTAAATCTACAAAGCCTCCATTCTTTTGCCAGAAAATTGTATTTTGGTACCAAGATCTGTGTATAAGATTGTTTCTATTGTGAATATGTTTGCTTGTTTAAGGCATAGCTGACCATCTAAACAGGGAAAAAGTAGAACAGATGCCAGTTAGGACTGAGGCTAGCAGAAGGGGAAATGGGGGTGGGAAGAAGGTGGGGTCTGGTCTTTCTGCCCCCCATGTCCTCCCTGCCTTACCCCTTCTCCTACCCCAAGCCACTCAGCATCATGAGATGCCAAATATTTCCTTTCCCTAAATAAACGTTTAGGAGCTATTCCTCAAGCTAAATAAAAGTTGCTCCTGATCTCTCTATGGTTTGAATGGGAATGGAGTTGGTGATATAGAAAATGGATCAAAGGACAACTGAGAAAAAAATTTTTTTTTTTTTTTTTGGTCTTTTTGGGACAGAGCTGGCCTGGAACTCGCTGTTAGAGCAGGCTCGCCTTAATCTTACAGAGGTCTGACTGCCTCTGCCTCCCAAGTGCTGGGATTAAAGGCATGTGCCCCCACACTCCGCTAATTTGCCTCCTTTAAAACAAAGCATTCCTGCTTTGCCTGCTCGGTGCCATTCTTCTGTATTTGGTGACAAAAGAATGGTAGAACTGTGGTTTCAGGTAGAGGTTCAGGAGCTTGTGGGCGTGGTCAGGGCAGGGACAAGAGTTGGGCTAGGCACCTTTCCCCTTTGTATGCAAAGCTGGAGGTGGAGCTTCCAGTGAGCCCAGAAAGGGGGCGGGGCTTGTAGTAGTTGATCCATATGGGACTTAGAATCACCATGGAAACAGATTTCTGAGCATGCCTATGAGTTTCTAGATTGGGTTAATTGTGGTGGGAAAATCCACCAGTGGGCTGGGGACCCAGACTACATAAAAATGAGAATGTGAACTGGGCACCAGCACATGTCTCTCTCTGCTTCCTGACCATGGATGCAGCGTGCCCAGCCGCCGCCTGCTCTTGCCGGCATGATGGACTGCATCCTCAAACCGTGAGCCAAAATAAACCCTTCCTCAAGTTGCTTTTGTTACTACTTTGCCACAGCCACAAGAAAAGATCTAATACGGGGCTCCTCCAGCCTCTCTGTTCTGTGAATATTTTTGCGCCAGCACAGCTGTGCAGTCCCCGGGTGTCACTGCCTCTGGGGTCAGGAGCAGTGTCTCAGATGGAAGGAAACAGCCACCTCTCCAAGCTGCCTGGAGTGGTTTCTGTTTCAAAAGAAAGCTGTAACTGCATTTCTGAAAGCAGAGGGCTTACTTCTTTCATTGTTACCTGATTCTTAGTTGATATTTTTTTTCCAGGATGCTTTTCCATAAACCTCATTGTTCAGAGAAAGAAAGAGAGAGAGACAATGGAAATCAATTGCTAATTAAATTTGTGTCTAAATTAATAAATCACAACTATTCAGATCATATCTGTCTGAATAATTTCTATCATGGTGAACATAATTGTTAGATTCAGCATTTAATGAACCATATTGTTGGGTAAAATTCTTGTGACAATTGAGACTAATAGGATGAATTAACCTTTATTCTTCCCAGCTTGACATTACATTGGACCATGTTAACATGAGGGCACCTGGAAGCCTCGTTGTTAAATGGTCATTGTGACTCTCCAGGCCTTCTGATGGAGCCCAGGAAGCTCTGGGAAATTAGTGATAGTTGATATTTGGCAATGGGTGTGTGCTTGGTTTTTAGGGCATTTGGTTCTGTGTGTGCATGTCTTCCTGAGATGGAAGTTGTGGAAATTCAAAAGTCAACTCATCAAAAAAAAAAAAAAACAACAAAAAAAATTAAGTCGGCTGGGCGTGGTGGCATACATGTTTTATCCCAGTATTCAGGAGGCAGAGAGGCAGGTGAATCTCTGTGAGATCAAGGCCAGCCTGGTCTACATAGTGAGTTTCAGGCCAGCTGGGGCTACAGGGATACCCTGCCTTAATTAAACAACAACTTAAATTACATTTTATTTATGTATTTATTTATATATTGTATGTGAGGGGTGTGTACATGCATGTGCACATGCCACAGTGCATGTATAGCAGTCAGAGGACTACTTATAAGTGCTGATTCTGTCTTTCCACCATGCAAATCCTTGGGATCAAATCTAGGTCATCAGATTTGGTGGCAAATGCCTTTACTCGCTGAGGCACTTGACCCACTGAACCTTCTCTCTGGCCCAACAACTGCCTTTGAGCACCCACGTGTAGGGTACGTTCAGGGCCCACGATGGGTGAGATCCTTACAGAAGAAATAAACGTGAGTTCTTTCCCAGAGAAGTACAGTTTCCACTGAAGAAACAGAGGAAACATAAAGGAAATCCATTCCAGAGAAACCCAGGAATATTCAACCAGAAGTAGTCCCACGGACTTGGGTGAAGTTGGGACTCAAAGGACTGTGATTGCCCTGGAGAGCATATTTATATACGATGACCGTCACCCATTTCAATACATTATCACAGAAACGCCTTGACTGTTACTATTTCAATACATCATCATAGCAACCCATTTTAGTATGACTGGGGCTCTTATCCCAGTGAGTTGTTTTGGTAGGTGTCTTCAGTTTGGCATCTGACATTTCAAGGGTCTTACGATGCGTTGCCTTTGTAGCAAGAAAAATGCTCCTGATGGGGGCTGAAGAGATGGACCAACAGGCAAAAGCCGTGCTACACAAACACGGGGACTTGAGTCCAAATCCCTGGCACCCATGTAAAAGGCTGGGCAAACCCCATGTGCTCATAACCCCCAGCACTGGGGGGTAGAGACAGGTAGATGACTGGGGCTTGCTGGCTGCCAGCCTAGCTCCAGGTTCAGTGAGAGGCCCTGTCTCAGGGGACTGAATTGGAGAATGCTAAGCAGGACCCACGATGTCTTCCTCTGGCCTCGCTGTACACATGGGCATATGCATCTTCACACACATGCACCATGCACATATGCCACATTCACAAACATACATATATGTGTGCACACACCACACGCACAAATACACAAATAAAATCTTAAAGCGGCCCTCATTCAGAACGAAGAAATACCAGACGTGCTATGATTAGAGATGAGGGTGAGCTCATCTTGTCCACATGCGACACCATTTAACCTGGCAATACCAACAGCCAAGGGCCAGACTCGCTGTCCTGCACACTCGGACAGAAGCTGGTGGTGATCTCCCTTTTTGTTCTCATCAGTTACCAACTCACTGACTAACACTTGGTGCAAAACTGTCACTGGATCGCTAACTATAAAATGGACCCCAATAAATCACAATGGGCACAAAGACACCCCTGCACTCTGGCCTCTGCTCTTGCCTATGTGAGGGGGTTAGGATGGAGTTACGGGATGCATGCTACAGGATGCTATGCAGTCATGCCTGACCGTTGCAAGCTGGGAGCCATTTCTGCCTGTTCGGTATCTTTTTTGGTGAAGTAGAGGAATGTATGATAAGAATCACTGCTTTGCTGTGGAAAACAATCTACGTGGTTTACAGGGAGAGACACGGCAAACACTGACCCTGAAAGATATGTCTTCTACCTGCTGTGTCCAGCCGTCCAGGGATACCCACACTTGATTTCCATCACTTAACGGCATCCATATCTGCTCCGTTTGACTATTTTAGACTGGTGAAGATGGAGCAGGTTTAAGTTGGGGAAGTTTCCACAGAAAAGGGCACCTGAATGGGTGGGGTTGGACACAGAGGAGTGAGAGGCTTTTCAGAGGGGAGTCGTAGAGCTAGATCTGCCTGGGAGGACAGTGGGGACTTGCTGACTGCAGGTGTGTCCTGACATTCAGAGTCACCTGACATCTAGCCCCCTTCTAGGAACGTGGCGTTTATGTCTCCTTTAGAACAGGTTAGGAGATGCCCAGGCCCCTTCTCCCAAGTTTCTTTTCCAGATTGCTTTTATACCTCCTCCCCCTCCCCCTCCCCCTCCTCTTCCCATAGCCCTGGCCAGCCTGGAACTCAGTATGTAGGCCAAGCTTGTTTTGAACTCACAGAGACCTTCCTGACTCTACCTCTGGAGTGCTAGGATTAAAAAAGTGCTCCACTACATCCAGCACCAATGTCTTCTCTTTTTAAAAATATTTTATTTATTATTTTAATGTTCTGTATATAAGTGTATTGCCTGCATATATGTATGTGCACCTGCGTTGTGTAATGCCTCCAGAGGTCAAAAGAGAGTGTCAGATCCCCTGGAACTGGAATTAAGGACAGTGGTTAGCCACCATACTGGGACCGAACCCAGGTCTCCTGCAAGAGCAGCCAGTGCTCTGAACCACTGAGCCATCTCTCCAGCCCCCTTCTGATGTTTCTTAAAGATGGCTCTACCAGTTTCCTAAAGTGCACATGCTTCCTCTTACAGTGGAAGTCATTACAACTTTCCTGGAGCATATGCTAGCAGATGACCTAACCCCGGGACCAGGTACTCACATTCATCACCTAGATGTTTAGCAAAGGAGAGAGGAACACCACAGGGCACTTTCCCAGCATGCCTTCTTAGCTCTTCCCAGACATCTCCTCATCTTGAAACAGTTTTCCAGGGCCCCAAATGTCTCACCCATATATCAAGGGATACCCTTGGAGCTGTGTGGAACAGGCTAAAAAGAGTGCAGAAAACATCTATTCTTGGAATGGGAGATAAGCTAAGGAAAAGAAAGTCCAGGGACGGTTCAGTTTGAATGCCTCCTCCTCCTTTTCTCCTCCCTCTTCTCCTCCTCCATATTTTTCCTTCCAAGCACTCTGTCCCCAGGCATCTGACTAATTTTAGCCCAACTGTTCCTGGGCTCAGGGTAGATGGAGCAACGGCTCCCATCGCTCTGCTGGTGGGTGTTGGGTAGATGTCAGCCAGTAGCTGGGCTCTTGTTGGCCTAGATCCCAGTCCCCAGACAGAGCTGAGCCTGGGGACAGCCTGCAGAGAGACCGGGAAGCGTGCTCTAATCTGTAGCTGAGGGTGGTTCTGTGAGTAGACATCAGGTTGTGCTAAGCAGTGGACTGTGGGGATGGGAGAAGGACGAGGACATCTATTCTTGAAAACACTGTGCACAGGTTTGAAGATGATGCGTTCTCAGCTCTCTTTTCAAAGCCATCAAAAATGGCATCAGAGAGGTTGTAAAATGAGCTGCAATTTATCAAGCAGGCTGCAGGGACCTTTCCAGGACGCAGCAGGTATTTCTGTTTCGGTGCAAAAATGTTTAGTCTTGAAATTATTAAACATCATCATCTTCTTCATGGTGATTTTGTCCTTTCAGTAATCTGAGCAGTGCACGTATGTATTTGTGTCTGCAAATTACTTTGGAAAATGCATATTATTTACTTGCTCTGAAGAGGCTCTTAGGCTCTGTTGCCTAAATAGGAAATTTGGATCTAATAAAATGAGCTATTATGGACTCCTGGACCAATAATAATGGAGAGTAATACCTTTAAAAATTCACAATTTGAAAAAAGATAGTCATTTTGGTTAGATATCAGGACAGAATTCAAAATAAACCCCCATGCCCTAACCTTTCTTCATCTTCTCCCTTGAACGCAGGCAAAGCAAAGCCCTAGATGTGAGAGAGGTTTTTCCTGAGCTCTGGGACCAGCTGTGTAGAGGGAGGGAGTGGCTGAGACCAACTTTCTGCCTGGCTATTGGATTGAACAGACACCTCAGAGAGGCCTAGACTCTGCTGTCTTGGATGAACTTGTGACTCGGGCCCTGTCAGGAGCTGTGTGGCGGGCACGGGGCACTCTGACTCAGGATTTCTGTCATGGATTGCATTTTGCCCCTTGAAAACTTGGGTGCAATTTCTCACATTTAGTCACTTACCTCCAGGGAGGCCCAGTCTCTGACTATTCTTTACATCTTCCCTTTCTTTATGTGTGTGTGTATTTACGTGTGTGTGAATGTTCACGTGTGTACATGTATGCATGCACCTGTCTGCACATGTGTGTAGAGGTCAGAGGACAACCTTTAACATCATTCCTCAGGCATTTTACGCCTTTTATTTGAGGCATAGTCTCCCATTGGCCTGGAACTTGGCCAAGCAGGCCTGGCTAGCCAACCAGTGAGCATCTGGGCTAGTCCTATTTCTGTCTCTCACCTTGCCGTTGCTGGGGATTTAAGCACACACCACTATAGCTGGTCTTTTATGTCAGCTCTGGTGATCAAATTCAGGTCTTCACACTTGAGGTTTACCTGCCAACTGGACTGAACCATCTACCCAGCCTTCCCCTTTCAAATGTATGCTTACTAAGGGCCATTTTGTGACCTTCTTGCCACATGCATTACTTTCCCTGTTGCTGCAATTAAATTCTGGCCTAAAGCAACTTAAGGAAGGGTTTACATTGGCTCACATTTCAGGGGTAATGGTGCACCATGGTGGGGAGGCTTCAGTTATTGGAGCACGAGGCAGCAGATCACATTGTATCCACAGTCAGGAAGCAGAGAGCCATGAAAGCTGGTGCTTACCGCCCTGTCTCCTTTTCATGGGTCTGGCTCAGGCCCAGCCCTGCTGGTTCCTTCTTGGGACCTCAGCTTTGGCATCTGTAAAACAAGCTGAGGCAGTTTTCCCTGTGCCACACAATCTTACCTATGGTTTTAGTGAGGGAATTGGTGTCAGTGGAGCTGGTTTTCTAGACCCAGCTAGGAGGAAGTCCCAGCCCCACTCTCTACATCCTCCCATCCTTTTGGGGGATCCTGAGGTCCATGAGGCCATGAAAGCCCAGGTTTCACAGCCCCTAGGGCTGGGTGAATGGTTAGGTCTTTTCTAGTGCTGGGTTTGGAGGTTCTAGCTATTTCCTAGGTCAAAAGCCACCATTGGTCTATGGTGTTGGGTCTGATGTAAGTGAGGAAAGAGAGTGAGTAAGGCTTTTGTTCTCCTGGTGTCTTTCTTCCCTGAATGAAAGTCTTTTAAAAAAATTTTATATGTATGAGTGTATTTCCAGAATGTGTATATGTAAGTACACCTATGTCATACAATACCCACAGAGGTCAGAAGAGGACATTGAATCCCTTGTAGCTGGAGTTACAGACAGTTGTTAGCTGCCATATGGGTGTTGGGAACTGAACCTGGGTTCTCTGCAATAGCATCCAGTGCTCTTAGCTGCTGAGCCATCTCTCCAGTCCCTGGATGGAAAGTCTTCATCCTTTGGGGTCTCCTAAGCCAGTCTCATGAAACTACCCCTCTTCTCCCACATGGGGTATTGCCAGTTGAGTTGAGGTGGTTCAGGGAAGCACCTGAGCCATGTTTTCTTGATGGTCACTAGCACAGGTCTAGAAATGAAGGGCCTGCTTTGATGGGCATCTGGGGTTTAAAGAGAACAGACCCAGCACAAAGGCAGACCCCATTTCTAGAAACTCCCTTGTTCCTTAATTTCCTGGGGCCTGGTGACAGTGGCCTCTTTCTTGGTCTTATGATAAGCCAGTGTCTTTCTTCTGGAGTCCTGGGCTTCCTAAGTGGTAATATGAGGGGCATCAAATCTGTCCCACACATGTAATTTTTGCCATCTTAATATTTGTTAAGCCTTTTGATTTACTGAGGAGTTAAAGTCATATCAGGTCACAAAATTGCACATTAGATCTGCTTCATGAAACACCCTGAGCGAACAGTTGAACTCATTTATCTCACCATCTTCAAACCAGTGTAGCTGAAGAATTGTACCTTCCCTTTATAAATCTCCATTTATTTCGGACTCAGGTTTATGGGAGAGTTTAACCTGAGTCTGTTCTGTTTCACACGTGACTGTGGAAGCCTGACATGTCCTGCTCATTCAGGCCAGGAAACCCACGTCGTATGGGTTAAGTCAGCCACAGAAAAATTTCATCCTGACGGCTGGAGCAGTGCGCGTTGAGGCAGGACTTTCCTGTGGCATTGGAGACCTGCCTGGCCTCACCCCTCCTCCGCTGTTGTCTTTTGTGTCCTTTCTTGCCTTTTCTCATGCCACCAAGTTTAGCTGACATGAAGGAGAACTTAACCAGCAAAGTATCTACAGAGACTCATTATGCGTGGCCTGGGAAAGGGGTTCGATGTACATGAAAGAGATGTCTGATGACTGAGGGAAAGTAGGTCAAGAAGAATTCAGACTGGCTTTCTGTACTGTGTTCCTTCCTCTTTCTCAGGAAAGGCTGTGTCTGAAGATGGACAGGGCTATGCTGAGCATCCTAAATCCCATAGGAGGCTGTGGGGAGACCTTGTCCCCAAGGGAAGATCCCAGAGTTCTCTTGCCTTTTGGTGCTGAACTTGTTGAGCAAGACTTTGTTCATCTGCTACAACTCTTCCTATGGTGATTTAGAGTGAGACCAAAACACCAGGCTTGTCATATTTTCTATATTTTAGGTATTTAAAGTTTTATTTGTGGTCTAATATGGAATCATTTTTTAATTCCAAAGGTATTTGAAAAGATTAAATATTGTTTTCTTTTTAAAAATATTATTTATTTTTATTTTATGTGTAAGAGTATATTGCCTGCACATATGTAAGTATACCTGTGTCATGCAATGCCCACGGAGGTCAGAAGAGGGTGTTGGATCCCCAGGAACTGGAGTTACAGACAGTTGTTAGCCGCCACGTGGGTTCTGGGATTTGAACCCGGATCCTCTGCAAGAACAGTCAGTACTCTTGATCGCTGAGCCATCTCTCCATCCTGATAATTCTGTTTTCTGTAACTATGAAATATTTCAACTCATTGGGGTAAACACCAAGGAATGCCTGGATCATATGGTGAGAGTCTGTTCAGATTCTGAGGAAACGGTCAGCCATTTTCCACAGTTGCTGTAGCACTTTGCCTTTCCACCTGTGGTGAGTGAGAGTTCTGGTTCGGCCCTTACCCTTGCCGGCTTTAGGTGTCATTAGAGCTTTTGATTTGGGCCAGTTAGGGCCCAGAGTGGCATGTCACTTTGGGTTTGCAGTTCCCAATGATGGAAGTCATCTTTTCCAGACACTTTCTCACCATCTGCACATTTTTACGGTGAGGCATTTGTTTAGATCTTTTGCCCATTTTAAGTTGGATTGTTTGGGGCTAGAGAGATGGCTTGGAAGTTAAGAGCACTTGCTGCTCTTCCAGAGTACCCAAGTTTGGTTCCCAGCACCCATATGGCATGGCTCACAACTACCTGTACCTCCAGGGAAGTGACACCCTCTTCTGCTTTCCCTGGGAACCCACACACATGTGAAATACATACACAGAAAATAAAAATAAATCGTGGTGGCGCACGCCTTTAATCCCAGCACTTGGGAGGCAGAGGCAGGTGGATCTCTGTGAGTTGGAGGCCAGCCTGGTCTACATAGTGAGTTCCGGAAGAGCTGGGGCTACAGGGAAACCCTGTCTCAAAAAGACCAAAAAAAAAAATTGGTTGTTTTCTTATTGTTAAGTGTCCTTTCTATATTTTGGATAATAAGATATATACTTTATAAGATATATCTTCTGCAAATATTTTCTCCCAGCCTGTGGAAGATTTACTGTAAGGAGATGAGATATCTTGGATGTTCCCTCCAGTTCCTTTAGTAGTCTAGTTATATTCTCCACCTCTTAAGAGAGAATAATTACAAATTTAGTATACATTTATAATAAAGTTTTTGTGTTTTCTACATGTATGAATAAATATGCATCCATTTGTGCACTTAAAGTGGCTTAAAAGATCCCTGTGGCATTCCAAGACACTTTTCTACTCTGTATTTTTAGTGGAACTTTTACATTTATTTTGTGTGCATATATATTTATATGCATGCACACACACATACTATGCTGAATCTTTGAAGCCATTGTTTATAACAGTTGATTGTAAATGTTCCATGACTCTTTAAATCGTAATGTGATGTTGCCATTGAACTTTGAACTGATCTGGTAATGTAACATACATACTGTGCGCATATGAAATGCCATTCTGTGTGTGTGTGTTCACCTGAGACTGTGCATGTGGAGGCCAGAGGTGGATGTAGAGTATTTTACTCAATCACTATCCACCTATATTACCCACCTATTATTTATTTATTTATTATTTATTTATTTTTTATATTATGTGTATGAGTGTTTGGCCTGCATGTATGTAAGTGCACCCATGTGTGTAATGCCTACAGAGGCCAGAGGAAGGTGTCAGATCCCTGGAACTGGAGTTAAAGATGGTTGTAAGTCACCATGTGGGTGCTGGGAACCAAACCCAGGTCCTCCTCAAGAGCAGTCAGTGCTCCTAACCCCTGAGCATCCCCTCAGCCCTCCACCTTATTCTTTGAGACAGGGTCTCTCACTGACCTTAGAGCTTACTCACACAGCTAGACTGGTTGGCTAGCGAGCCTCTGGAACCTACCTGTCTCCACTCTCCTTGTGCTAGGGCTCCAGATGAGCACTGCCATAGCACACACCTGGCGGTCAGAGGACTGGTTGGTCCTCACCTTCTACCTTGTTTGAGACAAGGTCTCTTGCTGTTTGAAACAGTGTGAGAGCCAGCCTAGCTGGACCACGGCTTCTGCTTCCGTCTTAGGGGCACTAGGATTACAAATACATGGTAAGTACTGTGTCTAGATTTAGGCAGGTTCTAGGGATTCAAACTCAGGTCCTCATACTTGCATGGCAAGTGCTTTACCCAATGAGCCATGTTCCAGACCTTTACTTACTCCCAGTGATCACAACTGATCTTTGGACATGGCATCCTCTCCACCACCATTATATTTCATGTATCTGAAGTTTTCACTGGTAACTTGTTCATAAAGAGATGTAATGGTAGAATTTTGAATGCTTATGCTCAAAATTTCCTTTTTTCTGTAACCATACAAGGCTGGTTGTTCTTTTTATAATACTAATGGTTCTATTCCTAGATAATGTAAGTTTATCTGCGTGCTTCCTTTGGACATCCACCCTGTTTTGAACATAAACACAGTGAGGTCATATAAAAGTACTGAGGAGAATTCACATACAAGTCATTGGCAGGTCATATATTTAATTTTGTAAGAAACGACTAAGCTTTTCAAAAGACCTTTGCATTCTGTGTTCCCCTCTCAGTGATTTTTGGAAAACTTCATTTCTTCTGCATTTCAGTAGTTGTGGCTTTCAAAGAATTTTATCCAAATTGGAGACGTCAGGCCAAGAGAGAACCTCCAGTTCAGCCGGTGTGGCAACATGTGCCCTATTAGCATCTGTGCCACAGCTGGGCCCGTGGTGGACATGGTTCCCCCCTGACCAGTGAGCAGAGCTGCAGAGCTATTGATTCCAAACACAGTCCCACCGAGAGCTTTGGAGCTTCTTTCTGTGCTTGACAGAGGCCAAATTTTTTCTCAAGTACAGTGAGGGTTTGGGCAGAGATCCTAAAAACAGGCATGGAAGGGGGTATAAAGATGATTAAGATGGGGGCTGGAGAGATGGCTCAGTGGTTAAGATTACTGGCTGCTCTTGCAGAGGACCCAGGTTCAGTTCCCAGCACCCACATGGTGGCTAATGGCCATCTGTAACTCCAGTTCCAGGGCATCTGACACCTCTTTCTGACCTCTGTGGGACTGCATGGCATGGGTACACTTACTTACATGCAGGCAATGCACTCATACACATGAAATAGAAATAATAAATAAGGGGGTTTGAGAGATGGCTCAGCAGTTAAGAGCATTGGCTGCTCTTGCAGAGGACCTGGGACCAGCACTCACATGGCGCTAACAACTGTCTGTAATTCCAGTTCCAGGGGAATTCCATGTTTTCTTCTGATAGGCAAGCAATGCACTCATACACATTAAATTAAACTAAATTAAATTTAAAAATTAAAAATTAAAAGGTGTTTAAAAGGTTGTGTATGAAATACACAATTCAATAAAAATACATATTAAAACATACATATTTTAAAAAGGGTCTTTTGGGGCTGGAGAGATGGCTCAGTGGTTAAGAGCACTGACTGCTCTCGCAGAGGACCTGGGTTTGAGTCCCAGCACCCACTTGGCAGCTATGAACTATCCTTAACTCCAGTTCCAGGGGAATCCGAAGCCCTCTTCTGACCTCCGTGGCATTGCACAACACGGGTGCACTCACACACAAGCAGGCAATACGCTCGTACACATAAAATGAAAATAATAATAAAAAGGGCCTCTTTCAGGTGCAAGCCCACCCCTCCCACCCCATCTTGGACACATAGGGATCAAAGTAGTCAAATATAGAAGTGACACGTACCCTTTTTTCCAGCTATATGACAAGATTGTCTTTTACAGTAACTGAATTGCTCCGCAGAGAAAATTAGGAAAAAAGACAGCCTGAGAGATAACTAGATTTCTGTCTTCCTAGAATTCTGTCACGTTTCATATTAGTTATTCATTGATGCGCAACAAATGACTCAGAATTGAGCAGATGAGGGCGGCGAAGGCTCTCCCGTGGTCAGGGATCACGTCGCTGCTTACTTGGTGCTTTCCGCTCAGCATCTTTCACAAGGTCTCAAGCAAGGTGCAGACCGGGCTCAAGTGGGACCCGATGCTCTTCTACACACACCCACCTGGCTGTTCACAGGTCTCAGAAGGTCTCTTCCAGGCTCATCCGTGTGCTTGTTGACCAGCCCCAGCTGTCTTCCAAGTGGACCTCTCCGTAGGACTGCACCAGTGGGTGACTGGCTTTCCCAGGAGGAGGGGAGACAGAGGAAAGTCATTGCCTCTTTACAACATAATCTCCAAGAGGGACACCTGTCACTCATGCTGTATCAAGTTGAGTGTTCACTGGAAATAAGTTGGCACACCAGTCTATCTCAAAGGGATGAGGATTACCGGGGAGGGTACGTGGAGATCTGCAGGTGCAGGTCATATAACTTCTGTGATGGTTAGTTCTAATATTTGACACAACCTGGAATCACCTGGAAAGTCTTTTTGAGACAGGGTCTCCCATAGCCCCAGCTGGCTTGGAACTTGCTATGTAGACCAGGCTGGCCTCAGTCTCACAGAAATCCACCTGCCTCTGCCTCCCAAGTGCTGGAATTAAAGGCCTGTGCCACCACACCCAGCTGGAAAGAGTCTTAATGAGGGATTGTGGAGATCAGGTCGGCCTGTGGGCATGCTCGTGGGGGATTGTCTTGACTACTAATTGAGGTGGGAAGACCCACCCATGGTGGGTGGGGCCATTTGCCTAGGTTTGGGTCCCTTTATTACTTGTCTAAAAGTAAAGGGAACAAGCACATGGGCATGAATGCACCCATTTCTCTCTGCTCCTGACTGTGGATGTGATATGACCAGGCCTCTTAAGCTCCCGGTGTGGTGTCTTCCCTGCAGTGATGGACTGTGGATGTGAGCTAACCCTCTCTCCTGTAACTTGATATTTGTCAGGGTATTTATTTTATCACAGCAACAGAAATAAAGCTAGAAAACCACTTTTCAGCACTTTGGTAGGCGAATTCTCAAGTACACCCACAGTCATTTTCTATCTTTGGGTGGAGCAGCAAACTGCTCCATCAAGGAGTCAAGGAATCAAGGTCAGGTGTGCCCAGGTCGCAAGAGCACATGGTTCAGTGAATTTGCATTAGGGTTTTGGTTATGAGGTTAATTAAAGTCATTAGTCCAGATTCTGTCCATTTTATGAAAGTCATTCCTACAGGAAGCAGTATGAGGCATGCCCCCATGTCCCCACAACCAAGGAGCAAGGGACTTGCGTCATTTACCTACCAAGTCTCCCCTCATCATCGACTGAAAGTTGCTTTGAGGGACATTGTGGTGCTTTGACTGGAAATGTCCCTCACAGGCTCCAAGTATGGGGACATTTTGTCCCCAGTTGGTGGCACTGTTTTGGGAGGCAGCTTTTAAAGTTCTTAAGCCTTGCCAGATTTCCAGTCGTTCTTCATTCCCCGTGCCTGCTTGAAGGTGTGAGTGTTCAGCTTTCTGCTTTGGCCACCACCTGCCACCACACCTCCCTCCATGAGCCATAAGCTCAAATAAACTCTTCCTTCTATGAGTTCCCTTGATCACGGTGTTTTATCACAGCAACAGAAAAGTAACTAATACAGATATAGAGTCCTATGACCTTTGGCTTGCTCTGCCTCTGCTAAGACTGCATCTCCCCACCGCAGAGCCTGCATCTTTGGAGGCAAATGCTGGAAGCCTCCGGATATCACTCCAGTAGTCTCTGACATCCATAGCAAGATGGCAAGAACTGTTGTTCCTCATTCTTCCATCGCACCATCATTAGCTAGCACATACTCCCACGTAGATGCTTGCTTCCCAAGTATTCGTTGGAAGATACAAGTTGCTGATGATAGTGGGGGGACTCGCACTGCACTGAGGAAGGCTGACTTGCACAGCACTAACCATAAGGCAATCCGGCAAGTGCTTCCTACAGCTATTCACAGTGTGTTCTCAGGGCCCAGGCAGACAAGGAGGCTAAGGAAGGTCATAGTAGAGAAGAGGTCAGCGCTACAGCTTGGAGAACAATAGGTAGGATTCTGTCATAGGATTTTATAGGCCATAAAATAATTTGGAATCAGTGCAGGAAGATAAAAATGCATGTGAGAGGCAACAGTTATTCCCAAAAAGAGTTTAAGTACTCTGGACTGCTGTTCTCCCTTCCTATATTTACTTAACATAGTCTAGAACTTTGATGTGCTCTATGGCTTGGGTAATGTCCCCGGTAGTCCATCTTCTCCGTGAAGTCATGGCTTTGTTGGTAGTTGGGACATGTGCCTGTTTGCCTTCCTCCCTCCTCCCCAACAAATACACACAGCACAGTGATGTCAAGTGTCTCTGACGAAGATAATCTTTTCTGATCTTTGAAAAGGCAGGTACATAACAAATATTTTCCTTATGTATTTACTATTTGTAGGAAGCCTAACCCTAATCTATCATTTATTAAAACAGGACAGGATTTATTAAATTGCTTCAAGTTTATCAAATATGAACAGATCTTTACATAAATTAATTCGCTTGTTAAATATTTGTGAAATTCATTAAGACTTTGAAGGAACTTAAATACCTGAGCTGCCAAGCTTAATCTGAAAAATTTTTAACCTAAAGGACTATGAAATGCAGACAGGACTTATGACCCTCAAGTGAGTGGTCATAAGAGCAGACAGGACTTATGACCCTCAGTGGGCTGGTCACCTAGCTGGGGCCTAACAGGAAGGCAAGGTAGGGTGAGTGTAAGGAGCTCTGGGGGAGCCCATTCATCCCCTTTGCCCAGAAGATACTGATGATGATAAGGGAACAATACCCAATATGTGGTAACGCTGTAAGACTCAAGATGAGGGTCAAGCTGGAGCCTATAGAATCCTTGTGCTCATGAATCCTACAAATTTCAGAGCCCTTGCCATGTGCCAGACATGGGTCCTGTAGATACTTGAGAATACACAGTAAGTTCTAGGCCCTGTGTTTAGGGTGAGGAACATTGACATGTAGAAACTTCATGAGTTCAAACCCTGTCTTCACCACTGATCAGATTTTTGTCAGCATTAAATCGACATCCAGCCTATGGTCATTTCTTCCTCTGGTCACACTGCCTGGACTTCTGAGCATCTTTTGGGTCATCAACTTGGCCCCGTCCTTGTGGCTTTCAGTTGCGATCGTCTCTCCTTGGTATCTCTCTGTTAGTCTTCTCCAGGATTCCCCAAATTCACTTTTGTCTTCTCCCAATCCATTCTGAACATAGCTGCCTGAGCAACTTTAAGGTTCACAAATACCACTTCTTAGCTGATAGCTTCTTTATTATTTATTTAGTGCAGATGTGTGTGTGTGTGTGTGTGTGTGTGTGTGTGTGCGGTATGTGTGCCCAAGTATGTGAGGGCACACCTGCCCTGTGTGCAGATGCACGTGAATGTCAGAGGTTGACATCAGATGTTTTCCTCAATCTCTGTCCACTTTATTTTTCTGACACAGGGTCTCATACTGAACCTTGAGCTCATTCATTCCCCTAGACTGGCTTGCCAGCAAGCCCCAGAGATCTGTCTTTGCCTCTCTGCATTGGAATTACAGGTGTGAGCTAGCATACCTGGCTTTTATGTGGGTGCTGGGGATCCAAACTCACTTTACCCACCGAGCCCTCTCCCCAGCCCAATTCATAGCTCTTTAATCTCTTCGAGCTCCTCTTAGGACAAAATCCTACAAGGCCCTTCCCAATATGGTCCCTGAGGCACAGAGTTAAGGCATCTACATCCTGCTTGGTGGATTTCAATCCCAGCTTTGCCCCCTGGTACAGTGGACTTGTGAGTGAGATGTAACTGCTCTGAATTCCAGTTCCTCAGCCATTGGGGGATGATAATGATTTCTGAGGTTAGAGGATTCCACGAGGTAAAACCACCTGGGACAGCATCAGGATCGTGATGCACACTTGCTGCTGCTGTGACCTTCCTTAGCGCACCTTTACCCCGCTCTCCGCGTTGTGCTCCACGTGCACTTGACCTCTTCCATTTCCTCCTCCATCTCCCAGTCTCTGAACTCTGACAATGCTGTTTTCTCTGCCTCTATTAATCTCTTCCCTTCCTTTGACCACATCCTATTAACCCGAGGGTCTCAATTTAAGAGCCACATTGTGCAGGTGTCTTTCTGATTCCCTCCCTAGACCAGTTTTTCTTTCTCTTTTCGCATTCTTTGTTAACCACAGAGTTGCCTAGACAATGTCTTCTCAGTGTGCCCCAAGCTCCGTAAGTCGGGGATGCCACACCTGCTCACCATCCTCAGCTCATGCACAGCACCCAGCAAGGGACCCATGATGTGGCACAGCCTGCTGTAACAGGGCCATGGTAACTGTTATAGAACCATGGATATCCAGCTCCATGAGATTCAGCTGTGTTCAGAAAAGCAAAAGGGTCCCACTCATGTCTGACCCCTCCAGTGACGGGGAGGTGGCAGCAGGTGCTGGATCTGGCAGGGTGAAGTTTCTGATGAAGTTTCAGTTCCCTCATTGGCTAGCAAATTTGGCAAGCTCAAAGAGTGAGCTTTCTCAAGAAAACAAAAGACCCAAATCGGAGTAGGCAGTGTCATACGCACTTGCACATACACCAACTTCATGGATCACATGGGCATGAGCTGGATGTGGTGGTTCATGCCTATAATCCCAGTGCTTGGGAGGTTGAGGCAGTAGGATCACTATGAGTTCAAGGTCATCCTGGGTTACACAGTAAGTTCCAAGGCAGCCTGGGCTGTAGTATTAGATCCTATGTCAACTGAAAACCCAAACCCAACCCAACTGTGGTCTTGGTAGTAGAGTCTGAGCTTGAAGAATATTTCATTTTTCTTCAAAGCTGTGTGTAAAAATCAATTCTACAATAGAGCATCCTGTTTATGTGAAGCTGACATGTTATATGTGGAGACATGTTATATGTGGAGTTTGACTGGGGTCATCAACACTTCAGTTACTTTGTAGTTTTCTGCTCTGCCAATTGTCAAAGAAATTGAAATCCTCTAGAGAGCACAGCAGTGTGTCCTTTGCTGATTTACACAATTGCTCCCAGAACGAATGTGAACTAAAGAGCCGGTGGCTTTGCGTCTCCTCCCCCCTTTCACACACCTTGCTGCAGGACGCAGTCTGAAGGCTCAGAAACTTCTGCTGTCTGCCTCCTGAGCTTCAGTGAGGATCTGGAGGACACACACACCCAAAGACTAAGATCCTTCCAGAGGCTAACTGTCCAGGGGTGGGGCAATGAGAAAGGGGAGTGTCTGGATGTGCAGAGGAGCATCCTCAATGTCCAATGTCTAGTTGCATGAAAATGTCCTTATGTAACTTGTACCGTAGGCAGTAAATATTAGGCAATGAAAAACTTTTTCAAAAGGTTAAAAAAAAAAGAAGGGTATGCCCTTAACCTGGGGGCCAGGCGGAGAGAATGGTAGTACAAGCCAGGGGCTTAGTGAGGATGCTGGGAAGAAAGGAGGTGTCAGCATGGTTCCCAGGGTAGAGGATGGGATAGCAGGGACAGCAGGTGTGGAAGAATCCCAGGACCACCCATGTGAAGAGTGTGGGAGGTAAAAGGCATGAAGAAGGCTTATTCCTTCCAGGACCCCATCTCTTAGTAAACAGTATTGAACATATATTGACATCATGACACCATCCTCATTGGAGAGGAGCTCATGACTGAGTGTGTGTGTGTGTGTGTGTTGGGGGGGGAACAGGAACGGACTATCATACCACAATCTGCTACAGATTAGCACTGCAGTGTGTAGTGGCAATCCACCGAAGCAGGGAATCACAGGGACTTCGTGGGAGAGAGGGAGGGAGGGAGGGAGGGT
>NW_008360311.1:5602545-5610360 GCF_000622305.1 Nannospalax galili
GGGAAGGAAGGAAGGAAGGAAGGAAGGAAGGAAGGAAGGAAGGAAGGAAGGAAAAGCCATCTCATTGGTTTAGAAGGACCATAACGTGTGAGAGGTTCAAGGATCCTGATAGATTCAGGGCTGCTGGAACTTAAAGGCAAAGTGAGATTTGTTTGGGCACAAAGCTGGAGACAGATGGTGACACCACGTTGCCGTTCTCCAGGAGAGGAACCGGCGGGAAGTTGCAACCAGGGAGCAGCGTGGCAGTGTTCATTTCTAGGATTAAGAGCTCTGGAAATGCTGTGAAGGACAGTGTGGCATTAGAACAAACCAGGGCAGGGACCACAAGGTGGGCGTTGTGAGCATCCCAGCAGTGGTGCTGATGGGCTTTGGAATGGGTCTGGGCAATGGGATGCAGAGGTCTGTGAAGGTCTGCTGCATGTTGTTAACTGTTTCTAGATGGTGCTCCTAGAATGGAAGTTCAGGTCCCTTTCCTTTGCCCTTGACCTTTCTTCTCTACAGAAGTTGAAAGTGGCTTCACACACAATGATTTCCACTCAGCGATAAAGCAAAGTTGATGTGGGCTCCCAGCATGCAACACTGTGTTCTGTGAACTCTTGACATGCATGGAGGGGTTCTCGCAGGCTGACCTCCTCTTGCTTCCCTCTTGGCTCTGTAGGAGGCGAGGCGGCTCCTGTTTCCGAGTGGACAGCCATTCATACACAGGTCATCAGAGGAAGGGGACATGATGGCCTCTGCTCCTGGACAAGGTCAGTGCTTAGCTTCCCTCCTAGAACAGTATATCAAGGTAGCAAACCCAAGGGTGCTGTGGAAGGGCAGTGAGGGAAAGTAGATGCTCTCAAGGGTGCCTGGAGAGTGGCTTGTGTGAACAGGCCGTGGAGGAGGGCTGCAGGTTTGCCTTTGGCTTTCAGGGTGAGGAGGGGAGAGCTTCCTAGAATAACTTAGATTTCATTTGACTTGACTGGGCCTTTAAACTTCCAGTACCTGCACAGATTCTCAGTCCTGGAAATAGTCTCCACCTCAGTGTAGCAGAGTGGGTGTGGAAGTGAACTGGGCTTGGTTCTGAACACATTTGGAAATGGAAACTGTCATCCTTTGGGGAAGCATCAAAATGAGTCTCCCCTGTCACTCACCCCAACATTCATCTT
Source organism: Nannospalax galili (assembly GCF_000622305.1). Lineage (NCBI taxonomy): Eukaryota > Metazoa > Chordata > Mammalia > Rodentia > Spalacidae > Nannospalax > Nannospalax galili. Next base: position 5,603,694 of record NW_008360311.1, read on the forward strand.
TCCTGTGGCTTAGCATTCAAGGCAGCTACTAAAACGCTACTGGTATCTGGAACAAAATCCATCTATTACCTAGGAGAAGAGCGATCAGCAGCCTATAGTGGGTGACTAGGCTGCCAAGGCCCAAGGGAGGCTGGCATGGGCACCAGGGTGAGGAGCAGGGACCTGTCTGGAGAGACCCAGGCTCACTGGGGACTTAGAGCTGACAGAACAAGGGTCTTCTGGGTGCACAGAGGGAGACAGGAAGATCCCATCGCACAATGCGGTTGACTTCGGAACTTCTCTGGGATCCAGGGGGCAGTGGAAGGCCTGGGTATCTACCCATGCTGTCTGCACTGGGTCCAGCTGTTGTTTCTTCCAGTGTAACGGCCGCCCATTTGGGGTCATGACCCAGAAGTCACCATGGCTCTAACCGGGAGAGCTCAAACTGACACATGAAAAGTGCTTTTTCGGGTGTCCTTGACATATGGATCTCTGTGGTGTCAGCCTCTCTGCTTGTTCAGAATCTTAATTGGGGGTCGGGTGCATATGGATTCTAGCACCGCTTCCCCTGTATTTAATGCCGCAGTGGGTTTGGTGTGAAGGAGTCTCCACCTTCCTTTTCCTTCTTACAAAGTAGATGAGTGTCTCTACTCACCTGTCATGGCTTACAAGCAGTTGACTAGCCCTTGAGTATTTCTGACACCCCCTCCCCCAGCTGGCTGTCGTTCTTGCCTCTGACCTGTCTTTCTTTCTTTACACACTCTCTGAACAATTCCTGAAAATGTTTGCTCCTATTTTTCTCCTTTTTTCTGTTTTAGTAAAGCATATATGTCCTTGGAATGCTGTGTGGCTTTCTCTCCAGAAGAAAACTCTTTCATACCCAACCCCTTCCTTGGCAGTTCTAGTGATGTCCTTTTCAAAAGCCCAGCTCAATAAGACTTGCTTCCTTTCCCTTAAATGAGCATCACAAATGAAATTGGGGTGCCACTCTGGGATATAGGACTTTTCAGTTGTATGAGGCTTATAACTTTGGGCTCTCTTTTTACCAAAGATTTATTTTATTTTTCATTTGTATGTGTGTCTGTGTGGGGTATGTGCATATGTGTGTATGTGTATATGTGAGTATGTGCTGGCACCCGCAAAGTCCAGTAGAGGGTGCTGGATTTCCTAGAACTGGAGTTATAGACAGTTGTGAGCTACCTGACATGGTTGCTGGGAACTGAACTCTGGTCCTCCGGAAGATTCAGCCATGCTCTTAACTGTGGAGATGTCTCTCCTTTTTGGGTTCTCTCTGAAAATTCTGGAACCAGGAATAAGATGATGCAAAAAATTGAAATCATGATTCCTGAGGTTTCTGTTTTGGTCAAGTTGTATAAAAAGAATTTTGGCTCAAAATGGTGTCTTGCCTTAAAATGGTGCCTTGTCAACAGCTTTTGTGTCCTGGGAAGAGATAAAGAAATACCTGTTCAACCCAGATAGAGCCCCAACAGACGGAAGCCAGGAGCCTATCCAAGGCCAGCTTGTGAAACAGTAAGGTTAAAGGCAGTGACATCATGAGGATGTCCGCTGAGCAACCTACTAGCACCTGAAGTTATATCTGCAGAGCGCATGATTCACCGAAGTCCATGGCACCAAGGCCTCCCCCCAGCCAACTCAGACAGACAGACAGACAGCTACACCCCCGGGGAGTCCCACTTCAGTCAGTGGTTTGCTTCTTAGAGAACCTCGGGGCAGGGAAGAGGCCTTTGGACACCCCCTTCCCCGCAATGAGGGAGTGGTAATAGCCACAGTCTCATGGGGTTCCTGCCGGTGATCAAATAGCTGTCCAGGGTGGACACCATCTTGGCTTCATGAAGTGCAGATGTCCTGAAAAATGGGAGAAGGCACTCGGTGGTCTACTCTTCCCCAAGCCACTGGGCTTCTAGCGCACTTAAGCACCTGGGTTGCCAACGTCATCGATCTGGAATCAACTAAGACATGCCTCTGGGTGGTCTGTGAGGATAGTAGCTGAGGGGGAAGACGCTCCCAACAGTGGGCAGTGCTTCCGTCAGTGGCGCAGCCATAGGAGACCGGAGCAAAGGCCGGGGCTGCACACCTTGGCTCCCTGCCGCCGAGTGCGTCTCCTCCTCGCCTGCCAGCGTTCCCTGCCCGCCCACCAGCCCGGCTTCTGCAGCCTTCCAGTGTGGACCGAAGACCAGCGGCTCTCTAGGAATCCTCCAGACCTTCAGCACAAGATTGGGACAGCTAAGGAACCTAGTCTCATGGGCTGAGCAGCCGGCACCGGGTCCTCAGGCTTCCCAGCAGGCAGACAGCCAGGGTTGGAGAAAAAGGTAAGACTAGGTTTTCTCTATAAGATACAATTATGTTACAAAATTTGAATAATTAAAGTGGCAAAGGGCTGTTTTAAGTTACTTTGTGAAAAACAAAAAAATCAGGCCGGGCGTGGTGGCACACGCCTTTAATCCCAGCACTGGAGAGGCAAAGGCAGGCGGATCTCTGAGTTCAAGGCCAGCCTGGTCTACATAGTGAGTTCCAGGCCAGCTGGGGCTACAGGGAGACCCTGTCTCAAAAAGACCAATAATAATAATAAAAAAATCAATAAAGCTTTCACTGTACTGGAGTTCACCAACTTGGCAGGGCTGGTTGATCCCCAGGGAGCCTCCAGTCTCCACCCTGCCAGGCTTCAGATTGCAATTGTGTACCCCCGTGCACAGTTTTTTTTAACGTGGGTCCTGGGGATTGAACCCAGGTCCTTGTGTTTGTGTGGCAAACACTTTACCAACTGAGCCATCTCCCCAGCCCTGTGTGTACTCTTATGAACTTATTATAGCACTGTACCTATCTCTAGAACAATGTTCAAATAATATTACTATGTGAAAAATTCAGGTGCATCACTGTATCTGGCAAAATTTAAAAATTTATGTTATTGGGGCCTGGAGATATGGCTCAACAGTTAAGAACACTGGTTGTTCTTGCAGAAGACCCGGGTTCAAATCCCAGCACCCACATGGCAGCTAACAACTGTCTGTAACTCCAGTTCCAGGGGATCCGACAGCCTCTTCTGACCTCCATGGGCACTGCACGACATGGGTGCACTTACCTACATTCAAGCAATACACGCATACACATAAAATAAAAAAATAATAGAATTAAAAAAAATTATGTTATTGTAAACATGGAAAATATAAGGGAGATGAGTGTGAAATGGTTTACTGCTGATAACAGGACCACTTGTATCACAGTCAGGGATTATCTATGATTCTGTTTTGTCAAGTAGACCTTTTCTGTTTAGTGATTGGGATTCCTCCTGTACTTCTGTATCGAGTTCATCCTTAAAGCTTCTTCAGGGTCTCAGAACAGTGTCAAATTCATGGACTCTTCTTTGTTGTGATCCCCCGCTTTCTGGTCTACTTTTGTCACGCTGTTCCATCTAAAACGGAGGCTCTCTAGATCGTGGCATGGCTGTTATTCTGGGACCTGTAGCATTCTGGCTTGGAGCCGATGTCTTTAGGCTTTTCATTTTCTTGTGGAGCTCTTCTGTTTTACTGGAGAAGATCCTCAAGCAACTTCCTATCACAGGTGTGAAAGATGCACTTTTAACGTCTTTGTCTGAAAATGTCACACTTAACAATAGGAGTGTTAAGCACTATTTCCTTTGGGTCTTTGAACACTACTGTCTTTTGTTTTCTGTCATGCAGTATTGCAGGAAATTTGATGCCAACTTTATTCTCATGTTTTGTAGGCATTTTTCTCACTAAAAACTTCTAGAAACTTTTATTAATCCTTGTGATCTAAACTTTCACAGTAATATTTCCTTCCTCATTCACTTCATATTAACAGTCCCTTCTTCCATGTGTAACTCATAGTAGATGCATCCATGAAAGGCCTATGTCCTTGGGTGCAAGGATATTTATTTCAGAATTTCTATTCTCTGAGATGCTCATTCTGGGTTGAAGTTGTGAACAGATTTATGGTTTTTTTTTTTTTATCCTTTCTCTGATCCTTTTGTCTTTTTCTTTTTAAAATTTCTTTTGATGACTTTGGTGTTTATCTTTCAAAGTTCTGTCTTTTCCATTTCATCAGTATATATTTTATTTCTATGTACCAGGTCCTGCAATTTCTTCCCATCTTTTATTAATAAATAACACCTTATTTCATGAATTTTCTCAAGCATTTTAAATATGCCACATAGGATTTTTGTTTTATTTGAATTCTTTGTTCGTTCTAATTGCTCATGTTTTCTTTCCCACTGTTTTTTGCCAGGTACCCCCTGAATGTGGGTTTCTTTGTAGCACGAGGCAGTGGAAGCCGTGATGGCCGTCTCTGGGTGTTTGTGTAGAGCACCGTGCTTACGAAGCTGCCTTTTAGGTTGGCAGCTTAAAGATCTGCCTTCATGCTGCCCCTAGGTCCCCGAATATCCCTCACCAGCTTCCAGCACTCCTTGGTTCATTCAGATACTTTAGCAGTAAACTCTTTATTTTTTGTTTGTTTTTTGATCTTGGATGCAAAGCTTAGGCTGGTAAGGGAAAGTGGGTATAGGCCAGATACCACCGAGAGGGCCGAGGGTGTCCTCTGTTCCTGTTGCCTCTGTTCTTAGGCCTTTCCAGGCATCCTGCTGGTTTCTTCCTGACCCTTGGCCTCCCCTGAGCAGTTTGACTTCCAGTTTCCCAGGGGTTGGCCCAAGAGCCACTTAGTTTTTTCTCCCATCATCCCCTGCTTCCTTCTCCTGTGTTGATTTGTAGTATTTTATGATTTGCTGTCTTTCATGTACTTTTTACCACCTAATACATAATAATAAACATTTTTGTGATATGAGTTTTCTATATTTTTTTTCAAGTTAATATACAAGTAATGGGATTCATTACGGCATTTACAAACAAATGTGCCATTATGCTTGGTTCTTATTTGCGCCCCCCCTTCCCACTTCATCCCCCCCCCACTCCCTATTTCTGACCCTCCCACTGTCACAGTCAGCTTCGATGTCAACTTGACACAAACCTAGAGTCACCTGGGGAGGAGCTGCTTCCATCAGATTGGCCTGCCGCATGCCTGTGAGGCATTTCCTGAACGTTAATTGGTGCAGCATGGCCCAGCCCACCGTGGGTGGTGCCATCCTCGGGCAGGTGGGCCTGGGCTATACAAAGAAGGTAACTGAGCAAAGTCAGATAATCAAGCCAGTAATCGGCGTTCCTGTATGGTCTCTGCTCCAGTTCCTGCCTTGGCTTCCCTGGATGATAGACTGTGACCTGTAAGTCAAATCAACCCTTCCTCTCTGAGTTGTTTCTGGTCATTGTTTCATCACAGCAACAGAGAAACAACCAGAATGGCCCCTTTTCTGCCATGCGTACACATGCTTATAAAGACACGTCTAAGCAAAGTCACCGAGCTGCAGGTATTTCTGAGCGCCATCGTATTCAGGACCAAACCAGCTTTAGTCCCACTCCTTTATTTCAAGGAAAGGACCCACCTACCCACCCTAGGCAGAGGACTGGGGGTTCTTGAGGATGTGTGTGAGTTAGGGCCAAGTATCCTGCTGAAGCAGCTCTTGAGTGTGCTGATTCTCTCCTGAAGCTCTCTGTGCAGATCCCAGGTCATCCTTGCCAGCTGTTGACCTGGGCCAAGGCCCTTTCCCTTTCTGTGCCTTGGAGATTCAATGTATCACAGGAGATGAAGGTGTGTCATGGGTTTGTTGTGAGGATAAATAACATCTGTATGTGTAACATAGACAACACTGGCTGGTGTCACAACTCGTCAACAGTCATGCCCAACATGCTGTCAGAATACAGTACTCCCATATGCAGTGCAGTGAGCAGCCCCGGGAAACACTGTAGTGAGAGGCTGAGCTGAGACTAGAACCCAGAGTCTTTACTGCTGCTTAGTTTTGCTACCCTACAGTTCCTACTTCTGTGCCACTAGAACTTGTTTTACTCCTCTGTTCTCCTGACTACCTCTGGCTTCTCCATGCACAGTTTGTGTCTTTGTCCTCCCTCGGGGAGAAGGGAGATAGATTGGGGAGGGGAATGAGAATAACATTTCCGCTTCCATATCAGGACATGCCATAAGGCTGTTGGCTGTTATTCTTGATCACGTGTCCCTCTTCCCTACTCAGCTAGAGGCAGTGGGGAGCTGAGAGTTACCACTGCAGCAGTGACTGTGACCAGAGCTGGTTCTCCTAGCAGGGACTTTGAGGTAAGATGGGACCACAATCACAGACGCCATCTTGTCCTACAGCGAGGACGGAGTGTGGATCTCCTAGTTCACCCTAGGCTTTGAGTGGGAGACTGGAAGATGAAGGAAGTGGCCTTCGTGCATGGAGAGGATACCAGTCATGAGTCTTTAGACTCTCAGGATATGGTTTTGATGGAAACTAAATTTGAGTGAGCCCCTCATGCTGGGTGAGATCGCCTGTTTGCAGGAGCAACACCAGTTCTTAATGGGTTGGTGATGCACTGAGTGTCCAGATTGTCTTACCACGAACCAGGCTGGATGTCAGAAAGGTGTGTCTGGCATTAAATAATAGTCATTTTATGTTCTTTTAACACGAAGTAGACTTGGTCTCTGTCACGCCCACCACTCACAGAGTGAGTCACCAAAAAGGGAATTAGAAAATAAACATGTACTTTTGTTCATCTCAGTCTGAGAGAGAGGGGAGAGAGAGAGAGAGAGAGAGAGAGAGAGAGAGAGAGAG
>NW_008360311.1:5610388-5618565 GCF_000622305.1 Nannospalax galili
AATGGAGTGTAACATGTATTCTTGTTTTCCCTAGTAGTAAAGGAAGAGAGAAGAGAGAGAGAGAGAGAGAGAGAGAGAGAGAGAGAAGGAAATAGTAATAGTGGCTTTGGTGCTGGGACTCAGCAGTTACGTGGCTTTGGATCAGTCCTATATATTTAAAGGGGCATGGTAATTTAATGACTGGGGGATTATTTTTGTTGGTCTTTTTGAGATGGGGTTCTGCTGTAGACCCAGCTAGACTGGTATTTGCTATGTAGACCAGGATAGCCGGATCTCATAGAGATCCACCTGCTCTGCTTCCTGAGTGCTGGGACCAAAGGTGTGCACCACCAGGACTGACTTCTGGGGGGATTTTGAAGAATCACTGTTAATAGTGTCTGGCCTGTTGCCTGGGTACGATTACTTCCAGGCAGTACTTTCCGTAGTGCAGACTGTGACAACTCGTCCCATTGCTTGCTCTTTCTTTATGTCCATCAAGCAACTTTCTGACAGATAATTTGCTCTTCTGAGGCAATCGTTCAGGACAGAGTGCTGTGAATAAGCCGTGTGAATTCTCCTGTGAGCCCTATCTGCCACTGTAAATGGGTAAACCAATACACAAATTCACATTCAGACTGGTAAATTAAGCTCTGCTAATTTGACCACAGGACCAGCTTCCCCAAGGAGGCCCCAGGTTCCATGTCTCTTACGGTGCTCAGAGCTGAGGACTGGAGTGTACCTAACCTAACTCCTGCTGGCTGCTGCCTCTCCAAGGGCCAACTTGAGCAGGCAGCCTGCCTGGCTCTGGTGCTCTTGAGGGGCCATGTGGTAGGCTGTGGGGTGGGCTGTGGAAACAGGAAGGCTCTTGGAGCAGATGCCCAGGTTGGGACTCTTGTAGTCTTAGAACAAGTAGGAAGTAAAGCTGGCCTGAGCTAAGGTAGGTCAATGTGAAGGAGGCCAAGGCACACGTGAAGACAGTGGGCATCATTATGCCCTGCACTCCCACAGAGACATGAAGACAGTGGGCATCACTATGCCCTGCAGTCCCACAGAGACGTGAAGACAGTGGGCATCATTATGCCCTGCACTCCCACAGAGACGTGAAGACAGTGGGCATCATTATGCCCTGCAGTCCCACAGAGACGTGAAGACAGTGGGCATCACTATGCCCCGCACTCCCACAGAGATGCCCCACGTCAGCTTTCTCAGCTTTCACCTATGAACCACGCAACCTGTTGTTGAGTTCTGGTCCTTCAGGGAAGTGCTGGGGTCCTGTCCACCATCTTGATGGACACAATACGGGGTGGGCTTTCAAGTGCTTGGATAAAACCCACTGCACAATAGCTGTGTGAAGTAAGCCCAGGCTTGGTTTGAGCGGGGACGCAGACCCGGCATGTACTCATCAACTTTAATAGACCCCAATGTTTGAAACAATGCCTTAAAACATTTTTTTCCCAGAGACTGCACAGAAGTGTGGCATTGTATGACAAATAAAAGTGTTACTACAATGCCTGTAAATCGGGGCCTTAAACTACGTTTCAATTACCCTTCTATTATCCAGTTGGTATTTAAGCGCGTTTATTATTCAAATCAGCAGTGAATGTGCCGCTGTTGTGTAAACAACTGTCAATTGCCGAAACAATGATTAGGAGGAACCATCTCTTTCAGGTGTACTTAGCGGTACTTACACCCCAGCCACTTGTATTTAAATACCATGTAAACACAAAGCCCGGGAGACTGCTTTCACTCCTGCTCCCAGCACGCATGCCAATTCTATTACATTAAGAGGGAAATCTATTAAATTTTTCATTTATACACATCCACACACTGCCCTTACCCATTGTATCATTAAGGCTTGGATTAATAGAATAGATATGTGGGGAGATAAGGGGTGCCTTGAAAAAGCCTGTTAAAAAATAAAAGGCGGTTTCTCAGCATCATTTGGGGGCATTGGAAAGCTTTCATGCAAACAATGCAAAGAAAATTATTTTCTGAATAAAAAGCCCAACACAGAGAGAAGACAAAGTTGGCCCAGAAAGAGCAGTCTTGGACCTCTGTTAGCTCCATTACGGATTCAGGGCAGGAAAGGGGAGAACTGGAAAATAGGACACTTAGAAAATGGATGTGTATTTCTTTGGAAGGTTCTCTGCTGTCCCCTGGAAGGTGTGTGTATGTGCATGCATGTGGCTATGCATGCATGGTTACATGTGTGTACATGTGTGAATGTGTGTGCATGTGGGTATGTATGCCTGGATACATGTGTGCATGCATGTGTGTACGTGTGAATGTGTGGTTGTATGTGTGTGTGTGTGTAGGGATAGGGTTTGTGAGTTTTAGGTGAAGTCTGGACTTGGTATTAGCCCTGTTCCCACTGAGTTTTACTCTGCCATTAAGCCTCTTCTCCACCTGTAAGCAGTCAACATGTCCAAGCTGTGGAAATGGTAAGAGCTGACCTGACACATGATGTCACTACCACTGAGTCATGTATTATCGCAGGTGTTTACAAGGCTCAGTAAGTTCTTGTTGATTGATCCCAGTTGTTAACTGACAAATATGCTGGGCAAGGTGGCGCACACATTGTGTCCCGGCACTGGGGAGGCAGAGGCAGGCAGATCTCTGTGACTTCAAGGCCAGCCTGGTGTATACAGAGTTCTAGGCCAGCTACAGGGAGACTGTCTCAAAACAAACAAATAAGCAAACAAAATCAAACAAATAATATCTACTGTATTTACTTCTGTCTGGTTACTAAGGGGCTTGATGGCCTAAGGGAGGCAATCATAGAGTTGGGACTGAAAATGCAAGCTTAGCCAGTTCACAGGTGGAGGCTTGATTCAGCCCCACATCTGCTGATTCAACCAGCTTCTGATCCCGGAAGTCGAGATACACTCAACCATGCCGAGTCTTTCCCTTCTCATTATTCCTTGAATGACTGAGTATAGCACTTCCATCATCCTAGACATTGAAGACTAAAGGTGATTAATACCCTGTGGGGGGTGCACTTAGGATATGTGTAAGTGCTGTGTCTTCTTGAACATCCCTGCATTTTGGACCCTGCTAGAGGTCCTGGAGTCAGTCCCTTAGGATACCCAGAGTCTAGGGACAGCTGATGACTGTACATGGTCAAACCTCCCAAGGGAGCAGCAGAATGCTTTGATCTCCATCCTCCCCAGGATAGTGTGACTAACATACAAAAATGCCGCCTTCTAAATGACCTTAAAATACATCTTTAGGACTGTATATAATAGACAGTATTCACATGTCATTTATCACACACTTGGGACATTCCAGAGGGAAGTGTGTAGGAATCATGCCACAGGGCCAGCAAGATGGCTCAGCAGGTAAAGAGCCGTGTTGCCATGCCTGAAGACTTGAGTTCGGTCTTCAGAACCTTCAGAGTGGCAGGAGAGAAGTGACTCCAGCAAGTTCTGGTTCTTGCATACATGCCAGGGTGTGCACATGAACACACAGAAAATAAATGTCAAAAAGTTTTAAAAGTGTATGTCAGCCTTCCCTGGACAAACCTGTCACGTGGCTAAAGGCGGAAACTAGCTAGGGCTTAAACCAACAAAAGAATGGGAGCAGGTGGCTTGGGGTCTTTCTACAACTTTCCTTTGAGGTTGGCCATTGTTTTATATTTGAAGAATGACAGTTGCTCTTTCTTTCCCCTCTTTTTTTTTTGTGCACATTGACCCCTCCAAGACAAGTGAACCCTGTATTCAGAAAACACAGAAAGTGAAAATGAGTAGTTCACTTTTCAAAACAATTTTTCCATAATAAAAAGGCTTACCAGATTTGTAGCCAGCAACCTATTTGCATATGGGAGTTGTGTTAGTTACTTTTCTGTTGCTGTGATAAAACACCATGACCAAGGGAGCTTAGAAAAGAAGAGTTTATTTAGCCTACGGTTCCAAAGGGGCAAGAGTCCATCATGGCAGGGAGGCATGGTGGCAGAGGTGGCTGGAGCAGGAGCAGAAGCTGGGCTCTCAGATTTTCAAGCAGGCACAGGAAGCAGAGGTGAGGAGATCCAGCAAGGCTTAAGAACTCTCTAAGCCCACCCCCAATGACGAGCTTCCTTCAGCATAGCTACACCTTCTAAGACCTCCCAAAACACCACCACCAACTGGGGACAAAATGTCCAAATACTTGGAGCCTGTCGGGGACATTCTCATTCAAACCACCACATGAGTTTGTCTATTCAAGCCTTATCTAAGGATATCTTCTGTTCAACCCTGAGCCCTTATCCTTCACACGACTTTTTCTTAGCAGATTCTCAGACTGTCAGCAGAGTCAAATAATAACCTTTGGTATCTACATTTACCATTGCAAACCAGTAAGTACCAGTTCTTGGGTATTAAATGGTAAGTAATAGGGGCCGAGAGATAGCTCAGTGGGTAAGAGCACTTGCTGCATAGCATGAGGATTTGAGTTTGACTTCCCAGCACCCACATACAAAGTGGGCGTAGCCACATATGTCTGTAACCCCAGTGCTGTGAGAGGAGCGGCAGAGACAGGATAAGAATCACTGATCTTGCAGGATGCCAGCCTAGCTCCAAGTTCAATGTGAGACACTTGTCTCATACAGCGAGATAGCCAACATCCTGTTCTGACTTTAATATTCACGCGTATGCACACGCACACACAGGTGTACATATACCACACATATACAGTATGTAGAATAAATGTATAAATGGTAAGCAATAACTTAATGAGTTTTAGGGTGTTCTTACCCACAGGAGATGTCACTTGGGCATTGCCAACTTTAATACCAGCACATGAAAATTATTTCCATCTCTTTTTAAAAAATATTTTATTTTTATTTTATATGTATACATGTATTGCCTGCGTGCATGTAAGTGTACCCATGTTGTGAAATGCCCATGGAGGTCAGAAGAGGGCATTGGATCCCCTAGAACTGCAGTTCCAGACAGTTGTTAGCTGCCATGTGGATGCTGGGATTTGAACCCCAGGGCCTCTGTAAGAACAGCTGACGTTCTTAACTGCTGAGCCATCTCTCCAGCCCCATATTCCCCTCTCTTATAGCTGGTCTTTGTGCTGACATCTCTAGCATCCTGCCTTCACTTTCAGCTTGTTTATGGCCATAGGTGCTTTTCTTTCATTGCAGCTTATTAGTATGTATGTTGTTTTCTGCACCTATCGAACAGCAGGACCTCTGTTTTTCCCCATCTGAGCAGACCAATTCTCACCACTGTGTCTTATTTTGGATTGCCTGTTTCCTAAGGGCTTCCTGGGTTCCTAATTAGAGGAAGTTGATAGTTCATGGACTGACCAGTATTCAGATACACATATTCTATGTCTTCATATGTGCAGTGGCCCCGGCCCTTCATCTGCAGGCTCTGCTGTTTCCTTAACCTCCTATGGTACCTGCACCTGACTATAAGTTTTGCCCAGTACTCACTTCTAGTGATGGCTAATGACAGTTGCCAGATCCCAATGCCTATATCACACCCTGACTGCTTTTATGCCAAGTTAGACATGCCTTACCTTTGTCACAGGAGCTCATGTAATGGGGGTAAGTGCTGTGTGGTTTGTTGTGTTGTTGATGGAACATCAATAGGGGTTCTGTGGAGGTCTCTTCCACCTTCGCGGAAACTGTAGGTTGATTTTTTTCCCCCTATGTTTTGCATAAGTGACTCCTCAAAGCCCCACATATGAAGGCTTGGTCTCTACCCTGTGGCACTGTGGTGAGGAACCTTTAAGTGAGGCTTAGTAGGAGGAAGTTACGTCACCAGGGACAGGCCCCAAGGACATATGGGGACCTTGCTGTTCCTCTTCACTTTCTGGATCTGCCACACTCTGTCACCTTGACCTTCTCTCCCAGGGCCAGAAGTGATAGGCCAACCATCCATGAATGAAAAAAACAGAAACTGCAAACCAAAATAAACCTTTTCTTAAGTTGGTGCTGTCAGGCATTTTCCTATAGCAACGGAAAAGTGACTAACACAGCTTTGTAACTCCTGGGCAACACAGTTTATACTTGCTAACAAGCCTGCTTCTCCCCTTTTAATGGAGCCTAGTGATTCTGTCTTGCTAGGCTCTCTTCATTCTTCAATATCTCCAGCTCAAATCTTGCTTTTGCCTTAGAACCATTCTATCTGACTACATTGGTTATCCTCTGAATTTATAGGAGCGTCATTTAGTTCCAGCTCTGTTTAATTTTTCTCTGGTTTATCTGTATACTATTGAGAATGGGGTATTATAGTCACACACTATCACTGTACCAGGGTCAATCTGTGATTTTAAGTCAGACACAATTTCTTTTATGAAGTTGGGTGCCTCTGTGTTTACTGTGTAAATGTTTATAACTGTAATATCCTCTTGGTGGATTTCTCCTTTAATAAGTAAGAAGTGCCCTTCCTTACCTCTTCTCACTAGATTTATCTTGAAGTCTATTTTGTCAGATATTAGAATAGCTAAACATGCTTGTTTCTTAGTTCCATTTGCTTGGTATTCCAACCTTGTTCCATTCTTTTACTCTAAGGTGGTGTGAGTTGTTTATGGTGATGTGTGTTCCTTGGATGCAGCAAAAATATGGATCCTGTTTTCTAATCAAATCAATTAATCTGTGTATCTTTATTGGGAAATTGAGACCATTAATATTGATCATTATTACTTACCAATGTTTATTCATTTCTGTTATGTTGTTATGATGGTATTGGGTTTTTAGACATCTTTTGATTTAACTCTTCTGAAATTTTTTGAAATATTCCCTTGGTCTTTGTAATCTCTTCAGACAAAAGTATTCCTTCTAGTAGTCTCAGTAAATATGGCTTAGTGAACATAAACTCCTTAAATCTAATTTAATCATGGAAAGTTCATCATCCTCCTTCAGTTACAACTGATAGTTTTACTGGGAATAATAGTCTGAATTCATGATGTGATCTTTAAGAACTTGTACAACATCAGTCAAAGCCCTCTGGCTTTCAAAGTCCCCATTGAAAACTCAGTCCCTACCTTTATGTGTGACTTGGTTTCTCTCTCTTGCAGCTTTAAATATCTTTTTTCTTTTTTTATTAGAAGGAGCATTTCATTACAGCTTTAACGTACTCAATAACAATTTCCAGAGCAAAGATAGATCTCTTTCAAAAGTGGCTATAAAATTTTTAGGTTCATAGCTGAATTAATACAAGTTATAAGTTATTGAACTCAGTATAAACCCTGTAAGACATAAAATTGAATGAGTTTTTATTCTTTAAAAAAGATCTCCATTTCATTTTAAAATATACTGTCTCTTACAGAAAGACTCATTTTTGCTAATAACACTTAGATGTTGGCACATGCGTCTCTAATCTGTATGTATCTGATTATTACTAGTGATGGTCGGTTGCACTCGGATCCTCGGCACCAGTGTATGGATATAAAGTCATCGGGTAGATTTCAATGGTAATGTTTATCACCTCTACTAATTAACATGACAAATTTTTATGCTTCCTCCTCAAATATAATTCATTCTTTATTTGTTGATTTTTTTTTTGTGTGTATATCACACAGAACTTCCCAAACAATCTTATTCATCTATATACCCACCTCCCATAGCCTCCCCCCACAACTAGAGCCCTTCTACTCTGTTATCCCTGCTACTGTCCACTGTGTTGTCGGCACCCCCAGCCATTCCCCAGTACTTGTCCATCCGGTGAATTTAGTCAGCCTATCTAAAGGTCTTTGTTTTAGGAAGGTCAGCTGTTCCTCATCTAACAGTAATCGGTTGTTAATATTCCTTTAGATAAGATTGGGGTCTGCTGTTCATTTTCCCAGTTTTATGCTGGGTTGCTGTCTGGGAGTCTCTTGGTCTGCCCTGGCTAACAACTCAAAAGAAGGTATCTCCTATCTGGCATTGCTTCTTGTTATGTAGCCTTTAGCTATACATGTGGACTCTTAAAAAATTATATTGGCCCCTTTAATCTTTGGTTATACTTTCTTTTAGAGGTATTTAAGGCCATACAGTTAGCCCAGATAAACCAATTTATTTTTGTTCTTAAGGTCTTTTGAGGATCTGTTCCTCGGGGGTCACATGGGCTTAGGAGGAGCCCCTGGCACCTGTCTTTTACCTGTTTCATCAATGTGAAAAGAAGTCAAAGGTCCTGCTTGACTGTGGCTAGCTTCACTTGTAAGCATGGAGGAAATGTTTCCTCTGTGTTGACCCTCCTCTTTGTAGACTGGACACTGGTTCAAGTCCATTT
>NW_008360311.1:5618632-5620854 GCF_000622305.1 Nannospalax galili
AGACATTTTGAGAGATGCTCCATAGTCCCCTAGAACTTAGTTGACCTTGGAGGACAGGGAGCAAAAACTGTCCTTTAAGTCTCTCTGACCAAATTAGTATAGACCTCAAAGTATGTCTGTTAAACATCCAAGAAGGTTAGTTCCACCAGTCTGGTACTTTTAATTACCTTGTGCCATGTAGACTTTGTTCTTTACATATGGTGTTTTCATTATCATGTGATGTGAGGAGTTTCTTTTCTGGTCCTTACCATGATTTTATTGAAATTATCTTGTACTCCTTTGACATGGGTTTCTGTTCCATGTTTGATAACTATGAGTCATAGATTTGATCTTTTTAATGTATATTTTATTGAATTTTTGTGCATTTCATACAAAACATCTTCATAATCTTTATACCCCCTCTCCCATCCAGACCCCCCCCAAAGCCCACCCCACCAGATTTCATGCATTCTGTCATATAGGGGCTGGAGAGATGGTTCAGCAGTTAAGAACATTGACTGTTCTTACAGAAGATGAGTCATAGATTTGATCTTTTTAATGTATATTTTATTGAATTTTTGTGCATTTCATACAAAACATCTTCATAATCTTTATACCCCCTCTCCCATCCAGACCCCCCCCAAAGCCCACCCCACCAGATTTCATGCATTCTGTCATATAGGGGCTGGAGAGATGGTTCAGCAGTTAAGAACATTGACTGTTCTTACAGAAGACCTGGGTTCGAATCCCAGGTCCCACATTGCAGCTAACAACTGTCAGTAACTCCAGTTCCAAAGGATCTGACAGCCTCTTCTGTCTTCTGTGGGCATTGCACGACAGGGGTGCACTTACTTACATGCAGGCAATACACACATACACATAAAATGAAAAAAATAATAAAGTATTTTTTAAAATAAGAATATCAACTCAGCTGGGCATGGTGGTGCACATCTTTAATTCCAGCACTTGGGAGGCAGAGGCAGGTAGATTTCTGTGAGTTCAAATCCAGCCTGGTCTACACAGCAAGTCCTGGGCCAACTGGGGCTACAGGGGGACCCTTTCTCAAAAAGAAAAAAAAAAATCAACTCTCCCTCACCCAGCAGCAATCAGCTCCCAATAGTTCTTCAGCTAAAGTTGGGGTCTGCTGCCCATTTCCCCAATTATATTCTGGGTTTTCATCTGCTTGAGATTGCATGGGTCTTGTACATGATGACACCGTTACGATAGGTTCATATGAGCAAGGTCCCAGGAGTCTGTAAGATTCTGTTTCCACATGATCATGCACTTCCTCCCCTGGCTCTTACAATCTGTCCACCCCTTCTTCCACAATGGTCCCTGAGCCCTGGATGGGTGAAGATTAATATAGGAGTACTGTCCAGGGACCCACACTCTGAAGACCCTTATTCTCCACACTTTGGCTATTTGTGGCCTTTTCTGTTCAGCGAAACAAAGAAAACAATCCAAAAAAATTCAATGAATCTAAGAGCTGGTTCTTTGAAAACTTTAAAGTCTCTTGCAATAACTTGGAGGTTTCTCCTGTCTGGCACTATTTCCTCTTCACCTATGCACACAGACTCACGTAGAGATATTGTATGTGTAATTTTTCAGTAGACTTTTGAAGGAATACATTTCCCTGTGGTTTTTCACATCAGTTAAGTATTATTTATCTCTCCTCTTTCCCTATCTAACCTCCCTCCTCCCTCCCCAGTTAAAGTATGCCTATTTTCCCCCTTTCACCCTTGATAGTGCCTGTCTCCTATGGCCCCCTATTCTCTTGAGCTTCTTCTTCCCCTTTACCCCAGTGGTTCTTTGTAAGACCCTCTTCCCCTCCCATTTAAATACTTGGATTTTACCCATTTCATCCTTGGTAACACTTGACTCCTACTGTTCCTCTCTCTCAGGCTCCTTCCTTCCCTTTACTTTCCTGATTCCTTTTGATTTCCTGGCTCCTGTAATTACACCAAGAGATAGATTATCTAACCTCCCTCCTCCCTCCCCAGTTAAAGTATGCCTATTTTCCCCCTTTCACCCTTGATAGTGCCTGTCTCCTATGGCCCCCTATTCTCTTGAGCTTCTTCTTCCCCTTTACCCCAGTGGTTCTTTGTAAGACCCTCTTCCCCTCCCATTTAAATACCTGGATTTTACCCATTTCATCCTTGGTAACACTTGACTCCTACTGTTCCTCTCTCTCAGGCTCCTTCCTTCCCTTTACTTTCCTGATTCCTTTTGATTTCCTGGCTCCT
>NW_008360311.1:5621734-5626071 GCF_000622305.1 Nannospalax galili
GTCAAGGTTAGCATACAGTTACAAAGCATTGGGAAACCTAATTTTTCTTAAAATGTTTGATTTTATTTTACATTTCATACAATAGTTCCTAATCAAATTTAGACCCCTTCCTCCATTGATCCCACCCCCCAATCAGACTTCACACATTCTGTCATACATGATAAGTCCTATCCACTCAAGCATTTGTACCCAAATGTCCTTTGGTGCTAGTTCATCCACTGGACTCTAATCAGCCTAGCCAGAGATCATAAGGAAGGTCTACTCTCCCTCACCTAGTAGTAATCAGTCTCTAACAGTTCTCAGGCTAGGGTCAGCCCCCTTCCCATTTCCCTCACTCCACTCTGGGCTCTTTGATTGAGTTGGCATGGGTCTTGTGCTCAATGCCACCATTGCCACAAGTTCACATGTACGAGCTTCCAGTGAGCTGAAAGCCTCTGTTTACCTTATGTTTGTTTATCAACTCTGGCTCTTACAATCTTTCAGCCACCTCTTCCACAATGGTCCCTGAGTCGTGGGGGTGAGTTTTAATATAGGAGTCCTATCCAGGGACATGTACCCTGTGGTCTCTTATTCTCTAAACCTTGGCCAGTTGTGGCCTTCTGTGTACATCACACTCTGTTGTATGAGGAAGCTTCACTAAGGAGAGCTAAGGAAACTTGCTCTAATGAATTTACAACAATGGTGACAGCATGCACAAGACCCATGTGGACTCTTAATCAAACAAAAACCCAACATAGAACTTGGAAAATGGGTAGCCAGCCCCGAACCCTAGCCAGGAAACTATTGAGAATTGATTACTGCAGGGTGAGGGAGAATAGATCTTCTTTAAGGGGATTATTCTAAACAGGCTGACTAGACTCCAGTGGATGAACTTGCACTGAAGAGCATCCGTCTACAAATGCTTGACCAGGGTAGTACTTAACATACATGACAGAATACATGAAATCTAGTAGGGGGACTGTGGGGAGTACAGATGGGTAAGGAGTCTAAATTTGATTCAGATATATTATATCACATGCACAAAAACTCAGTAAAAATATTTTTTTTAAAAAGATGGATTTTGTTTCTTAATCCATTCAACTACCCTGTGTCTTTTGACTAAGGGGTTCGGGCCATTGATATTTAAAGTTATTATTGAAACGTGTATTGTTTACCATCATTTCAGTTTCTCTTTGCATTCTTGGTCTAATTATTTAGACCAAGATTTATAATTCCACAATTATCCCTCACGGAGCAGAGTGCCAGGGACTCGGCACCTGCTTCACGTTGCCAGTTTGTGCTGCTGCATGGAACACCAAGAAAGCAAATCCTTACGAAACCCTCTGTGCCAGGCAATTTCTAAGTGTTTTATAATTTGATTTCTATCAATCTTTAGACATACCCATAAGAGCATGCCTTTAGTATCCCCATCTTACAGACAGAGGAACTAAGGCAGAGAGTACACAAAGACAGAAAGTGCAGAGCAGAGCATTGCTTATGTTTAGTTGCAGCAGCACTTTGAAGCCAATCAGTGTGAATTCAAAGAGAAGGGTGTATGGTGAATGAAGAATGAAGAGGCCTTTAATCAGAAGACACAGCAGACTGCCAGGCCTGAAACCCAAGGGCAGGGAAGTTTTCTACAGGCTTTAACGCTGAAAGTCTAATGTCAATCTTCATAGCCCACCTGAGTCAGAACTCCTGAGTCCTTTCTGGTCCTGTGAGTTATGACCAGCCATGACAGGTCCGTATTCTCCTGTGACCTCATGAGCAGCGATTCTGAGTGCAGCTAGAGGTCATAATGCGGTGGGCGGAACTTGGATTTCTCTGGGTGTACTGAGAGGAGGAGAGGAGTGGCACCCTGTGCGATTTCCTGGGATCTAGTGTGTATCTGTGTAGTTCTTTGAGGTTGGGTGTTGATTTACATGTATACTTTTGTATTTGTGTTTGTGTTTGTGTGTGAGTGTGTATAGGGAGTGTGTGTTTTGTGCTTATATGTTTGTATCTGGACGTTCTCGTGTTTGAGTACAGAAGTCAGAAGTCAACTCGGCTGTTGTTCCTCAGGTAGGCCATTCACCTTATTGTTTCAGACACGGTCTCTCACTGGCCTGCCACTGGCCAAGTAGACCAGGCTAGCTGGCCAGGATCTGTCTGCGTGGACAGTCTGATATTAAAAGCACAGGTGGCTGGCCTGGGTCTTTTTACATGGGTTCTGTAGATGGAATTCAGCCTCAAGCTGCATGGCCAGCAAATTACCTGTCAAACTGTGTCCCCCTCCTGGGTGTTCAGTGTTTGATTTTCAGTGCTTCGGCTTTATTTCTGATTTCTTTGACTGGTTCTGCTTTTCAAGATTTCTTGGGATTTTGTTTTGAATTTCTTCTCCTTGGTTTTCATTCTTACTTCTTTCTTAGTATGTTTCTTTAAAACTTTCCTTTCTCACTTTTTTGGTTTTCTATTTATTTGCTGTCAGTAGTTGCTGAATGTACAATTTACACAGATTCGGCTTTGGTGCCACTTTTTGGTTTCTATTTTTTTTCTTCTTTTGGTTTAAGTTTCAGCTTTCTATGGTTTCTGTGTCTTATTTACTTCTGTTTGGAGTTTCTGTCTTCCTTTTTTTGCCCTGGAATGCTTGATTGCTCTCACTCCTTTCATTTCTTTGAGTCACTTTATATGTGACTCTTGTTTCTCTTTTTCAGGAAGCATCAGTTGCCAGCATTGGTGAGCTGTGAGCTTCCCACCTTACTGCTTTGTCAGCCAGATTTGGTTTGGATTTTCTGGGTCCTGTAAGTATATCCGGTTCTGGTTTTCTGGTTTTTTATTATTATTTTTTTTTGTGGTTAGTTCTTGGTTAGGTTTTAGTTTTCATTCTTGATTTAGCTTTTTCCCTCCCACTTTTTTTCATTATGTTCTTTGACTTTTCATTGTGTCTCAATATTTTATTTTACTTTTCAATTTTTATTTTTTTACTTTGCTTTATTTCTTCCTCCTTCTTTTTCAGGGAGCATTGGTAGTAATTACTACCAATTACTACCAATTACTACCAATTACTGCCATGTCTTCAGTGTGGGAGGAGGAGTTGGAAGAGCCCAGCCCGGTGCCCAGTGCCTTTAAAGAGAAAACCTTCCATTCTCAATATACAGTGTTGAGGACCCTCGGCCAAGGGAACCAGGCAAAGGTCCTGCTGGCCCAACACCGCCTGTCGGGCACCCTTGTGGCCGTGAAAGTGCTTCTGAAAGAGAAGCAGTGGTGCAAGCCCGTGTTCTCCGAAGTTGACATCATGATGATGACTGAACATCCAAACATCATCTCACTTCTACAAGTCATTGAGACTGAAAAGCGAACATACCTTGTTATGGAGCTGGTACGGGGGCAGGAGTTGTTTCAAGTCATCCAGGACACTGGTGGCCTGCTCGAGGAGGAGGCCCGGGAAATATTCAGACAAATAGTTAGTGCGGTGGGCTACTGCCACGACAATGGGATAGTGCATAGGGATCTGAAACCTGAAAATATAATGATAACTGAGGCTGGAACGGTCAAAGTACTTGACTTTGGGTTCAGCACCCAAGTGAAGCCAGGGCAAAAACTGAGACATCATTGTGGGTCTCACGCATATGCTGCCCCGGAGCTTTATCTCTTCGACAGTTATGATGGCCCCAAGGTCGACGTTTGGGCCTTGGGGGTGATCTTATACTGCATGGTAGTAGGTTGTCTTCCATTTGATGCAGACATTTTACACGAGCTTCAGTGGCAAATTGTCAGAGGGGAGTATTCCATCCCTTGTCACCTGTCAAAAGAGTGCCAGGACCTCCTCAGGCTCCTACTGACAGCCAATCCAAGACATAGACCCACACTGGACGAAGTCGGATCTCATCCCTGGCTTATGAAAGACCGAGAAGACTTACCAGATGACTGGGAAGAGATGGTCCCCAGACAGCCAGACCCAGCCATAGTGCAAGCCATGAAAGACCTTGGGTTTCACGCCAAAGATACCAAAAATTCCTTAATTAACAGAAAATTCAACGAGAGCATGGCAACTTACTGTCTCCTTCACAGTCAGGCTCGACAGGAGCATGGGCCCACAAGCCAGGCTCAGCCCATAAATCCAGGGGCCACACCGTTCCCCTCCCTTGAAGACCCTGCTACTTTCAACCTGGCACCAAGGAGGAGGGCAAGTGAGCCTATGTGCAAACAGCTGTGGTCATCCTCCGATGATGAGATGTCTGAGTGGGACCAACAGGCAGGTCAAAGAGGTGGCAGATGTGCAACTGGATCTGCCAATCCTCTTGGTGGCCCCGTGAGGAGGATGCCAATTGGGAGTCCAGCCCGCCAATGTGCCATAAGTGCTCCTTGCCTGTATTCAG
>NW_008360311.1:5626765-5627824 GCF_000622305.1 Nannospalax galili
TAAAATAGAATTTGCTGGTTACTTAAAATTCTCCTCCTCCCACATGCACACAGTCTTTTCCAAACTCATTATCCTTTTGTTCATAAGACCTAGTGATATTTTTATACAATTTGTGAAAATATTTCTATCTTTTAAAAAAATATTTAATTTTTATGTGTATGAGTGTATTATCTGCATGGGTTACACCCATGTGTTATACTTGTCATGCAATACCACTGGAGGTCAGAAGAGGGAGTCAGATTCTCCTGGAAGTAGAGCTTCAGATGCTTGTTAGCTGCCATGTGGGTGCCGGGAATAGAACCAAGGTCATCTGCAAGAGTAGCCAGTGCTCTTAACTGCTGAGCCATCGCTCCTGTCCCTAAAGATTTATTTCAAAGACTTCAAGTTAGAGAAGAAAAACAGTAAAGTGTGAAATAATAGTAAGTCAGGAAAAAGCCCAAAGAGGTATTCTGCGAAGTAATTTACATATTTTGTTATTTTGTTAGCCCAGAACAAAACTAACATGTCTTCTTCCTTTTATTCTCTCTTTTGGAAATCCTGTCTTGTGCTGAATTGGAAGAGGGGGTGACATCAGACAAACAGCTCAGGAGAGGATTCATCAGCAGCAGCAACAACTTCCTATTCCTGTTCTTCCTGTGGGAATCACTGACTGGCTGGTTAAGTGTCAGCAGACTCCTGGAACCAGAAGCCTCACCACCAGAATTAGGGAAGGGTTCAGTTTAACTGAGCATTAGTACTAACAGAAGAGACAAAATATTCTCTATAGAACTAAATTTCTCCCTGACAGAATGCATGGAGGGCACAGGGAAGCTGCCTGCTTGTTCCTTGTGGGGAACAAGTCTTCCACGCTGACAGATTAGAATGCGTCTTGTCTAAGTGCAGACAGAGATCATGTATGAACCTTAGTGGCACTGCTGAGACTGAGCCCTCCACTCAGTTTGTGGGGAAAGTCTTCCACGCTGACAGATTAGAATGCGTCTTGTCTAAGTGCAGACAGAGATCATGTATGAACCTTAGTGGCACTGCTGTGACTGAGCCCTCCACTCAGTTGTGGGGCTG
>NW_008360311.1:5631787-5635699 GCF_000622305.1 Nannospalax galili
CAAACCATAAGATAGATAAATCATAGATAGATAGAAAGATAGATAGATAGATGATAGATAGATAATAGATAGATGATATATACATACATACATACATAGATCGATAGATGATAGATATGAAAATACATTCAGTTGGGTGCATGGACAATGGGTGGGAGTACATCTAAATACCATCAAACTTTATAGTATGAAAATCTCAAAAACTCAATAAAAAATAAAATTATTGGATAAAAAGAGGAATGAGTCTCCTTTCCTATGCTGCTTTGAGGTGTGGATGCTGAAGTTAGCAATCTTTGCTATCAGATTCTCAGTTGGAGGAGAAGTCTGGAAAATGGAGTTTGCTTTTACCAACTAGAAATATCAGCAGTTGGGAGCTATTTTCAGTATATCCGGACAGGCATTCTTGAGACTCAGGCACTCTTGTACTCTGTTCTGTTCCATTCCTGGTGTTCTAATCCATTCACCAGTACCACACTCTACCAATTACTATAACTACATAGCAAAACGTCATACCAGGTCATTCTTGTCATGTTATTCTTCTTTGTCAGGATTGTTTCAGCTACTTAAGAACTCATGCCTATCCATATAAAATTTAGAATAAATTCATCTACATCTTTGAACGATCTTGTTGCTCTTGTGACTCAAATTGCATCATGTCTTTCTTTTGATCAGTCCAGGGAGAGCTGCATTGTTTTTAAGCCCAGGTTTCCAATCCATGAACATTGCAGGTCTTCACTTTTTTAGGTCTTCTTTGATTTCACTCAATAGTATTTTGTTATCTAAAGCATACAAACTCTGTAGGTGCTTTACTAAATGCATACATAAGTATGTTGCTTTCTTCAAAACAACTGTATGTAGTATATTTTAAGTGTCAGTTTCTGCACGTTTATTAAGTTTAGGGGATAGAGACTTTTGCTCTGGTCGCCATATAAAAATAAATCTGGGGACTGGAGAATGGTTCATCAGTTAAGGGTGTATACTGCTCTTGGAGAAGACCTGAATTTGGTTCCAAGCACCCATGTCAGGTGACTCAAAACCACCTGTAAATTGAGCTCCAGAGAATCCAATGCCTTCTTCTAGACTCCCTGGGCAACCACACTCAGGGTATCTGCACATTCTCTGCTCCCTGACCCCAGACATACATGCACACACATAATTAAAGTATTTTTAAAATCTTTGGATAAAAAAAATAAAGCTGTAAAAAAATCTGAAAAAAAGAGACTCTCATCACTTGAAATTGGAAGACTGGAGGTTGATGAGGCAGATAAGGGCTTGATAGCAAAACTGCCAAAGTTTAAAAATGTGAAAATTGGAGCTGGAGAGATGGCTCAGTGGTTAAGAACACCTGCTGCTTTTCCGGAGGATCCAGGTTCAATTCCCATCATCCCCATGGTGACTAACACCTGTCTATAACTCCTATTCCAGGGAATCTGATGCCCTTTTCTGGTTTCCACATTCTTTGCAAAACACAGATGCACTTACATACATTCATACAGACAAAACACTTATACACATAAAATAAAAATAAAGAAATAAATAAATATTTTTTAAATGTGACAACTGTGAACCTAGGCAGTCCTGATGTGGAGAGTGCTAGTCCCTGGTTGGTAAGGAGCTATTTTGACATGTGGACTATCTACATGCATTTCCGTAGCTCTGCTGTGGGAGTTTGGAATTCTGTGTAACAAAAAGGGTGGCACAGCCATCAGGCAAAACAAGAGGCCCTTGAGCTAGAAGTTACAGCTATAGCCTGGGCATCTCAGGCTTATCCTTAGAGTGAACCAATGAGCAAAATACCATCTTGATGGCAAGCAGACATAACCCTGACCACCAGGAGATGCATGGCAGAGTGGGCAGATGGGAATTTGCCCGAACTTCTATTGGCTTTTATCCATCGTGAAATAAATATGGGGACCTGTGGCTCGGGTTCTAAAATTTGAAAATCTGAATCATATTACCAGGTGAGCTTCAAGGGCAAAAGAAGTGCTGGGCAAAGGGATCAGAAACCAAGACTGGATAGGATAAAAGGAGCTAAAGAGCAATCCCAACTGAGACATCAAATGCAGTGCTAAGGCCTGCCATCCTCCCTAGTAACCTTCCTCTAGTATGTGCCTCACAGAGTATATGGGGGACCTGATCTCAGCTCTTGCACAAGGAAGTAGATGAGGAATTGGACACTGCACACATGATGGATTAATATTTTCAACTTATTTCCTCCCTGACACATTTGCCTAGGTTCCGGGATTGTTATCAAAAGAGTTGAATTACACCGACAAGAAGGTTCATTGGGGAAGAGAGCTTGCCACACAAGCATGGTGATCGGAGTTTAATACCCAGACCCACAAGTAGAAAGAGAAAACTATTTCTGGAGAGTTGTCCTCTGATCACCACACACACGCCACACCCCCCCACAGACACAAGAAAGAGAAGTTAAAAAACTTAAAAAGACTTTAATGTATAGAAAATTATTCTGGTGAAGAAAATTGCCTCTCTCAAGGTCACTTACAGACAGTGGGAGTTCCAGGGTTGTTGAACCAGAAGTGGTATGTTTCTGCTCTCCTATCATTCTAGGAACTATGAAATACGTACCCAGCTCTAGCACTCCTTGTATGTTTGACAGATACTTCATTAAGGCTGAGTGACAGGTCAGAGCCTTTCTCTGTCAATACTGCCCCATCTTTTCATGACTAAGGCATCCTTGTGAAAAACTCTTCCTAAAATATTCTCTGCTTCTGGTTTCCACAGCAGCCTGTTTTTCAGGGATGACTGCCTGCACCTTGCCACTGACTTCTTCCTTCTAGAAATGACTCTTCCTGTTCTTTCTTGTCTTTCCTGTCGTGACTAAAGAAACTATTTCCTTTCAGTTATTTTTATTTTCTGTTCTAAAAGCTAGTTTCACTACCTTTTATGGTTTCTACATTTCTAAAGAGATTCTTTATATTTTCACTAATAAAAACTCTATTAATGATTCCTTTTTTCATGGTGAACATTGATTTAATAAACACTAAGGGATGTATACTCAGAAAAGTTAGGGTGGTAGTGATGAAAATACAAGAACTTCGACTTCACACAAACTTTTGCCATTGAACACAGCAGAAATCACAATCTTACACTTCTTAGAGTCTTCCTTGTTCAAGGACTAAAGTAGACTTCCTTTGACACAGTAAATATTGCCATATGAAACACTAAGGAATATGTACTCATTATGTATCTACGTCTATCTACATTGATCTCTCAATCTATCATCTATTTGTCTATCATCTATCTCTCTGGCATCTGTCTATGTATCTATCATCTATCAATCATTTATCTATCTATCTATCTATCTATCTAATCTATCATTATTTGTCTATTTCTCTGGCACCTGTCTATATAATCTATCATCAATCTGCCTATCTATCTATCAATCTAACATCTATCATCTATCTATCTATCTATCTATCTATCATCTATCATCATCTATCTATCATCTATCTATCTATCATCTGTCTATCTGTCTATCTATCTATCTATCTATCATCTATCATCTATCTATAGATCATCTATCTATCATCTACATGTCTCTCTATCATCTATCTATCTATCTATCTATCTATCTATCTATCTATCGATCATCTATCATGTATCATTTACATGTCTATCACACCATCCTCTGAAGAGGTAACCCAGCTTGCGGATAGGGAATTGGGATACAGACCACTCTGGCTTCTTCCATGCTGAACAGGGAAGCAGGTTGAGGCAATTGGAGTACCCCTTCAGTGGATCTCTCTAAAAGACTCCCAAATTGCATGACTCTTATCTCTAAGGGGAAAAGAAAGTCCCTGAATTGTGAATAGGAGATATGAAGGAGAAGTAAAGGCAAGAGTAATTAGCATTACAAGTTCTAGACAGGGAACTAGAAAAAAGTCAGAA
>NW_008360311.1:5636735-5692356 GCF_000622305.1 Nannospalax galili
AAGAATTCTTAAACTAGTTGACTGAACTATGACTTTAGAAATTCTAAGATATGTGTATATTATTTTTGCTTCATCCTTTATATATCATAACAAACCTACACAAACCTCCATCACTTGCTTAGGCTTTCTCATTTTTTCTGTACATTTTGGAAAATATCTACATTCCTATATCCTTTTAACATCTTTTACATTCTCATTTTGTTTAAAAATAATTATAAGATACAGTAGCATTAACAAACAAATTTTCCATCTGTTATGAGAATTCTTTTCCTGGGGATACTAAACAATGCTTATTCCCTTTTAAGGTTCTAGTGTCAAGCCAATGTTTGATCAAAATTTTTCTGGGGAACCAATGAATTTACTGAGCTTACTTACTGAGATAACTGAGGCGTCGCTGAGTTGTATGTATGACCAGAGTATATGCACACTGAAAATCCTTTACCCAGCATGGGTCATGCCTTCTCTTTCTAGACTTCCCCAGATTGCATACTTTAGCCCTTTCCAAATCCAGGAGGCCATGTGTGATTAGGGCCAGTTTACATACAGGCTGGGAAGAGTGGCAGTATACTCTATTGAGGGTCCAGTGACCCTGCTTGGCCCTTGTTTAATGAATGAGCACAACCATCAACAAACCCAATTGTGACAATGTTTAGTGATCAGGCACAGCTGAAGTCAAGATAATGGTAGTTATTTCATGCAGAAGAGACTGCTGCACAGCACTGTCTTATTAAAGCAACATGAAATTTAAAAGGATTTGGTGCTAGGGTCCACATATGAGGGAGAACATACGTCGTTTGTTTTTCCGAGTCTGTTACTTCACTTAGTATAAAAGTACATAATGGAGTTCTATTCAGCAGTTAAAGAAAGATGAAATAATGAAATTTGCAGGTAATGGCCATAAGTATTTTCACAATGACTCTGAACAAGAAAACAAGCTGGATGTGGTGCCACATGCCTTTAGCTCCAGCACTCCTGAGGCAGAAGTAGGCAGACCTCTGTGAGACTTAGGCCAGCCTGGTCTACATAGCGAGTGTCACGCCAGCTGGGGCTACAGGAAGACCCTTGATTGCCTCCCAGAACTTGAAGGTAAGATGCTATTGCTGAAGACAGGACAATACTTCAGAAAGGACTTGAAACAATGGAGCTGGAAATGACTTCAAATCCTCCTCCCTGAAGACTAGCTCTCCTAAATTTATTGGATACTATGCAAGTCACTAAGGGACAGCAATGACTAGCACAACAAACTGTAGGGGTGCAGTATTGGCACTTTTATCTTGGGGGTCATCAACAGCTACCTAATTGGACTTAGAGCCTGTTCAATGGGACGGAAGTTATATATAGTGGTATAAACATAGCCAAATAATCATGGCTGGAGAGATCACAGATTCTGGAGAAAAACTTATGTCTGCCACATCCCTAGACAAATGTAATTTCTTACTGTATGCTAATATGAATCCTTATATTTACAGACAAGTATAACTGCCACCACTCAACAAAGAAGGTTCCTTTTGCAACACATGAGAATATGACAGAGATCTTCAACTGGTCATACACAAAGAACGAGTGTCTGTGAGATGCCCAGCCCTAAGTGACACATCCACAATAGAACCTCTACACAGAAGGCTCATGGAACCTACCTATCTAACCTAACCTAGCTTATACAGTAGCCAGTTTCCTAATAGCATTTTCATAGTAGTCCTGGCCCATGTCTTTGCCCACCCACATGGTTGTACCCGCACACTCTGAAAGTCCCTGCCCACTTTCACATCATATGTTCCATTGCTGGCCCTACACAGCCTCCTTTTTCCAACTAATGAGTCCTCTTCTGGTTTCCTCGTCTCTAAGCATACATCTGGAACTTTAACATAGGTATTTAACCATTAGTTAGAATTTCATATCTACATATGGCAGAGAACATGAGATTCTGGTCTTTCTTAGTCTGGGTTACTTCGTTTAATACAATATTTTTAGTCATACCTATTTTCCTGCAAATTTCCTAATTTCATTTTTCTTTGTGACTAACTAAGATCCCACTATGCATATGTTCCATATTTCATTATTCATTCACGCATGATGGGCATCTGGACTGGCATCTCTGCTATTGTGAGAAGAGAGGCAATAAACATAGTGGATGTGTAACTATCTCTGTAGTAGGATGCAAAGTCTTAAGTCCTTTGGGTATATGCCCAAGAGTGTGGTAGCTGGGCCATGTGGTATTTTGAGTTTTAGTTTTCAAAAGCCTCCATGATGATTTCCACAGTGGCTGCATCAGTTTGCACCTCATCCAACAGTGGACAAGGATTCTCTTTCCTCACATTCTCAGTATGGCTTGTCATACATTTTATATATATAGTAATTGCCTTTTTGTGCATTTCATGCAATACGTCTCAATCATACTTAGACTCTCTCCCCTGTCTGCACCTCCCATAGCCCATGAACAGGATTTAATGCATCCTGTCATATATGTTAAGGCCTATAGAGTCAAGTTTGTGCACTGAGATGATCCTTGGTGTGAGGGTTCATCCACTGGATTCTTTTCAGCCTATGTAATGGCATTCCCTTAAAAAAACTCACCCTCAATAGCAGTGATCAGCTGCCATTAGTCCCTCAGCTAAGTTTGGGGCCTCCTGCCAATTTTCCCAGTTCTATGCTGGGTTTTTGTCTGAGTATTTATGGGTCTTGTGCGTGCTGCCACTATTGCTGCAATTTCATATGGTCAAGTTCCTAGAAGCCTGGAATCTGTTTCCCAGTGGTCATGCACCACCCCTGACTCTTACAATCTTTCTGCCTCCCCCCTTCCACAATGGTTCCTGAGCCCTGTGTGGGTGAGGTTTAATATAGGAGTCCTGTCCAGGGATGTGCACTCTGCAGTATCTTACTCTCTATACTTTGGCCAGTTGTGACGTGTATTAATTGCCCTCTGTTGCATGAGGAAGCTTCAGTGGAGAGAGTTGAGTGATGCCTTAGTATTCTCTGCACCTCCTGTTCTACTAGGTTCCATGAGCCTACGGCTCCCGACAAGGCTCATGATCTCAGAGGTTTCAGCCCCTGGTCGACTCACTCATTACTTTGGGCTTGTAACAGCACAGTGCACCACAGGGGGAGTGCTTGGTGGGGGACTTCTTACTGCAGGGCGACTGGGGACAGGGGGATGTGGGCAAGGAGGGTTGAGGTCTCAGTGCGCTCAAGGTCTGTCATCTTGAGTGCCCTCCCTCAGCTGGGCTCCACATTCCCAGGTCTCCACTACCTTTCACGAGAGCCACATCATCTGGGGAGCAAGACTTCACCACAGGACCTTGGGAGCCATTTATCTAAGCCATCATCCTTTACTCTATGGCTTCTCAGCATTCTTATGCCGAATTCACCAATTTAAAATCAAACTTTTAACCTCTGATTAATCAATAAATCTTGAGGAAGACATTCATTTTTGTGAGTAGAGCAGTCTTTGGCATGTTATTAAGTCAAAAAATTGATAAATAGCTGGTTTGACATAGATAAATTCTAAACTTTATAAAACCTTCAAAAAAAGCTCATGTTGTCATTGTGAGTGTAAACATGACTTCTCCAAATTTATGTCTGAGACATCTCTGGAATGCGTGACTGTGACCTTACATGGAAAAGGAGATTTTGCAGAGCTAATTAAGAGATCTCTAGGTGAGGTCATCCTGTGTTATCTAATCCAGTAATAAATGCCGTCATGAGACATGGGCGTGGCAAAGCATCCTGTGAAGATGGAGGCTGACACCAGGATTGTGTAGCTAGAAGTCAAGGAATGGCTGGGAAGCCAGGAGCTGCATGAGGTGAGGCCAGAGCCTTCCTTAGAGTCTTTGGGGGAACTCTGCCCTGCAGACACTATGATGTCAGATTCAGGGCTTCCAGACTGTGAGATTGATTTAGTCACTTAAAAAATTAATTTCGTTATTTTTTATTATTTTTATTTTATGTGTATCAGTGTATTGCCTGCATGTATGTAGTGCACACATGTCATGCAATGTTCATGGAAGTCAAAAGAGGGCGTCAAATTCCCTTGGAACTGGAGTTATGGACAGTTGTTAGCCCCTCCTATGTGGGTGCTGGGAACTGAACCCAGGCCCTCTAAAAGAGCAGCTGGTGCTCTTCGCCACTGACCATCTCTCCAGCCCCAAGCCATCGGTTTTGCAGTAATTTATTATAGTAACCACTAGAAACTAATACTATCATAAAAAAGTACCTTCATGTTATCTGTGAATTTTATTTATCTATCATCATTTATAAATCACCAGGCATGGTGATCAAACTTGTTGACTGGAATAATTATACAGGAAAATTAATATAATCTCCTGCCCCCTAGAAACCCAGCTTCTCAGTTAAGCCTTTCTAAAAATCCTGAACCACGCTGGGGTGCAGCTTAGTGATAGAGTGCAATCCAGTGCTTTAACTTCATTTCTGCAGTTGTGATAAAAACAGCCTGACCAAAAGCAACTTAGGGAAGAAAGGGTTTATTTTTAGTTCACAAGTCTGGGTTAGGGTTCATCATTTCAGGGAAGTCACAGCGGCTGGGGCTTGAGACAGCTGGTCACAGCACATCGTAGCCCAGAGCAGAGAGAAACGAACACAGGCGTGCTTAGTGCCCAGCTGGCTTTCTCTATTCTTGCACAGTCCTGCGCCCCAAACCTGGGAGTGGTGCCAACCACTTTCAGGCTAGAACTTCCCATATTAATTAACAATCAAGACAATCTCCATAGACATGATCTAGATGTCCTCTGATCTAGAAAATTCCCTCATTGAGATTCTCCTCCTAGGTGATTCTAGGTGGTGTTGACTATTCAAACTTACGATGTACCCAGCATGCTCAAAGCCCCAGGTTCCATCCTCAGCACTGCAGGAAATCAAAGTGAAGCAGATGCATGTTATGCGTATGCACAGGGGCTCTTGTGGCTGAGGTAACCTACCCTGTATTTTATTGTTGCTTTACTGTGCCATGCTTTGCAGAAACTGCATTTTTAGTTATTCTTTATTTCTTTACAAATCTAAGTTTTTAAAGATTTTGTGCTGGACAGTTTTAGTGTCAACTTGGCACACCTGGGTTGAGGGAGCCTAAATCAGGGAATTTCCTGTATTGGACTGGCCTGTGGCCATGTCTGAGGGGCATCTTCTTGATGAGTGACGTGGGAGGGTCCAGCCCACTGTGGGTGGTGCCACCCCTGGGCAGGTGGGCCTGTGTTGCATAAGAAAGCAGGCTGAGCAGGGTCCAGGGGAGCAAGCCTGTGAGCAGCATTCCTCCATGGCCTGTGCTCCAGCTCCTGCCTCCAGGTTCCTGCCCTGAGTTCCTACCTTGGGCTCCCTGATGAACTGTGACCCAGGAGATGTAAGATAAACTCTTTCCTCCTCAAATTGGTAGTGGTGAGAGTGTTTTGTCACAGCAGTGAAGAATAAACTAGGACAGATTTATTTATTTTATTTGTATGTGTGCTTGCTTGCCTGTGTGAATTTATGTGTAGCACAGGTGTGGAGGTGCCCTCAGAGGTCAGAAGAGGGCATCAGATCCCCTGGAGCTGCAGTCACAGGTGGTTGTTAGCCTCTGTGTGGGTGCTGGGAACCAAACCTGAGTTCCCTGCAAGATCAGTAAGTGCTCCTAACTGCTGAGCCATCTCTCCTGCCTCTACAGGTTTAAGTTTTGAGGCAAATCTGCATGGAACAGGTCTGTGGGGGCAGTTACTCCAACAGCATGTGCTCGCTTTGTGATTTTTTGTATAACATGTTGGTAATTCTCACAATATTTCAGTTTTTTTCATAAGCATTGTATCCACTGTGGTGATCTGTGATCTTCGAAATTATCCTTGGCAGTTGCTGCAGAGCATGGACTTTAGCCATGTCAGGAAAGCAAACTGAACAGATGACGATAGTGCGTGTCCTGGCTGTCGTAGGAGGGGATCTACTGACATTCCCCATCTCCTCCCTCCTCACTGAGATACAACAATATTCAAGCTGGGCCCGTGAGGAACCCTCCAAGGGCCTCCAAGTACTTGGGAGAAGGGGAGCGGGGCTGGTCTCTCACTTTAAGTCAAAAGCTGCACATGAAGTATGGGGCTAGTGGCTCACGCCTGTAATGCCAGCAGCAGGAGGCTGAAGCAGGAGGAATGTTATAAGTTTGATACCAGTCTGGGCTACAGAGTGAGACCCTGCCTAATAATAATAACAATTTTAAAAAGCTGTAGATAATGAAATTCAGTGAGACAAGCAGAAAGGCCTCTGGTATCAAACAAGCGAGATGCGAATTCAGAGGAAACAAAATGTTCTGCTCCAGTGAATACGTGAATGGTAAGAAAGGGAAGTAGCCTGTGTCTGACACGGAGAAAGCATGACAGGGCTCAGTTTTACAAGCATGTACCCACGTGAATGCACTGGGCCAGGCATGAGTAAGAGAGGGTGTTGGAGGCGAGCTCTGAGGAAGTCCCACAAGCTTGTGTCCTAGAGGAGGAGGAGTGGGGCATTCTAGCCCATCCATCCACCCATCTGTAAGGTAATTTAATTACTGACTCCAGGAAGCATTTTCTCAGAATTCTGTATGACAACCAAGTAACCAAGTTCGCAGCAGATAGGAAAGGGTGGCTTTGTGAGGGGGTCGGGGGCGAAAACAAGCAGGAAAAATAACTGATGACCCGTGTTCCTAGGGCTGGGACGATAGCTCAGTTGGTAAAGTGCTTATTGTACAAGTGTGAGGGCCTGAGTTTGATCCCCAGAACATGGAAAGAGCTGGGGATGGTGGTAGACACTTGAAATCCCAGGACTGGGGAGGTGGAGACAGGCAGACCCTGAGTCTTGTTGGCTAACAAGACTAACCTAACTTAATTCGCAAGTTCCAGGCCAAGTGAGAGACTCTTTCTCAAAAACCAAGGTGAATGGTACTTGAGGAATGATGCCTGAGCTTTCCCTTTGGCCTCCACATGAACACACATGTGCACATACACGTACTCCCACCTATATAAACACACATGCACAAGTGTGCTCATAAAATGTGACCGTCTAGGGTTAGGGTAGCTCATAGGTAGAGTATGCATCTGTCTGGCATGCACAAGGCCCTGGGTTCCATCCCCAGACTGCAGAAATAAACACCACAAACAAAACAAATGGCCATTATTCCACCCTGGAACTTAATAGAAATCCTTTGACTGTTGTTCTGTCCTCAACAGGACTCATCTAATTGGTGACCATGGCAACAAAATCAGGTCATACGGAGGTTCATGCTGGGACCAAGCATATGTAGATCTCCTAGTTCAAATATACACAGAGATAAGAACCTGTTGGTGAGGGCCATAATATGGGGTTGAAGCTGGGTTCACCTATGCCGAGCACATAACACAGAAAACCGTGGCTTGTTTGGGGCTGCCGTACGTTCTGTAGAGAAGGGAGCGGCTTCGCAAATTCACAGGAGGGAAAGATAATTCAGAAATGTGAGACCAGAATGTTGCCTCGCAGATCTGTGTAATTTACTCCCTGGGGTTTGTAGTGTGTCTGACTTATATTTTAGACATAATTAAGTAATCAGCAGTGTACATTGTAAAATGAATGTTTAGGCTGCTTGAGGTTAAATTTTCACAGCCATAGCAGCTGCGTGGTACTAGCAACCACCCCTCCCCACAGCCAGATCCTCTCCCCCTGCATACAGTCAGTGATTTCAAATCTGTGAATGGGGCTGAAATGCTTTCCACAGTCACCATTTTTCACCAGCTCTAAAGAGTAGCCACATGGTAACCACTGAGTGTCAGGACTGGATGACTGTATTCCGTGCTAAGGAGCGTTTGTCTGCTGTGGCTCAGGAGCAGGAACCATAAGGAGAACAACTGTCATCTGAGAATTCATGGATGGTGAAATTATCATCTGATAATTCCTCCTGGCCTGGTGAAACTCTGAGCAGGGATATTCTCTCCGTGATGCAGACACAGTGACACGATAATATTGACGGTTCTGTGAGGTCATGTGGTTTCTGCCACTCACATGTGGAATGAGGAGGAAATCCTTATTTGGAGCTGATGTGTATGAGAGAGTTGGCACAGAAGAGCCTGATGGTGAGAGTTGGGGTTGGTGCTGAGGGTCCCCAGCACCCCGGCGGGCTGATGCACTCTACACCTGGTAACTTCTCTCCCTTCTCCTTGAGGGACAGAGAGGAAGACAGAGCTTTGGAAGGACCTCTTTTAGCTTCCTGTTCTTGCTCTTCCTTTATCAGCTACTTTTGTTGCTGTGACCAAACACCTGACAAGAAGCAGCTAGGGGAAGGAAGGGCTTATGTGGGCTCACAGTTCAAGGGGATGCAGTCTACCATGACCGCAGGGGTGGAAGACCTGCTGGTCACGTTGTGTTCATAGTCAGAGTTGACGAAGATGAACAGGAAGTGGGCCCGGGTTATAAAACCTTACAGTTCACCTCCCAATGACCTGCTTCCTCCAGTGAGGCTCTACCTCCTGAAGGTTCCACAGTCTTCCCAAACAGCACCACTAGCTGCCAATCAAGTGTCCAGACACGTGGTCCTGTTGGGCGACATTATATATTCAGATATAACAGTTCCTTCCTTCTTATCAAGCTCAATTCATACTCCATTCCTTCTCCACAAACCCAAGAGAAGACGGGAGGCAGAGCAGGGGTGAAGGACAGTTTCCAGGGATGGTTTCCTGAGGTGACTGTCGGTCCCCTGCTTGGCCCCAATCTTAGTTGAAGAACTATTGGCAGCTGATTACTGCTGGGCAAGGAAGAGCTGACCTTCTTAAAGGAGGGACCCTAGATAGGCTGACCAGACCTCAGTGGATGAACCTGCACTGAGGGACATCTGGGGACACTAACTTTACATGATAGGCCTTAACACAAATGACAGAATGTATGAACTCCAGTTTGGGGGTTGGGTGGGTCTGGGAGGGGGCCAAAGGGGAAGGGGTATAAAATCAATTAAGATGTTCTGTATGAACTATGCAAGAATTCAAGAAAAAAATAAAAAACAATCCTTCTTGGGCCCTTCACTTCTGACCTGTCCGTGTGGAGAGTTAGAAGTCTCAGTCCAGTCCTTGGATCTGTACTCGGCTTTGAGATACTGAAGTCCATGCTTTTCCCACCGACAGGTAAATGAGAGACGGCTTGGGCTCTGCAGGCCTTGGTGAGGCTGAGAGCTGCGAATGCCACGTGTGCTGTGTGTCTTTGCGGAGACCCAGCTGTGGCTCTGTGGAACCACACTCCTGCTGCAGGGCTGGTGGCAGAGCTGGCTATCCTGGGGGAAGGGGAGACAGGGAGGATGGACCAGGACAGGCTGAGGCTCTGCTTCCTGGGTGAGGAACAGGGGAGGTTCTACGTTTTCTCTGGGTCTGGCAGCATGCCTGGGCTCTGCTGGCACTCAGGTGGCTGTTGGGCTCCAGATCACAGTGCAGCCATGTGGGGAGTCACTGGCAGCCATGGCCTGCTGTGAGCAGAGAAGCCTGTTCTCCAGGGCTTTATGGACCCCATTCTGACATAATGAGGACCTTGTTCAGTCTTTTCTCCCTCCTGGGGCTGCCTTTTAGTCATACCCTTTGGGGTTACCAATAATCCTTTGGGGACCAGCTTCCTGCTGTGACCTGGACTTGTTCTTGGAGACTTTATCCAAGTAGTCTCATCTGCCTGGGACACGTCTCCTTTACGCCATCCTGCCTCCTCTCCAGGCCACTACCTCAGCAACTCAGCTTTCCACATAAAAGCGTTTGCTCAGCTGAGCCCTTGCTCAACCCTCTGACTAGGCTGGTGACCAGGTTTCCAATCTCAATGAACCGTAAGCTGTTTCCATGGATGGTGCCAATAACTTTACCATTTACCATAATTTGCATTATATCTTATGTATATATGGTTGTCTTAGCTCTGAGATTTCTTCTACTAGACCTTGAAACTAATGATAAAAGACAGTGGTCAAGACTGGAGAGATGGCTCAGCTGCTAAGAGCACTGGCTGCTTTTGCAGAGGACCAAGGTTCGATTCCCAGCACCCACATGGTGGCTAACAACCATCTGTAACTCCAGCTCCAGGGGATCCAATGCATGCATCCAACATGGATGCACTTACATACATGCAGGCAATATACTCACATATAGAGAATAAAAATAATATTAAAAAAAGGCAATGGTTAAGGGAACTGGAGAGGTTGCTCAGTGGTTAGAGATGGCTCAACAGTTAAGGGCACTGACTGCTCTTGCAGTGGTCCTGGGTTCGGTTCCCAGCACCAAAATGGCATCTAACAATCATACATGGGGATCCAATGCCCTCTTCTGACACCCATAGGCATTGTACACACATGGTGTCCAAGCACACATGCAGGCAAAACACCCATACACATGAAATAAAAATAAATTTTAAAAAAGACAGTGGTCAGAGATGATGACATAGCAACAGTGGCAGCAATGTTCCATGTTCTGGGCATGGTGTTGAGCTTTTTAAAGGAAAACCTCATGGAATGCTTCCAGCTGCTCTGTGGTCGTGAATTACATTTACCCCCATTCCACAGATGAGGAAACTGAGCTTCCACCCTTTGTTCAGGTTCACCCAGACCCTCATTGTGGTTGTGAGTCTCTGAGAAGGGTGTCTTGACCCAGGGTATCTTGACCCAGAGACATGGGAGTTGAGGCTATGTATATATTTAGCTGACCACGGATGGCTGGTATGGGGCCCACAGTGAGAATGTATTACATGTTTTGTGAGTTGAATGGTTTGGTTTCTGGGAGGTTAGTGGTCCTCCAGGTCTCCTGTGAGCCTGAAAGCTTGGGACTTGGGTGGGGGGCATTCCACATAGCCTTGTGGTTTGGATGTGAAATGTCCCCCCATTGACTCCGTGTTTGAGTGAGTGGTTCCTGTTTGGAAAGGTTGTGGAACCTTTAGAAGGTAGAGCCCTGCTGAAAGGGGTGGGCCACTGGGGGCCGGCCTTCAGGTTGCTAGTGCAGCCCTGCTTCCTGTTCCCCTCTGCTTCCTGTTCCCCTCTGCTTCCTGTTCACCCTCTCTTTCCTGGCTGTAGATGTAATACAGTGCTCCAACCTGCACCTGCCACCTTACCTGTTCTCTGCCTTCCCCACTGCGCTGGGCTCTGTCCCTCTGGAACTGCAAGCCAAAATAAACGCTTTCTCCTCAAGTGCTTTAGCCAGGGTATTTTATCACAGCAACAGAAAAGTCATGAGGACTGTGGCCTTTGGGGCTCTGGAGATCTAAGCTCCACTGACAGTCCTGAGCACCCAGCAAGGGCTTTACAGGAATTTCTTCCACCTCCAAGTTTATCCCAAATCTCCTCTTTCCCCTACCTCCTCCACTGGAGGAGCGCACAGGGTTTTGACTGAGTTTTCTTTTAGTATTTTGGGGTTCTTTCTTTCCCTCTTTCCCTGCCTCATTCAGGATTTAGTGCAGTTCCTCAGGAGCGACCCTCTGGTATCTCTGACTTACATGAATTGTCCCTCAGGCTTTCAACAGTGGTCTCAGGATTACATTCCAACACATGGCATTCCAGCTTCTAGATCTCTCCCAAGCGTGTCACTCGTCTAGCATGCCGTCGTGAAAGTTGCTCCACAAGCCCACAGTGTCACTGCCCAAATAATCTGCTCTTGGCCTCAAGACTGAGTCCGTAAGTCCATCCAAAGCTAGGTGCGGTGGCAGACACCTTTCTTCCTGGCACTCAGGAGGCAGCAGCAGGTGGATTTCTGGGAGACTGAGGCCAGCCTGGTCTACATAGCTGTGGCTACAGGGTGACCTTGTTTCAAAAAGAGAAAAATGAAAGCATATTTCAGAGTATGGGTTATACTTGCTATAGGATGCATGTGAGTCCTGCTCTCAAGAGCCTTGTCACTAGAGGGGACCCTGACAGATAAAGTCAGTGGCCAAACACTGGCCACAGGGGAAGGGCAGAGCTCAAGCTGTGATGTCTCCCCAGAAGTGTTTGCTTAGGTCTGTTGAGGGTTATTTGAACTCCTTTTTGCTCCTGGACCAAGAAGCTGAAGGTCAGGTTGGGCCTGCCTGTGTCAACCTTCTCTCTACCCAACCCTGATACTGGCCCTTTGCAAACACTGCAGAGTATTGGGCAGCGTGTGGGTCTGGCACTTAAAGGCTGAGACTTCACCAGATACCTTGCGTGATAATTTTTATCTCTCTGAGCAGCTGTTGTGGAGGAGTTAGAAAGAAGGAAAGGGGGCTGGAGAGATGGCTCAGTGGTTAAGAACACTAGTTCTTGCAGAAGACCCAGGTTCGAATCCCAGCACCCACATGGCAGCTAACAACTGTCCGTAACTCCAGTCCCAGGGATCCGACAGCCTCTTCTGACCTCTGAGGGCACTGCACGACATGGGTGCACTTACCTACATGCAGGCAATACATGCATACACATAAAATAAAAATAATAAAAAATTTTAAAAAGTTAGGAAGATATTGGTAAACTGAGGCAGGGAGGCTACTCAGAGGGTGGGTTGCTATTGGGATGAGGAAGTGAAGATCGAATTTAGGCGCTGAATGGGCCTCTTAGAAAGAGAAGTCCAGCTCCCTACTTCCTGTTTCCATCTCCATCTCTTCCTCCTCCTCTCCCACTATCATGAGATTCTTCTGCTAATTTAGGCCCATCATCTATTCCTAGACTGACATCTGTACTGGCATTTGGTTCCTTGTGGAGAAGACAGGGCAGAGGAGGAGGGAAGCTGATCAGCATACATCTGTGTAGGTCAGGAACCTTTCGGGGAGTTTAGCTTATGCTGTCTCATTCTGTTTGGGGACAATCCAAGGGCACAGACCTGGCTCCTTACATTTTAGACCTCGGGCCCAGGTGAGGCCAGTGACTTTATCAAGATCAGCTGGTCAGTATGTGGACTGAGCCCTGGAACAAGACGTGTCTGACTTTGGAGCTGGGCTTGTCTGGAAAGCAGTGGCTCTCCAGAATGGATGGACTCCTCTGGGTAACTCGAACATACACTACCAGGGATCAGCACAGCACAGTTTTCTCCTGTCCTCTCTCCTCTGGTTTGGAGAGAAGGGTTGGGTCTGTCCTGAACTGTACCTGTGCCACAATCTTCCAGCTGAGTTCCCTTTCCTGAGTGCCACACACTAGTATGGAGGACAAGAACCATAGACTAGTTCCTGTGAGGGCCACGGGCATGTTTCACTGACTGAGCCTCTCTGGACTTTTCTGCCCCACGAAGGACTCCATGAAGGCTGGACTCCGAGTGCCCTTTCCCTCCACCTTTGTCCCCAGCTTGGGTACACTTTTTCTTGGCACTGGAGCGTCAACAGGTGTGAACAAGTGTATGGAGACCTGGCGTGCCAGGGCTGGCACCGCTCATGGCCTCCGCTCACAAGAGATGGCAGTTGCCACCTTCTGCAGGCTGCCCATCAAAACACATTGTTGCCTGGCACCTCCACAGCCTCCTACCAACTTGTGAGTAGGCACCACGCCATCGCAGCAGATGGGCAGAAGGGGCAGCAAAGCAGACCCATCCTGGAGCTGTGTGTACAATGGAGTGAAGGCTTGGTTTTCATCTGAAGAGGGGTCAGCAGAACTCTTCTCACCTTGAATTTTGAGGACAAAAGTTAGAGGGGGGGGGCTTAGTCTTGAGCCTGTGCCAGGCTGGCTGAGGGTTGGTTTTTAAAGAAAAAAGTGGAATCCATCGGACCTTTGTGGCTTTGACTTGGATGACCTTAATGGGAATTTGCAGAGTCAAGAACATCATTGGTGACAGTAGGAAGGAGGATAAAATAAGGTTCTAGAGAAAACCTTTTACTTATGTGACCTCTTCCCCACCAAACCCCAGGTATCCTGCTCATAGGCTAACAGTCCTACAGCCATCAGGTCAGACCCCATCAGGGTTGGGGGCATGACAGGAGGCACCCTCTCACTGGTCGTGGGTAGCACAGACCCGTTAGGGCCTGGCTCCTTGCAAGCATTCAAAAGGTTGGGGACATACTCCTACTGCCCAAGTACCTGCATCATGGATTTCTGGAAGCCAAGGGCTCATTGCCAGTGTGTGCAAACATCTTGAAGGGACCACGTAAGCCAGTGAGTCTATAGATGTGGCTGTTAAGGTGGGGAAGGACCTCTGGGGGAGAGTGTATCCCAGGAAAAGCGGGTAGGCCATTTGAAGAGAGCCAAGGCCTGAGAAGGGAAGGTGTAGAAATCGAGGTCAGTGTTGGGGTCGTAGCTCAGTGGTAGAGCATTTGCCTAGCATTTGTGAGACTCCAGGTTCAACTCCCTGCACTGCCAAGTAAAAAGAGAAAGGAACTGTTGGGGCTGGTGAGATGGCTCGGTGGTAAAGTGCTTGCTGTGTCAATCGCTGTCAGTTTCATTGTCCACTTGACACGCCTGACACGAAGGAACCTCAGTACGGAATTTTCTCCATCACACTGGTCTGTGGGTACGTCTGTGGGGCATTTTCTTTATAACTAATTGACATGGGAGGACCCAGCTCACTGTACGTGGTGCCACCCCTAGTCAGGTGGGCCTGGGCTCTACAAGAAACTCAGCTGAATGTGAGCCTGAGAGCGAGCCAGTAAGCAGCGTTCCTCCATGGTCTGCACTTCAGTTCGTGCCTTGGCTTCCCTTGATGATGGACTGTAGCCAGGAAGCCAAATAAACCCACTCCTCCCAAGTTGCTTTTGGTCAGTATTTTATCACAGCAAGAGAAACTAAATTAGAGCACTGTGTAAATGTGAGGATCTGACTTCAAATTCCCATGTACAGCTGGGCAATAGTGCACAGCTATAATCTCAGTGCTCCTGTCGAGAGATGGGAAGCAGAGACAGGAGAGTCCCACAGCTTGCCTGGTGTATGCAACAGCAAACGACAGAAAGAGACCCTGTCTCAAACAAGGTGGAAAGGAAGGGACACCCCTGAGGTTGTCTTCTGACCACACATTTGTACTGTGGCACACACACACACACACACACGGGGGGGGGGATATCTCTTTTTTATGTGTATTGCCTGCAGGTATGTGAGTGCACTGGTATTATGCCATGCCCAAGGAGACCAGAAGAGAGCATAGGATTCCCCTGGAAATGGAGGTTCGGATGGTTGTCAGCTGGGAATTGAACCCAGGTCCTTTGCAAGAACAGTCGGTACTCTTAACCACTGAGCCATCTCTCCAGCCCCAAGAGATCTTTTTAAAGATGAGTGATGTGGCGTGTTTTGCAGGACCCTGGATGGATAAGCTCAGGCTTCATTTGACAGCCGGGAAAACTTACAGTGAAATGTGATCAGAATTCCCTGAGAAGTCAAGGAAGACCCTACAGGAAGCCGGGCCCGTGCTGCCAGGAAGACAGGGAGGGTTGCATCCTTCACTGGGAGCCCAGAGAAAGGAGAACTTGAAGGGAAAAGGAGGAGGGAGAGAAGAATGAATTATAAGCCACTCAGAGAACAGTGGTGCTATTCACAGAGACAGGAGTCAGGCAGCCCCACTGGATTGTCTCTCATGGTCCCCAGTCCCAGTTATTCTATACTAGTGACGAATTCTCACCACCCAGACCATTCCTCTCCCTCCACAGTATGGATAACCACGACTTGCTGGAGTCATTTATTCTACAAAAGAGACTGCAAAGATCTCTCCAGGCCCAGGCTGGGCTGCCCATTGCATTGCTTTTCTTTTCTTTTCAAATATTTTATTTATTATTTTTATTTTATGTGTATGCATGTATTGCCTGCGTGTAGGTAAGTGCACCCGTGTTGCGCAATGCCCCTGTCGGACAGAAGAGGCTGTCAGATCCCCTGGGACAGGAGTTACGGACAGTTGTTAGCTGCCATGTGGGTGCTGGGATTCGAACCTATGTCTTCTGCAAGAATAACCAGTGTTCTTAACTGCTGAGCCATCTCTCTAGCCCCCGCCCATTGCATTTCTACCTAAGGTTGAGGCTTCATCTTCACATGAGGATTTTTGGAGTAAGCTCCCTTAAAAGCAGCCTCTTGTTTCCATGAAATGCTCTTCCTGCTTCCACACAGTGCTATCATCTTCTGGTTATCATGTTGAATAATTTACAGTTTCTGCCAGTCTGAAATTACACGTGGGGTGGCTCTGTTTGTGGCCAACCCAGCAATTAGCCACATACTTCTTCATCACTGCAATTATGCTGCAAAGGGGGAAAGCAGTCAAGCTGCTGCCCCAAGGGGAGCAAAGGACTAGCAGAGTCTCAAAGCCATTTGTCTGGGGGGGGGTGGTTGGTACAGGTGGGGCTGGGATGGCCTGGGAGGTCTCAGGTAGGCATCACAGGACTTCCCCACCCAGTCTTAGATCTGTTCTGTGATAATCATCTTATCTTTAAAGTTGATCCCTTCCCAGGATTGTAAAATAGCTTTCAATTCTTGTGCTACATTTGAAAATCTGGTGGTGGCTGCCTGGAGTATGTCCTGGCAAGGAGCTCTAAAGCAATGATTGTGCTCAGTGGGAGAGAGTGCTGTGATCAATTAGTGATGTCTGTCATGACTAGAGGGAGGGATGGATACTGTGTATCTGACATCGATCATTCAATTCTAACCTATCCTGCTGAGATGCAAACACATAGTGACTTGTTCAAGATAATAAAACTTATGCGTGTTTAGTGGGTGTGGGAAAACACCTTAAACAATTCATATACTCCATTCATCCTCATTTTACAGAGGGACTAGGAGGTGTTCTTTAACCTTTAGAAAAAGTCAAAAGACTTACTCAAGGCAGCAGGAAGAGGCGCGAGTGTTGGTCTCTAAACTTGTGAAGACCTGTGTCTTTCAACCTCAGCTTTTCTGTCTGAGCAGAGCACACCTCACCTTAATGAGGGGCTCAGAGCCTAGGTATCCTGGTTCTTAGTCCACACTTGTTTTCATCTTTTCCTCTCTCACAGAAACATAAACCAATATGCAGGCTTTGGGGAGATGACTCAGTGAATAA
This sequence comes from Nannospalax galili, assembly GCF_000622305.1. NCBI lineage: Eukaryota > Metazoa > Chordata > Mammalia > Rodentia > Spalacidae > Nannospalax > Nannospalax galili. The sequence goes on from NW_008360311.1 coordinate 5,653,598, forward strand.
AATGTCTTACACAACTGTGAGGACCTGAGTTCGATTCCCTAGCACCCGAGTAAGAGCCAGGTGTGGCAGTATGCACTTGTAACACGAGCAACCAAGGAGGCTGAGACAGGAGGATCCATAGACCTTGTTGGCCAGTCAGTCTAACCAAATCAGTGGGCACTCGGATCAGTGAAGGACCCTTTCTCAAAAAACAAAGTGGGGAGCAATTGAGGAAGATACCGTGCATGTATTGCACGCGTGCGTGTGTGCATACACACACACACACACACATACACACACACACACACACACAATGCTTCCCAGCATTTGTGGTTTTATACCTCAAAACCAGAAGAAAATGAAGACTAGTGTTAAGAGAGAAACAAGAATTTGCTGAGTATTTGGGGTGTGCTAAGCACAGTGGTGTTGGGATTCAAGATGAGTAGACACTACTGTGTGCAGGAGTCTCCTGCTTCAGAAGAGGACGGGCTCACTGAAGCACTGCCCCCTTGCTGAATTCTGCCAGCTGCAGACCCTGAGTTCAGGACGATCTACATTCCTGGGCCTGTGGCTGACATTCTCTCCCTTGGCCTCAGTATCACAGCCACTAATCCCATGGTCAAGTTCACATTGAGGCCACAGTTCTAAGTAGCACCCCACATCCTCCTGACCTGACAGTTCTGCACGGCTTCACCTCGTGGGGATTTGTGCATTTGCTTTCAAAAGCTGATCGGCTTAGGTCAGCAGGCTCCATCTGGAGGCTCATTTCATTAATTCCTCTTTAGACGCTGGTCCCATGGTTGAGGGATCAGGTCGTTTATGCTCATCTCGTCAGGAAGAAGCTAAAGGGCCATGTGGACTATGATGAGTGGGACACGACAGAAATAGAAAATCTTGACTGAGATGAAGAAGAGGAAGTAAGTATTCGTAGTCAGTTGTGAGGTGGCAATAGGTTTGGGGTTGTGCTTCCTAGCAGCCAGAGGAGGATAGAAAGCAGAGTGAGGTAGCTTTCATTCCTGGAAGACAGAAAATACAGCAACTCTTTAAGGATCTCACCTCATATAAATCAAGAGAGATGCTTTGTGGGCCCTGGCAGCTCCTCAGGGTAGTTTTCCTTTGTGCCGCCTCAGCACAGTATCTTTTAAGTTACTTCCTTCTGACTCTTCCCTCTTTGATGTGTGTGTGTGTGTGTGTGTGTGTGTGTGTACTCACACAGGTATACATATATACATGAGTGTGCATGTGGACAGCCTGGACTGCCATTCCTTAAGCGCCATCCACTATTTTGCCGAGACTCTCTCTCATTGGTCTGGACGTGCCCAAGGAGGCTAGGCTGCCTCATTAGCAAGCTCAGGATCCACCTAGCTCTGCCTCCCCAGGGCTGGGATTACAAGCAGGCACTGCCAAGCCCGGCTTTTTTTTTTTTTTTAAATGAGGTGGGTTCTGGAGATGAACTCAAGTCCTCCTTCTTGCCAGGCAAGGATTTTACCCACTAAGCCACCTCCCCAACCTGTTTCCCCATAGTGAAAGGGGTAACCCAGAGGGCATATGATATCTGTTGGTTTATGGTCTGGCCGTGTCCTGGAACAACCAGGTTCTGTTCATGTATCTGTTCAGCCATCCTCAGAGCTGGCTTCACACTGGGCTGGTGAGCAAAAGGCAGTTCCAGATGTCCTTGCACTGCCATGGTCAGGGAAGCTGGGAGATTCCTTCTTTCTGCAGCATCCTGCGGCCCAAGGAGGACTCTCCCTCTATCATTGGCTAGGATCCAGTCACATGCTTATTCTTGATCCTAACGGGACTAGGTTTGCTCTTAGACCACTCCCACCTCCCTCAGACACTGAGGGCAGGGAGGTCAGAGGTGCTTGGCTACTGGGGCCTTCAGAATACTCCCATCAAGTTTAAAGTGATTAGAGATGATATGGGAAATTTCACCCATCAAGTAGAGCCAGTAAAGGATCACAGGGGAAAGGGTGATACCTTTAAAGAGCAAAAGACTGGAGAAGAGCAATTCATACCTTGAGGCAGTATTAAGCACAGTTTTCTGATGCTCAGAGATGTCCAGATATGGGGTGATGGGACCACACCCTTCTGTTATGGAACTTACACATTCAGTGAGTGGGGTATAAACAGCCAGACACCGCCAAACAAGAAGTGATCCAAACAGTTGCAAGCAATGGCTATGAACTTCAGGGGCACGAGGGCAGAGGCATGGCCTGCTTTGTGTTGCCCTGCCTTTAGTGTATATAGTAAATCTCAGCAAATACCAAACAGACTAGTGGATAAAAGCAGAAGACCAGGAAGAAAGGCAGGGCAGCTGGGAGACCCTGTGAAGAGTGATAGACAGTGTTAAGAGAAGGCCACAGTAGTACTGGATTTGCAAGCTGGTATCTTCTTTCTTCCTTCACACACTACACCTCCCACTGCCCCTCCTGGAGTGAGGATGGTTTGCATAATTGGAGGGAACTTGGATTTGAGAGGTGGGACTCTGACTGCAACTTTAGTCTTTGTATACATGCAATATGCCTTGGGCAGAATCCTAGTTTGCTTTCTGTTGCTGGGATAAAACATTTACCAAAACAAACATGGAGGCAGGAAAGGCTTTATTTTAGCTAATAAATTGTGGTCCATCCTTGACGGATGCCAAGGAAGCTGGAGGCAAGAACTGAGGCAGAGTCCATGAAGGAACGCTGCTCTGGCTTGCTTCTTCTGGCTTGCTCAGCCTGCTTTCTTATACAGCTCAGGTCCATCTGCCCAGGGATGGCACCATCCACAGTGGGCCGGGCTCTCCTATGTCAATTAGCGATCAAGAAAATGCCCCACAGACATGACCACAGGCTAATCCAAAGGAGGAAGTGCCTCAGTGGAGGTCCCTTCTCCCTAAGTATATCCAGTTGACAAGTAAAGCTATCCAGCACAGGCAGATTCTCTGAGACTTAGTGTTTTTGCTGGCTATAAAGTTAGTTTATAATGCATGTCGCAGGCATGCCATGGGAAGTGCCAGGCAGTATGTGACCATGAGGATTGCTTGGCACCAGAGCCTCAAAAATGGTACTGGTTTCCTTCAGCGGCTGGGCGTCTGAACGAGAGTTCCAAGTCGACTACTTCTCATGCTATGGAAACACTGTGGCCCAGTGGTAGTTGCATGAAATGCTAGGCCACCAGGTGAAGGGTGCGTGGGTTTGTGTTCATACTGGCTGTGGTATTCGGGGCTGCTCCGTCTTTGCTTTGCATAGGTACTCACGGCTTTCCCATGTCAGTGTGGTTTTTTGAGATTTTCAGATTGCCGATGATCTGGAAATATGAACCACGCGCTTTGCTGGTGTGTCAGCCCCTGAGAACTCGGCTACTGTTCATCCTCCTTGTTCGAAAAATTCAGGTGTGAAGTAGAATAAAGTAGGAGAGCGGGCTGAGGCTCTGTGTTAGGACTGAAACACCTGGAATCCCCTGTGAGACATGGCTGCATCAAAGGGGGATTTTAAATCCCAGGAACCCTTCCTTGCAGGACATCTGACCGTTAACAGGGAAGGTCAGCTCTCAAGCAGGAACTTCACAAGAGTGAATTTATTCCTCTGTGGAAATCCTTGCTTCCAGCTCGGGGGTCTAATGAATGCTTGTGTGATGAGTTAAGTGGGCAGGAGGGGAAGACAGCACCCAGCAGGCTTGCAGAACCATCCGGCATCACTTTTGCCCATGGGTGGTTAAGGCTATTTTGTTGTTGTTGTTGTTATGATTCTTCCCTTCTAGTACGCATCTCTTGCTCTGTGGGGGAAAGCTCTCTTGTTGGACAGTAATCACAGACTCAGAGCTGGGTTGAGGGCTGCATTGGGTTGAGGAAGAGAAAAATACATCATTGGACCCCACCCACCCCCAGTGAGCAGGGAGTGAGGGTGGAGCTGGTGACTGCGTGTGGTAGTGAGGGATGGCCCAGCAAAAGGCTGACTGCAGGGAGGAGGGAGAAGATAACGCCACAGAAGTAGCAGGACGCAAACAGCCCTTCTGAGAAGGCTGGAGTTTACGTTGCTTAATCAGCTAACTGGTCTTGTGCCTGCTGGGCAAGTGCACCATCACTAAGCTCAAGTCCTCATGCTTGTGTGGCGAGCACTTTCTCTTCTGAGCCACTTACCGAGCTCACATCACAAGTCTTTGATAGGGCAGGACAGACATCAGTGTCTCCACTGTACCCATTAGGTCTGAAAAAACCAACCCGGCTCAGCTCTCGGCTCTCTGGCCTCTGTGTGAAGTCCCGGGGAACAGGAGATGTTCGAGGCCTGACTGCCCATCAGCCTCCTCTTCGGTTTTCAGAACTGCAGGCGTGTTTCTCTTTGTTCCTTCCTTGAGGAAGCTGTCAGTATTGGAACTCTCATCTCCACTGTGGAAATTCATCCAGCTTCCCAGCAGCTGGCCACACCCTAGAAGCCAGGGACCAGCATTTCCCACACTGAGCCCAGAGAAAACTCTCATTTCACAAATGCACGGTGACATTGTAAACAGTGGAATAAACTGGCCTGGTTTCCTTACAGAAACACAAGCATATTCTGAAATGATAGAGGCTCCCCGTCAATTAGAGACATTAGTGTCCCACTCTGTGGCTGGTGCCGGCGCTGCACCCCGTTTGCCTGACCCAAATCACAGCAGTTTCTTTTTCATGAGCCGTTCCAGTTGGAGAGTGAATTGGATTTGGGGGTCTTCTACGGGGCCTGCTCCAGATTGGACCCTGCATTCTGCCTGCGGTGTCCCCACTGAGTGAGATGGGAAGCAGATGCGCACGGGGACAGGTTGCAGTTGTATTATTTGGAGCAGGTGACAGCAGACACGGTAAAGCATAAATTAAGTATTGTTTCTGCACAACATGCCTGGCCATCTGTAGTGAAGGACGTAGGGAGAGGGGAATGATACTACCTACTACCACAAAGAATTGGATCCATTTGATGGCTTAATCCCATTGGGCAAAATGATTGGAGCCGGGGCTGGCAAAGTGGCTCAGCAGGTAACGGTGCTTGCCATCCAAACCTGGCAACTCGAGTTCGATCCTTGGAACCCACATAAAGGTGGAAGGAGAGAACCAACTTCACAAAGTTGTCCTCTGACTTCCACATGCACACTGTGGCATGTGCCTCTCCAGTCACATCATACAGCATGCAACCACATACACACCAGTAATAATAATGATAATAAAACTAAAAAATGATTGAGGCTGGAGAGATGGCTCAGTTAAGAGCACTGGCTACTTTTGCAGAAGACCTTGATTTGAATCCCAGCACCCACATGGTGGCTAATGACTATCTGTAACTCTAGTTCCAGGGGATCTGATGCCCTCTTCTGACCTGCAGGCATTGCATGACACAGGAGCACTTACACACATGAAGGCATAATACACATAGACATAATATAAGAATAAATTTGGGGATTGGAGTGCTGACTCAGTGGTTAACAGCACTTGCTGTTCTTCCAGAGGACCTGGGTTCGAGTCCCAACACCCATGTGACAACTAACATCTGTCTGTAACTCCAGTTCCAGGCGATCCGACACCCTCTTCTACAGGCATTGCACATGTGGTACACTTACATACATGCAGGCAATACACTCACACACATAAAGTAAAAAAAATAATAACATCTAAATGTTTTAAAAATATTTGGGGCCAAATAATGAAATCTTAATCTCAGTTTCCTCAGTAAGAAAATATCCATAAATTCACTGCTTTAAAAATATTAATCCTACCTTGAGATGGTCCTTTGAGGAATTCATAATTTAATAACTAAGCAAAGCTAGTCAAACCCCCAAGTGAAACCTTGAGAACAAAGTTGAATGTGTGTCAGAAAACTTGTTACAGGGGCTCTGTGTCTGCTGAGAGAGCACACAGGGCAGAAGGTTAGTGATATGGAGCAAGTCACATGAATATCAGATAGGCCACACATGCTGGGGCCCTGTGAACAGGTGATTGGAGCTGGAGGACCTGGAGGTGGTTGAGCAGAAGCATGGAGATGGGCTCTCAGAGTCCTGTAACCCATGCACTGCTGGGTGGGCATGGTGATCCACCAGTAATCCTTGCACTCAGGAGGTGAAGACAGGAGACCCCAGGGCTAGCCGGCTGTCTAGACTGGCCAAATTAAAAAGCTCTGGGTTCAGGTAAGAAACCCTGACTCAGTAAATAAAGTGGAGAATGATCCAGGAAGACACCCAGTGTCAACTTCAGGCCTTCAGAAACAGAAGTTGTATACACAAAGGTTTAAACATGCATACACACATAACCTACTATACATATTAATTAAAAACTTAAAGAGAAAACATTTAGTCTCACAAAATAAATACATAAGGCTTAAAATTCAATCAGGTATAAAATATGCCCGTATATGTTCTTTGTTAAAATAGTGTAGCTTGAGTCCGTATGATCAATCCTGCTAATAACACTCATCCTTAATAGGGTGCAGTCAAAATGGTATTTCATATCTACAGTTTCTGTCCCCAAACCTATAAACAAAGTTTAATGAATAACAACAAATTTCAGTGCAGGAGGATACTGCCCCAACTGCAGTGGCTCAAAGCCTGTTAGAGTCATTGAAATCGGGAAAGGGTAAAAAACTGTCATAGCCCAAAGGAATCTAAGGAGTAACGATGGATAACGTGACGTAGATGAGACTGTGGCATGGTAAAGGGACTGTAGCTGGATGCACACATGCATAGCATGGTCAAGGCACCATCTAATGACAGATCACGTCAGTACATTATCACACATTGCCCAGGGATTTAATACTAACCATAATAGTTTTCATGCTGCACTGTCCATTATTATAAAAGCTATATGCTTAATGTACATAATTAAAATGGCATCATTTCTTAGCAATGTTATGATTGCTTATCTCATTGCTCCAAATACATTGTGAGACTGTGTGTGGAGGAGGGGAGTTGTATGTGTGTGCATGTGTGTGAATGTTTATGTGGCTGTGGGTGTGTGTAGAGGCCAGAAGACAATCTCAGGTGTCGTTTCTCGGGTGCTGTCTACCTTTTCTGTCTTTGAGACGGTGTTGCACCAACCTAGAACTCACCAAGTACCTAGACTGGATGAGCAGTGAGCCCCAAGGATCGTCCCTGACTGTGCTTCCCCAATACTGGGATTACAAGCATGCACCAGTACGTACACCCAGTTTTTAAAAATGTGATATTTTATTTATTCTTTGAGAATTTCATAAATGCACTCATCGTATTTTGAACATAGTCACCTCCCACTCCACCCCCACATCTTCCTTCCAACTTCATGTTTCTTAAAAAAGCCATGGAGGCTAATCAGTGCTGTTCATATGCACAGGGTATAGGGCCATCCCCTATACCCCACCCCACCAGCAACCCTCAACTGTCAAAAGTTTCATGTTAGGAATAGGGGCTCAGGTACCCCTCCCCCATTCACCCTGGAACGTGGACAGGCTTGTTCTTGTGCAGACAACAACAGTTGCCCTGAGTTCACGAGTACAAAGCCCCATCATGTCCAGGAGACACTTTCTTCTCAGCCTTCCCAACCTCTGGCTCTTCCAGTCTTTCTGCCCTCTCTTCCACAGCGTTTCCTGAGCCTTGGAGGAAGTGGCTGTAATAGGAACGTCCTATTTGTGGCTGAGCACTCCATAGACACTTGTTTTCTGCATTTTGACCAGTTGTGAGTCTCTATTAACCACTGTCCACTGCCCAAAGACATTTCTCTGAGGAGGTCTGAGAGTTGCACTAATCTGAGTACAGAGACATATATGCTACCAACAGAACCAGTGTGCCCATGACACCAGAGAAGAGGGACTGGATCAGGTTTGGAAATGGGAAATGGTTTCCCCCTCGCCTGCTGGTTCAGATGCAGCTGCTTAGAACACTGTGCTAGGAAAGGTCCAGAGGTAGAATCAGTTCATCAGAAGTCACCATGAGCTGTGGACAGCACTGTATTAGGGCATCAGTCCCCTCGAGCCAGAGATTTGCTGTTCTCATCTGGCACATTTTAAAAACATATTTATTATTTTTATTTTATGTGTCTGAGTGTTTTGCCTGCATGTAAGTGCATCACATATGTGCAGTGCCTGTGGAGGTCAGAAGAGGGCGTCAGATTCCCTAGAATTGGTTGTTAACTGCCATGTGGATACTGGGATCTGAACCCAGGTCCTCTGCAGGAGCAGCCAGTGCTCATAATTGTCAAGTAAGCTCTCCAGCCCCTGATCTGGAACTTTTATCAATAATCCTTCAACATTCTGAAATTACATTAAATTACTTCTTTCCAACCAAAGAGGTGGAAGGGATAGAGGGAGACAGAGTGCCAAGGCTAAAGGCTGAACAAGCTTTCTCAGGAATGCTAGTTGCTTTAGGCTCAGGAACTTCCACAAAGCTTTCTCTCCTGTGGGGACCCCTGCTCCCCCTGCAGCCTGCAGGACATGTCCCAATGTCCAGCCATTGGCTCCAGGCCCCTCAGCTCCTGTCGCCCACTCACAGAGCACGGGTGTGTGTGGCCTATCTAATACCCCTGTGACTGCTGGTCATCATTCTAACCTTCTGCCCTGCGTGCTCTCTCAGCAGACACAGAGCTCCTGTAACAAGTTCTCTAAGACATATTCAACTTTGTTCTTATGGCTTCACTTGGAGTTTTGACTGGATTTGTTTAGTTATTAAATTATAAAGTCCTCAAAGGGCCATCTCAAGACATGATTAATATTTTTAAAGCAGCTAATTTATGGATTTTTTTTAACTTTTAAAAAGACTTTATTTTATTTTATTTTTGAAGCAGGGTCTCCCTGTAAGCCCCAGCTGTCCTGGAACTCACTATGTAGACCAGGCTGGCCTTGAACTCACAGAGATCTGTCTGCTTCTGCCTCCCAAGTGCTGGGACTGCATTAAAAAGACTTTATTGAGAATTTCATACATTCATATAAGGTGTTTTGATCAAATCCATGCCCACTCCCTCCCCTCCAACTCCTCCCATATCTCCCCAACACTTTTTTCTGATAACTTCATGTACTTTTTTTTTTAAATGGGGCCTTTTGCTGCTCTAACATTCCCCCCACTGAAGAGGTAACCCTAAAATCTTTTAGGTATTAGATAAGAGCTCCCAAATACTCTTGACATTTTATGGATATTTTCTTACTGAGCAAACTGAGATTAAGATTTCTCCATTTTGTGGCCCCAAACACTTAAAAAAATTATTTATTTGCTTAAATTTTATTTATTTTTATTTTATGTATATGAGTGTATTACCTGCATGTTGGTAGGTACTCTTAACCACTGAGTCATGTATATGAGTAGTTTGTCTACGTGTATATAAGTGCACCATGTGCGTACAATACCTGCAGAGGCCAGAAGAGGGTGTCGGATCCCCGGGAACTGAAGTTACAGACAGTTGTCAGCTGCCATGTGGGTGCTGGGAACTGAACCTGGATCCTCTGCAAGAGCAGCCAGTGCTCTTCACCTCTGAGCCATCTCTCTAACCTTCTTCCTGCATTGTTAACGGCTAACATAGCTAACGGCTCCTCTCTAGAAACCTCTGTAGTGGGTAGGACCAAGTGCTGCTCAGGATGTGGAACAGCAGGACATTTACAATGGTGATGCTGGTTTAAAATGTTGCTACTGTTTTGGAAAACCATTTGGTGCTAACTAGCAAAGTTGAAGATGTTCTACCCTAATAACCAGATTCAGTTCTGTATTGAAGAAAAGCCTTAATATATATGGGCCAAGGTAGGTGGAAGGCTACTCACAGATGTGCTATCATTCCGGGAATCACCTCAAGGCAGAGTCAACTCAAATGATCACCAGGCACAGAATACACAGAAGCCTTCTGGTATAGTTACGTGATACAGTTATATAACAATAAAAAGGAATGACCTTTTAAAATAATTGAATCTTACAGATATATTGTTGAACAAAAAATGACAAAAACTATTTGTATATACCCTGTTTATCGAAAGGTAAGAAATGGTGGGCAAACCAGACAATATACTTAAATTTTTTAAAATTTATTTTTCTTTTATGTTGTATGAATGTTACGCCTGCATGTGTGTAAGTGCACCCATGTGGTACAGTGCCCACAGAGGACAGAAGAGGACATTGAATCCCAGGAACTGGGGTTACAGACAATTGTTAGCCACTACGTGGGCTCTGGGATTCGAACCTGGGTGTTCTTGAGAAACAGCTAGTGCTCTTAACTGCTGAGCCATCTCTCTAGTCCCAGACAATATACATTTATGTATATTTTTCAAATTATTTTTATTTTATGTGTATGAATGTGTCTTGCCTGCATATATATAAGTGCACACATGTATGCAATGCCTGAGGAGGTCAAAAGAGGGCATCAGATCCTCTGGAAATGGAGTTATGGATGGTTGTTAGCCACCATGTGTGTGCTGGGAACTGAACCCCAGTTCCTCTGGATGAGCAGCCAGTGCTCTTAACCACTGAGCCATCTCTGCAGCCCCAGACAATGTATTTTGTACCCACCCATCCCTATATACTAAAATGATGATACCAAGCAAGGGAACGGTGAGATGTCAAATACGGAGAGTGGAGTAGCGGTATGGTTGGGATGGGAGGAACAGGAATGGGGTTATGGTTGGGGTGGGAGGAAGAGGAGTCTGGAGGGTATGGTTGGGGTGGGAGGGACAGGAATGGGGTTATGGTTGGGGTGGGAGGAAGAGGAGTCTGGAGCGTATGGTTGGGGTGGGAGGGACATGCAGGCCTTAGATGGTCTATCACCCTAGGTGATGGGCTCATACGAGATCATTGTAATGCCCCAGTTTACGTATAATTACTATGTTACCTCTTCAGTTTTAAAATGAAATACCCGTAACAATCAACTTAAAAAGAGGACGGGTTTGTCTTGGCATACTGCCTTGGAGGCCTCACTCCATCGTTGATGGTCCCATTGCCCTTGGGCCTGTGGCAAGGCAGTATATTACGGTGGCATATCCAGTAGCAGAGTCCGCTTACCTTACGGCAGCTACGGAGCAAATTCAGAGAGGAAGAAACAGGACCCCGCTGTCCTCATTGAGGGCGTACTGCCAATGACCTACAACTGTTCCACTAGACTGGACAAAGGCCTACCACCTTCCAATAGCACTCACCTGGGACCCGAACCCCCAGCACAGGCCTTCTGGGGAACGCCTAACCAACCCTAGCACAAATTATGAAGCCTATGATTAGAAAGCTATTATAAGTTACAGTTAAGTAGAACTAAAATCTCTTCAGAACAGGTGAATGTAATTCTGCTGATGGGGTGAAACTTCCATGAGCTTTCAAATCCCCTGAGCCTGGATCTATCCCACTTGCTCTGTGAGGTGCCTGCTGCGTCTCCTACCACAGAGCAAAGCTGAGCACCTGCTTCTCAGGACTCTACTTCCCAAAGCAAGAGTCTCTCGAAGCTCCTGAGTCTGGGGAGATAGAAGATGCCCATAGTGTAGCAGGTGCGGAACCTGGAGCTGGATCTGGGGCTGACTGGGTTCTGTTGTTACCCCGCCCAGAGGGAGGCAGGTCACAGTGAGGCACACAGCTGGAGGTATAAAGAGGATCCTCTGAAGGGGTCCTTTGAGCATTGAGTGACAAGGGACAGAACAACCTCTGGTCGTAAAGGAAAGGCTACAGTCCTTCTGGAGGGGGAAATCAGTTCACACTATCCAGAAGCTTCTTGGAGGAGTAAGGTTTAAGGAGGCTTGTGAACAATAGATTGATTTAACTAACAGAGGATTAAGGGTCAAAATGCTTTTGATACTGTTTAATTCTTTGTTTCCTCTCTTGGGCCATGCTTGGCAGATAATTATCTTCAGAAGCACTGTTACAGTTTGAATGCGAAATGTCCCCCACAGGTTCCTGTGTTTGAACACTTGGTCCCCAGCCGGTGGTGCTATTTTCAGTGGCTGTGGAACCTTTGAGACATGGGGCCTGGCGAGCAGAAGTGGGTCGCTGGGGACAGAGCTTGAAGGTGACATCCATTTATGCTCCCAGCCCAGGATCCCTGTTTCCTGGTCTACCAAGATGTGAACCAGCCACGTGGCAAACTCCCATCAATTCGGACTGAGTCACTCCAGCCACCTTGCTCTCTTAACCCTTTAACCAGGAGCCAAAACTAAACCTCTCCTCCATTGAGTCCCTTCTGCCAGGTATTTCATCACAGCAGATACACAATTAATTCAATACCAAATGAAAAGCTTTCCCATGCTTCCAGTCCATCATAGTAGGACCAGAAAGGGGCAGGTATTTAATTTTTATTCTTTCAGTAGCTAAAAGATGGTAGGGAGGGAATGCCAGTGTTGTTACCTGATAAAACTCTAGAATATACCTCAAGCTAACACTAGCTCAGAAGCCTGTGTGCTTCTATGGAAGCATCTAGATGGTTCAGGGGGAGGACACAGGAGGGGAACGGGGCCTGGCATCCTGGGATAAAGGGAAGAAGGATATATAGCAAACGCAGGACTCTGAAGGTCACTGTGATTTTCCCACTAAAATAATCAAGTCGTGTGCTGAATTCACCATGTGAATAAATGTCTTATTTATTGAAGATCCATTTTGGACTGTGGCAACAAAGCCCTAGTGTTTCCCAGGCAGAAGCGATGGGAGGCGCAGCTGTAGATATTACGAGGCAAAGTACATAGATAGCACCTTGGTATCAGACCCAGGGGGGAGAAGCGCTGTATATATACATATATATATATGTATATGTATATATATATATTTGCATCTTGGGAAATCTACTCAGATCTATCCTTAAGCTGTGAAATACATTATCCTCCTAACAGGCTTTTTCCCATTGGTAAGAGTCGATCATCCACTTTGGAGAGGCCCTCATTTCTGAACAGAACTGCTAAAGGACCTTAATTGAGATCATTTCAATATGTTAATACATTGATTTCTTCTCCAGTGCATTGCGAGCCTGGGATGGAAGCAAGCCTTGCCACTCTGTATGCACCAGCCCTCCACACCCGAGGCTTATCACAAGCAATTATCTTACCCAAATAAAAAATGAAAATGGAAAAGTTAAATAAATAACAGGACATCTTGATGGAATCACAGTAATGCTCATCTTGGTTAACATTAGCCCTGACTTTTGGACAGCTCGCTTTGTTAATGCGTTTGTCCTTTGTTTAAGCACCTATCTCTGTAGATCTCACGACTTTGCAATGTGATGGATGCCAGCCACATCTGCTTTCCCCTAAAAACACACTCCTCAGGAAACTCCTAGAGGCAAATGGAATTGTCAGCTTTAGGAGTTGCTTATGCTGGAGAAAACCCAGAAAACTGAACTCACTGAAAATATCTGATGCTAAGGGTAGCAGTTAGGCTGGACCTGGCTGGACTCTGGTAGCAAACAGCCCTTAATATCAGGGGCTTCAACATGGCAGAAGTCTGTGTTCCTTCTTCACGTCAAGCTCACTACAGATGCTGCTGGCCTTGCGTCTCCAGCACAGTCCCTGGACTACTTTGGTGTTTTAGCATCTCCAGTGTGAGTTCCTACCATGGCCACAGGAAGGGAAAAGAAGCTGGGATATACCCATGGGAATAAATACTGAAGTAATAATAAGGATCAATAGTAACCATGCCGTGTGTTGAATACACCATGTTGAATAAATGTCTTATTTACTGAAGATGCATTTTAGGATGGTGGCATTACCCCATTACCCCAGGCCTTAGCAAGGAAGTGACAGGCCATTTCCAGTCACATAGCATTGGCCAGACCTGGTCACATGGTCAGGCCAACCACAAAGCAGGGGGGATGTCCACTCAGCTGGGCAGGAGCATTCTAGCCGGTGAACACCGGTTAAGCTCGCTCTGCAGGGACTTTTGACCACAAATAGTTGCTTCTCAGTGCTCATCCCAAGAGTTACTTAAGTCAGTGTCAGCTGGGAGTTTCTGCATCTGCTCCTCTGAGTCACCTTTCATGTGTGTGTGTAGACACATGCACACACACACATACAGATCACATATGATACTATTTAATATATTGTATAAACACATTGTATATACTACAAACTTGACGACTCTAGCTTTGGAGTCACGGCAGGATGGAGCAGAGCCGAGGGCAAAGCATGGCTTTACACCTGACCCACACATGCTTAGTGTCCCCTGTTGTCAGCACCCAGATCTAGGTGGAATATTTGTCATGTTCAGGGGACCAACATTGACAAGTCACCAGCGTGCAGGGCCCATGGTTTACACTGGCGCACCCTCTCTGTGCTATATTCAGTGGGTTCGGATGAATGTAATGTGTGTCTACCATTACACTGTTATAAAATTTGACTACCCTAAAAATCCTTCATCTCTATTTGTCCTTCTGTCCTCCCAGCCTTTGAGCAATCCCCACTTCTTTCTCTCACAGTTTCATCTCTTCTAGAATGTCAGAGAGTTGGAATGAATGGTATAGCATGTAGTCTATTCAGACTGAAGCGTTTTGCCTAGCAGCATTTGTTTTCTCCGTGCCTCTTCAGGACTGGAAAGCTCTTCTGTTTTCACTGTACACTAATATTCCGTTGTGGATGCACCATCATCTATCTCCTCACCTCCCAGGACATCTTGGTTGCTTCCAAATGTTGGGAATTATGAATGGGACAAGTGCAAACATTTGTGTGCAAATGTTGGCTTTCGACCCACTGGGAAAATTCCAAGGAGCTTGGCTGCTGGACTGTATGAGTGTGTGTAGCTTTGGAACAGTTTCCCAGCTCTGGAGCGGTGTGGCGTTCCTGCATTGCCACCAGTGGTCTCTGGTGGCTGCTGTTCTCCGTGTCTTCCCTGCATTTGATGCTGTCGGAGCTCTGGACTTGGTCCATTCTGAAAGGCAAGCTGTGTTATCTCAACCCTTGATTTTCAGTTCCCTAACGACTGTGGTCAAACTTATTTTCTTAAGTTTATTTGCCATTTTTGGTGAGATGTAAGTTCACTTTTTATTTAGATTGTTTTCAGAGTGTGAAGAGATTTTGTATATTTTAGATAATTGGTCCTTTATGAGATATGACTTTTGTAAATATTTTCTCTTAATCCTTGGCTTCCTATATTTTAAGTGTATTTCTTTAAATATATTATGTATAATATTTTAAGTAAATAAATATTATATATAAATATTATGTATTCATTTAGATGTTTTATTTTAAATTTTTTATTGATTTTTATTTTATATGTATGACTGTTACGCCTGCATGTATGTAAGTGCGCCCTCGTCATACAGTGCCCGTGGAGGACAGAAGTGGTGTTGGATCCTCTAGAACTGGAGTTACAGGTGGTTGTTAGCCACCACGTGGATGCTGGGATTTGAACCCTGGTCTTCTGCAAGAACAGCCAGTGCTCTTAACCACTGAGCTCCCTCTTCAGCCCCACATAAATGTTTTATATAATTTTATGTATAATACACATAAGTATATATTATGGTTTTGTGTGAGGCAGGGTCTTCCTGTAGCCCCAGCAGGCCTGGAACTCACTATGTAGACCAGGCTTGCCTTAAACTTACAGAGATCTACCTGCCTCTGCCTCCCAAGTGCTGGGATTAAAGGCGTGCACCACCACGCCCGGCTCTATCTTATGTTTTATATTATTTTTAAGTGAACAAAGTCTCAGCTGCCACGTGAAACGTGCTCTCGCCAACGTTATTTTAGTCATCCATTTGGGTCACTATAGCAAAAATCATATAAGCTGCGTGACTTACAAACAGCACAAGCTTCTCATGTTCTGGTGGATTTGCTGTCTGGTCAGGAAGGGCTTGTGGCTCACAGACAGCATCTACTCACCGTCCTCATGGAGAGGAAGGGTAAACAAACGCCTGGCTTGTTGTTTAAGGGCACTGACTCATTCCCCAGGGCTCCTCTGGGAAGGGCACCTGCCATCACCACCTTCTGGGTTAGGGCTCCAGCGTGTGAATTTGAGGGGACACGCTCAGACCATATCAAGGCCTTTGAAGTGGAGAAGTTTATGTGTTTTACGCAGCTTCAGCTGAGGTTTTCTGGCTCCCCAGTGAACTTTTGCTTTCTGCTCTAAGGTGAGTGGGCAGGACCAGGAAACGATACCTTTTTCTCCTAATTCCCTCCATCTTCAGCAGGCCTTCCACCCTCCTTCTGCCAAGCGACAGAGTCACTGAAGGTCTGGGGACACAAGAGGGAAGGGCAGCATGGCTTTGTGGGGCAGTTGAAGCAGTGACAGTAGACACCGCCCTTGGAGGCGTCCTGTCCTTGGCACTGGGGTTCCCAGGGGCTGCCTTTCCCTCTGCCTTCCTGCTGCTTCCTCCTGCCTCCCTCACATCTTCCAAGTTCTCTCAGAACCTCTTGCTTCATCCCTCTTGGGCTGTAGCCACTCCCCCACCCCACTATTTCCTAAAATTTATATTGTTGCTTTTTGAAATATCTTCTTACCTACCTTTGTAGAATAATCTTGCCAAGTGTGAGGGTGATTTGGGGATAGAGCAACAACAAAACAAAAAAGTAAAGGGTAGAATCAACCATCCAAGAAAGGCTGAGTGGCCTTGGGAACAGCATAGAGTATTTGACCCATGGTGGTCACCCACAGCACACCTGTGTATGAAAGTGTTGCAATTCCAGGGTGTCACAGAGTCACTGCCAGGTTCTGCCTGGCAGTCAGGCCCTTGGCCTCAGTTTCTGCTAGCAAGAACCAAGCATGGAAAACTGGGGGGGGGGTGCTGTGGAAGGTTCCATTTGCTGAGAGTGGATGGACACACTGTGATACTTTATATACTTTGGAATTCTGTGGACTTCAGGAATCCTCTGACCATTTTAGTATTACCACACCTCAGGGTTTGCTAACAGTAACTTGAGAACTGATTCTGAATAGAAGTAATTCTTTTTCCTTCAGTAAGTTGAATTGCTGTGTTAGATTTTATGAAGTCTGATTACTCTTAGAAATCTAAGGAAATGCTATTTTTGATTTTGTATCAATTCACGTCACTTTAAGTAAAATCAACAATTCCTTTCTCCCCTGTCACAACTCATTTCTCAGGAACTGGTTTACCTGGTTCCTTTCCTTTCTTCCACTAGTGTGTGGGAAGGGTGATGTGATGACAGGTTTTCTTCACCATGGTGTGCAGGCTGGGGGACAAACAGTTTTCTTCTCTGCCGCAACTCAGAGCCACTACAGGGCAGTAAAGAAAGCCTTTGTTGTTTGTGACACTAAAATGCTGTCAGATGGGAATTAGTATATTTGGCACCTTGTAGTTGAAGAACCTAATACATAATTTGGGGTTTACTGGCAGAGTAACTATTTTGTCCTTACCCACGTTTTCACCGAGACTTCAAGGAAAGACTATACCCCACACAGCTTTCCCACACTTCTTACTCTGCTCCAGGCTCTGTGAGGAGGATCAGCAAGGGAGGCAGAGAAATCGGTAGAAAACGGTTGATCCTGCATTGATCAAACAATAACATCAATAATAGGTTCCCACAAGCCCACTGTGTCACAAGGCAGAGTTTGGCACTCTGTTAGCTATCATCTATAATTTAAAAGGTTAGGAGCGATGGCTGTTGAGACATCTGCGGAGGGATCAGGCTGTCTCTGCAGCAGAGAGAGAAAAGCTGTGTCAGTGGGTGGCGCTTGTAAGAAGGCAGATAACGTGGCCAGTGAGATGGCTCAGTGGGTGAAGGTGCTTTCTGCCAAGCCTGACCCGATTTGGATCTCTGGAACCCACATGGTGGAAGGAGATTGTATCTGATTTTCACATATATGTTATGGCAGGTGTGCATGCATAAGACACAGATGATAAAAAATTAGAGGACAGATATTAAAAACACGAAGTGGAGCAACCGTCTTTGAGACCTGTTGTGCAGCCTCCTTTCTTGTAAATTCTCACCCTAACCCGTGAAATGCCTTTCTAAAATTAGGAGAAAGGGCTGTGTAAGGAGTGAGTCTTGTCAGATAACTTTTTAGCTGCTCAGAGGAAAATGGTTTTCTGGCGGCAGGTTTAGAGGCTTGTCCTTACGACCACCGATGAAATAGGCCAAGTGTCATCACCACCTAAACTTCATAATCAGGAGAGATTCTCAATGTGTGTTGGAAAGGTGTGGAATGTTGCACCAGGAGCTGTGAGGACAGTGTGCTGTGTCCAAGCACAAGGACAGGCTCAGACTGTGTGGTCCCCCTGAGGCAGCGAATACTGAAGATGTTCATTTCAGATCCGAGGGGCCAGCAATGGAGCCCAGGGGAGCTAGAATGGAGTTTTTTCTCTCTCTGGTACTAGGACAGTCTTCCTAGGCCTCAACAGTGAAAGGAACATGCTCTGGGGCTCTGTAGGAAACAGAAGCATGTGGATCTCTCTCTAGAAGAGGTCCCCCCCTCCACACCCCTCCACAACTCCACGTCTCTCTCCCCTCCAAACCTCTGTGTGTCTCCATGCCTATCGTGTCCTGTCCTGGACACTAGGGAGTTTCAGAATAATTGTGACACTGTCCTTGCAGGTTGGCCTGAAGATGGATTTGTAAGAGGCTTTATTTAATGTGTTATGCCATGTTGGCTCCTTAGGCATGTCTGAGTACATGGCCTCCATTGTGACGCGCTCCGGCATGCCAGGGCCACCTGTCTTCTGATTATTGCTGAGGATGTCTCTTTAGAAGTGACTGTTAACCCTCCCTACTTCCTCCCCACTTGACGTGTCTCCTTTCCCCATTTCCTCCTGGATTGCACTGTCTCCTACTTTCTTCCTCTCTTGAGCTCCATTTCCCCCTTTACCCCCATGGTTCCTTTCCATTTTCCTGACTCCTGCAGTTACATCAGAATGTATACTCACATCGAGGGATTTGGAACCAAGATCCACACATGAGAGAGGACATATGCCAGGTGTGTTTCTGAGTCTCTCTTACTTACCATAAGAGTTTCCATCCATTTATCTGCAAATTTCAGGATTTTGTTTTTCTTTACACTGAGTTGTATAAATGTGGCACATTTTCATTAGCCATTCATCAGCTGAGAGACATTTAGGTTGATTCCATTTCTTAGCTATTGTGAAAAGAGCAGCAACAAACATGGCTGTGTTAAGTGTCTCTGTAGTAGGGGATGAGTCTTTTGGGCCTATGCTAAGGAGTGGTATAGTCAGATCATATGGTAGATTTATTTTTTAGTTTTTAAAGAGCTCTCCACACTGCTTTCCACAGTGACTGCACCAGTTTGCAATCCCACCAACAGTAGATGAGGGTTCCCCTTTCCCCACATCTACGCCAGCATTTAGTGTCATTTGTTCTTTTGATCTTAGCCACTCTGACTGGGGTTAAATGGAATCCTAAGCTGATTTTGATTTCCCTGATTACTAATAATGTTGAACACTTTTTAAGGTGTTTCTCAGCCAGTTTTATTTCTCCTTTTGAGAGCTCTCTGTTCAGATCCACAGCCGTTTTTAAATTGGGTTATTTGTTTTCTTGCTTGTTTTTTGGGTTCTTTGTATAGTCTAGCTATTAATCCTCTGTCGGTTATATAACTGGTTAAGATTTTCTCCTACGCTGTAGACTTCCTTTTCTGTTTTTAATATTTATTATTTTTATTGTATGTGTATGAATGTATTGCCTGGATGTCTGTAGGTGCACCCATGTTGTGCAATGCCCTCAAAGGTCAGAGGATTGTGTTGGACTACCCTGGATCTGGAGTTATGAATGGTTGTTAGCCACCATGTGGGTACTGGGATTCAAACCCAGGTCTTCTGCAAGAGCAGCCAGTGCTCTTAACTACTGAGCCAGCTCTCCCGCCCCCAATGTAACTTCTTAATGTATTCTAAATATGCATCCTCATATTTTTAGACAAGTGTACCTCTCATCACTTATCAGAGAAGCTTCTTTTTTCAACTAACACAGAGTTCCAGAACTGGCCAAACATAGAAAATAATTGTCTGTGAGATGCTTAACCTTAAGCAACACATTTTCAATGCAACTTCTATATGTTAGATGAATGCATCTTTCAACTCTCACCAGAGAGGGTTCCTTGTATAGGTAGATGATTTACACAGAAACCCACACCTGGCCAACGTGCAGAGAACAAGAGGCTGCAGAGTGCTCATCCCTGAACAGAACAGCTGTGCCAAACCTCTGCCTTCCGAGGCTCAGGGATCATTGCAGAAGAGGAGGTGGAAAGACTGTAGGAGCCAGAGGTGGTGGACGACCGCAAGGGAGCAGGTTTCCAGATAACTGGGCAGTTACTCATATGAACTCACAGCAGTGTTGACAGCATACGTAAGTCCCATGTAAGCTCAGACCAGACAAAATCCCAGCATAGACATGGGGAAGTGGGTAAGAAAACCCAACCCAAGGAACTTTTGGCAACTGATGGCTGCTGGGAGGGGAAGAGATGGTGCTTTACAAGGATGGGACTCTTGGTGAGTTGACCAGGCTCCAGTGGATGGACCCACACTGAGGGACATGTAGGAACACAAGTCAGACTCTACGGGCTGTATTGTATATGTAGTGGAGCACGTTAAATTGGGTGGGGGCAGTGGGAAGAGGTGTGGATGGGGAGGGGCTCTAAATACCGACAAATTATATTGTGTGAAAATTGCAAAAATCCAATTAAAACTTTCTAAAAATGGCTGTTCATGGGGCAAAGAACAAGACCACGGAGGTCTGGGTGTCCATTTCCATGGAGCAACCAGACTCACTGGCCGAAGTGTAGCAGAAATCCGAGTCAGCTACACTCAGTGATTTGTCACACATGTCAGTCGTCTTGTGACATGCACACGAAAGGCATGGCATTCATGGTCTCTAATTCCTCTCTCCGGTAGAAGAGAGACTTTTAGATGGGTGAATTGGAAGAGACATCTGCTCACCTGCAACCTCCCATGTTATACACCCCACACCCACAAAAACCACACACATACATGCACACCCCACATGTACAGGCACACATGCCACATACATGTACTATAGCCCCTCATGTACAGGGGCACACACCACACACGCACCATATACAACACACACATTGCACATGGGCACATATACATATGCACCACACACCACTCATGCATCATGCACAGCACATGCACATGCCTACGTGTACATGCACACATACACTTCACACATGCATTGCTCCCCATTCACGGTCCACATATACACCACACAGACATGCACAAACATGGGCATGCACCACACACCACACAATCACACACATACAGACCACATATACCATATACATATGTATTTATGCACACACAGTGTACGTCACACATGCACTATACACATGCAACATTTACAGATCATACATAGCCCATCTCATATGTACTACATACCACACACAAGCAGACACACGCCCATATGTGTACACATCACCCCCCACATATGTACCACACATCACAAACACATACACATGCCCCCCAAATGTATACACATACATGCACACATGCTACACATTCACCCCCCAAGCATATGTACCAAACACACTCCACACAAGCATACATATATACCACATATACACACATACATACCACACGTTCACCTCCTATGCATATATACCACATACACCACACACAAGTACACATACACATACCACACATTCACCCCCGATACATATGTATCATACACAAGCACACACATATGCACTCATACACTTCATAAACAACACTCACCCCCCATGCATATGTATCACACCCTTACATAATGCACTCGTGTGTATGTGCACACACATACCCCGCATGAGCACACATGGGCACACATACGCACATCATGAACACCACACATTCATCCCCCATACATTCACCCCACATACATATGTACCACACACAAGCACACACAAATGCAGACAATATGGACACATGCACACCACCTTGCCTCCCCACATGTACCACACATAAGCTCACACATATTGTACACACTCCACACTTGCCCTTCCACATGTAACACACAAGCACACATAAGAGCACACACAAATACACATATGCACACATACACACTCCACACTCATCCCCATGTACCCCACACAGCACACACGTGCACACATAATACATAGCATACATTCACCCTCCACATGCATATATATCACACACAAGCGCACTCATGCACACATCGTACACATCACATACTTGCCCCCACGTGGACCACACATAAGCACACACATTTGCACACACACATCGATGTACATACACACTTGCCCCTCCATGGACCACACACAAGTGCACACACAGATGTGCACACCTACCATACTCCACACACGCGCCCCCACATGGGCCGCACACCTCACACATACTCTCGGGCGCTCTCCCCTCTCCTCCACCTTGGCGGCTCCACGCAGCTCTCCTTCCACCTGTTCACATCTGCTGCAGAGGCGTGCGGAGGGTTGCTGTGGCTCATCTTCGCAGACAACAGGAGCTGGCAGATGTTTTTAATTAAAGAAGTTCAGGTTTATGAGAACGATGTCGTGGGTGGAGAGGGAAGGGAAGCTGCAGCGCGCACCGCTCCTGTCTCCAGCCCCAGCTTGCAGCGTCTGCCTCCGGATCCTACAAAATGCTGTTGTAGGGAGTTGAAGGGGGTGGGAGCAGTTGTAGGTACCAGATGCTGCCAGCTCTTGATTTTTCCCCGTTTGGGGTACGGGGCCACAACTTGACTGCTCTACAACAGTGTAGCCAAGTGTTGTGACTTTCTTCTTTGACAAAATGCCCTCGAAGCTTTGCAGGACTCATGGTCTCCTCCACTCTTTCCTTTTGGCCAATGACAACAAGAATAGTAATGCAAGCATTGCATACATACATACATATATATAGGTATAGATATAGATATAGATATATATGCAAACCCACCCTGAAAATCTAAAATTCAAAATGCTCCAAAATCTGAAACCCTTTGAGCACTGATATGACACGTGGAAAATTCTACACCTGTCCTCATGACAGCTTCTAGACAAGACACAGGTGCACTAAAATACCATCTAAAATGACCTTTAGGCTACGAGTATAAGATGTGTATGAAACATGAATGAATTTTGTGTTCAGGCTGGGGTCTCATCCCTAAGCTCTTGTCTCATTATGTGTATGCAAATAGTCCAAGCTGTGGAAACCTGATGGCTGAGGCACTTCTGGTCCCCAACGTACCTGGTAGGGATGCAGAAGCTCCATGGAGGATGGACGACCAAGTGCCCTTCCATGCAGCACTTAGACTTAGTAGTCTTCAGAGAGTACCGTGCCTTCTGCTCCATGGAGGAGACAATTCACAGCAGGCACCTCACTTGTTGGGTCTCCCACCGAATTGGTGACAAGGCTAGAATCAGATCTCAAGGCCCCCACGCTATCCCAGTGAGGACCCTGCTTAGAACCAGATCTCAAGGCCCCCACGCTACCCCAGTGAGGACCCTGCTTAGAACCAGATCTCAAGGCCCCCACGCTACCCCAGTGAGGACCCTGTTTAGAACCAGATCTCAAGGCCCCCACGCTACCCCAGTGAGGACCCTGTTTAGAACCAGATCTCAAGGCCCCCACGCTACCCCAGTGAGGACCCTGAGAACCAGATCCCCCACGCTATCCCAGTGAGGACCCTGTTTAGAACCAGATCTCAAGGCCTCCACGCTACCCCAGTGAGGACCCTGTTTAGAATCAGATCTCAAGGCCCCCACACTACCCCAGTGAGGACTCCTGTTTCTCAGGACTTGTAGGGTACTTTTTGGTCTTGCTAACTAAAATAGGGAGAGGACACTGTCCTTTGAACTCCCTCCAGAATTAGAATCTTTCTCTGTGTGTGCATGTGTATGTGTGTACATGTGCATGGGGCATGTGTTATGTGTGTGAGCATGCCTGTGGAGGTCATAGGTCAGTTCTGCTTTAGAACCAGATCTCAAGGCCCCCACGCTACCCCAGTGAGGACCCTGTTTAGAACCAGATCTCAAGGCCCCCACGCTACCCCAGTGAGGACCCTGTTTAGAACCAGATCTCAAGGCCCCCACGCTACCCCAGTGAGGACCCTGTTTAGAACCAGATCTCAAGGCCCCCACGCTACCCCAGTGAGGACCCTGTTTAGAACCAGATCTCAAGGCCCCCACGCTACCCCAGTGAGGACCCTGTTTAGAACCAGATCTCAAGGCCCCCACGCTACCCCAGTGAGGACCCTGTTTAGAACCAGATCTCAAGGCCCCCACGCTACCCCAGTGAGGACCCTGTTTAGAACCAGATCTCAAGGCCCCCACGCTACCCCAGTGAGGACCCTGTTTAGAATCAGATCTCAAGGCCCCCACACTACCCCAGTGAGGACTCCTGTTTCTCAGGACTTGTAGGGTACTTTTTGGTCTTGCTAACTAAAATAGGGAGAGGACACTGTCCTTTGAACTCCCTCCAGAATTAGAATCTTTCTCTGTGTGTGCATGTGTATGTGTGTACATGTGCATGGGGCATGTGTTATGTGTGTGAGCATGCCTGTGGAGGTCATAGGTCAGTTCTGCTTTGATTATAATTTCTCAAGCATCATTTACCTTGGTTTTTAAAAATGTTTATTTTGTATTGAGTTTCCGTGCATTTCATACAATAAATCTTGATCATATTTAGACCCCCTCCAACAGCATACGCAAGACCCATGAAGATTTGTTAGACAAGAACCCAGCATAGAACTGGGGAAATGAGCTGGGGACCCCAACCTTAGCAGAGGAACTATTGGCAACTGATTACTGCTGGGAGGAGGAGAATTGATCGTCTTTAAAGGAGAGACTCTAGATAGGCTGACTAGACTCCAGTGGATGGACTTGCCCAGAGAGACATCTGTATGAAGGTTTGTCTGGATAGGCCTTGACATATATGACAGAATGTATGAAATCCAGTGGGGGGAATGGGAGGGTGCAGATGGGGGAGCTTTTGAGGCAGTGTCTCTCTGTGAACCTGGTGTTTACTGATTCTGCTAGACTTCCTGGCCTGTGCGCCTTAGGGACCCACCTGTCTTCTGCCTAGTGCTGGTTACAAGTGTGCGTGTGGGGTTTTGATTTTTTTTTTTAATGTTCATTCTGATGATTGAACTCAGGTTCTTACTGATTGAGCTGTCTCCTTAGCTCCTGTTAGGCATCTATTCTATAATCCTGACAAAAGCTTAAAAATATAAATATGTAAGACCCCAGTTAGGTAGAAGAAATGTGTAAATGAGCCAGTTAACAAACAATGGGGGAACTGAGTACATTCTAGTGTGCATTTCTGCTGCTGTGATAAATACCAAGACCAAAAGCAACCTGATGGAGAGAAAAGGGTTTATTTCATCTTATAGGTTACTGTCCATCACCAAGGGAAGCTGAGGTAAGAGGGCAAGCCAGGAAACTGGAGGCAGAGACCATGAAGGAAGGCTGCTTGTTGGCTGCCCCTCCCCCAGCTTGCTCAGTTACTTTTCTTATACAACCCAGGCCCACCTGCCCAGGGATGGCACCAGGGATGGCTGAGCCCTCCTACATCAACTAGCAATTAGGAAAATGCCCCACAGACACCACCACAGGCCAGTCTGATGGAGGAAACTCCTCAGTTGACGTTCCCTCTTCCCAGGTGTCTCTAGATTTGTGTCAAGCTGACAGCTGAGGCTATGACTGTGAGGCTGTGTATACTGGGAGTTAGCACCCCGCATAAGTCTATTTTAATGAAAAAATCTGGACTTTTTGCTGGTCTAACAAAATACCTGTAGGTTACAGATGGCTTTTGGGCTGCTGGGTAATAGTTCCTGTCTTAGGGCCCAGAACTTCAACTTACCAGCAATGTCTGATGGAAATTACAGAAGCTTCTACCAAATGTAACATAAATGTTCTCCTAGTGACCACATCATAAAGTAAAAATAACCAGGTGAAATCAAGTTTAATAATATATTTTCCTTAACCCAATATTCAAAGTTATCATTTCAACATGTAATTGATATAAAATTATTACTAAAATGCTTTAGATACAAAGCATTCATTTCTTCTGCTGTCTTTCAATTATAGCCTTTGTTTTGGGGCAGGGTCTGGGGTTTCATTTTACCCTTCTTAGAAGCTTTTGCATGAGTCTGTGAACACTGGTGGAAGAGATGAAACCCTTGGGTCAGTGATAAAGGATTTTATTACTCATCCAGCAGGACCACATGAACACCAGCCTCCACTCAGTTCCCTTGCCCTCTGTAAAAGGCCGGACTGTGAGATGACCCCCAAGACTCCCAGGCTGACACACAGCTTTCTTTCCCTGTGCATATTTAATGTTACTTCTCTCATTAACTGACCTGTAGATAGGGAGTTTAAGCAGGTAGAACTGACCCAGTCATGTGGCCCCTTTAAACATCTTTCTAAGGGTCAGAGGCAGAGAATCCAGGTTATAAATGTGTCAGGGAGGGCATTATGGTATCTATTTATAATCCTGGTGCTAGGTAGGCAGAGACAGGAGGATCCCTGGGGCTTGCTGGCTAATCAGTGTAATCTAATTGGTGAGCTCCAGGCCAATGGGAAGACCTGTCTCAGAGGAGGGCATTCACAAGGATGACACCCAAGGTTGTCCTCTGGTCTCCACACACGTTTGCAAGCATGTACTCACACGTACCCATGCACACACTTGCAAACACACAAGCATGGTGAGGGTTTGGCAGTTGGAAATTCCTCATTATGGTTTTTGCATGTCGTGTGGCCATGACATCAAGTAGCCTCCATGACCTGAAAGAGGAACCCGCTGACAGCCAGCAAGAAAAATGGGGCCCTCACACATTCACCCGGAACTGGACTCTAAAATGACCTGAATGAGCTTGGAAGTCCAGTCCCCCTCCCCACTCCTGAGAACGCAGCCTATTGAGACTTCAGTTTTGGCTTTTGACCTAAGCAGGGAACTCTGCCTGGGTTTGAGACCTCAAGAGCTGTGAGCTCGGAAATGCTATAGCTGTGAGCTGCAAAGCTGGCAATAATCTGTTTCTCTGTAATAGAACAAGAATACAACCCTTAAACCTCCTGAAGCTGAAGTTGGGGGCCCAGACAGATGCCACCCATGACATAGGTTTGTGCACAGAACTTGGTAAATCCCTCTAAACAAGCAGGAGGCAACCCACCTTCAAGCCTCAGAAGGAGGAATCACCTCACCCTCCAGGTGCTTCCTGTGAACCCAACCCTGAGCATCGCCCCAGGGAAGAAGCGGGCAGAGCCTTGAATCAGACAGCTGTCAGCCAATGAATGGACAAAGAGAGTGTGGTGGATACACACAATGGCGTTTGTGTCAGCCTTAAAGAAGAATGGAATGAGACTCTGGCAGGGGAGGGGATGGGCTCAGGATTGTTATGTTAAGCAAAATAAGCCAGATGTAGAAAGACAAATACTGTACGCTTCACTCTGCCTCATGTGGAACCTAGATTTAAATGTATGTGTAGACAGACACACATACACAGGCACACATGCATAGACACATGCATATATGCACATGCACAGACACACAGACATGTGCACACATAAATACACAAACATGCATGCATACACACATGCATATACACATATACATTTGCACATGTACATATGAAGAACATACATAGGAAAATAGAAAGGGCTTTATGAGAGGGCACAAAAGAGGGTAATAAATGATGTGAAAGCAAAGGAGAGGCCATTAGGAGGAGGAAGATGGTGGGTCAGAGAAGCAGGGGCAAATAAGAAAGTGGAGTGATGTGTATGAAAAATGCCATAGTAAAGCCTATCATATACTGTAGGACCCTGAGACCCTCCTCAGAGCCCCCACTAATTGCCTTCATAGCTTACTGCTTTAAACATGCCCTGACCCTCTCCCCCCTGCTGCTCCCTCCTCCTCCCCTCTAAGAAACTATAGATTAGGCAAGCCCGGACACAAAACTGCCCTATAAGGAGACTCCTGACCCTACAGGTGACAACCCTGAGAACAGCACCCACCAATGGAAAGCCTCCAGATCTGTACTCTACATGTCCAATCAGTTCAAAATTATGTTGGTGCGCGCGGGCTCCTTAAACCAACCAAAAATGTAACTTCAGAATCCCCCTCCTCCCTTTGTCTAAAACTTATAAAAGACTACACTCTCACTTACTCCAGGCTCTCAGCACGGATCCGCTGCATTGGTGAGGTCTGAGAGCCCGAGCTTAAGCCCAAATAAACCATAAACCCTTGCTTTTGCATTTTGGTGTGTTGGGTCCTCGGTGGTCTTTTTGGGGTCCAGTGGACGAGGTATAACATAAGGAAAAGGTCAAGTGAACATGGCCCCCAAATACTAGCTTTGTGAACATCACTTCTTAGGGCTATTATAAAAAAACAACCACAAAAAGGCTGGCCATGGTGGCACATGCCTTTAATCCCAGCACTCAGGAGGCAGAGGCAACAAAAAAAAACAACCACAAAAAGGCTGGCCTTTAATCCCAGCACTCAGGAGGCAGAGGCAGGCGGATCTCTGTGAGATGGAGACCAGCCTGGTGGTCTACGTAGCAAGTTCCAGGCCAGCTCGGGCTAAGGGAGACCCTGTCTCAAAGTAAATAAATAATAAAATAGGATAAATGTAAAAGCACAAAAATAGAGTCCTTAAATTATTGGTGTATAAATAAAATGCTCAGCAGGGAACAAGGAGGACGCACCTCCTGACATCCTAGCCCAGCTTACCTCACGTCCTCACTTCCAACTAGCCTTAGTCCAATCATAATGTGGGAGGGGTGACCTTGCTGCCCACCACAGAGATTGGAAGTGCAGAAGAAAAAGTTGTTGTGAGGCTGATTGGAAGCTCGAGGGTTAGCTCTGTGGCCCCTCGCCAAATGATTCGTGCCTGTTCTTGAAACCTAAAAGCTGACAATGATGATATTTCACTATAAACTACATACTTGATGAAAGTCTGGAAGAAAGGAGCTCAAAGTCTCCAAAGACAACCACCAAGGCAAAAGAAATGCTTGCCATCCCCACTAACCAGCGTACACTGTACACACATAATGCTGGGTCACACCCTGTGAAGAGTCCAGATAATACCTGACAACCACCATACGAATTGTAAACATTTCTGCTGGGGATGCAGCTGACTGGACTGTGTGCCTGGCACAAAGCCCTGGGTGTTGAAAACCACACTTGGATCTTCTGCAAGAGCACCAAGTGCTGTTGGCCACCGAGTCATCTCTCCATCCCCCCTGTGTATCTTATTTTTCCGTCTGCTTGGTTTGCTACCTAAAAATAAATATATTATCATTTATGACCATGGCATTGAATTTTTCAATTTCTCCTTGAAAATGTATTCATATTTGTTTTATAGGTCTCAAAGTCAGCATGTGCACAGATATTTGTAACTGCCTTATTTTCCTGTCGAACTGTGTTTTTTCACTATAAAGTGCTTTCTTTGCGTTTAACAGTTCTTGCATGCTGTTCAATCTAGGGTCAATGCGGTCACACCAGCTTGTCACTAGCTGTTCACTGAAATGCCTTCCCCCTTCCATTCCTAACTTTTGACACTCTTATGCACTTACATTTTAGCTGTATCTTTGGTACAACTATGCCTAAATTTCGTAAGTGGTAAGAGGGGGGGTGGAGAGATGGCTCAGGGGTTAAAAGCACTGGCTATTCTTCTAGAGAACTCAGGTTCAGTTCCCAGCACCCACATGGCAGTAACAGCTGCTCATAACTTCAGATACAGGGGATCTGATGCTCTCTTCTCACCTCCATGGGCACTGCACACACGACGCACGTGCACACGTGTGCACACACACACAAAATGAAAATAAATACAATGTTTAGAAAGAGTGGTAGAATCTATTTTACTTTGGAAGTTTGGTTCATTTACATTTACTAGAATTGCTGGTGAGTTTAGATTGATTTCTCCCAAGGATTTTGTGCTTCCCACTTGTGATTTTTAAGTTTTTTTTTCTCCGTTGTTACTGTGAGTTGAATGAACTTTGCTTTTTCTCTTGTTTTTGGTCTACTACTTTTTTTTTCTTGGTCATTTTGAGACAGGGTCTCCCTGTAGCCAGAGCTGTCCTGGCACTCACTATGTAGACCAGGCTGGCCTTGAACTCACAGAGATCCACCTGCCTCTGCCTCCCAAGTGCTGGGACTACAGGTGTGCGCCACCATGCCCGCCTGGCTGTGGTCTACTGCTTTTAAGATCATCCATTCTATTTATGTTCCTTGGAGGTGAACTTTATAACATGCGTACTTGGGTCAGAGTCATCCAGAATTCTGTCCCATGTTTTCAGAGAGTGCCAGTCATGTGTTTGGGATTTTTAAGTGGCATGACCTTGTTCTGTACAAATATGAAAGAATAAGAGCCATAAAGCATTTCACTACGCTAACTACACTTTGCGTACTTTCAGATTAGTTATCATTTTAGTCATTGTCTCACTCCTGCCTTTATTTCTTATATTTATCCATGGTTATCAAGTTTCTTGCCTATTTACTGACTCATAAGTTTACTGATTATCATTTTTCTCTTGTATTTTGCTTTTTGTCCCTACATCTAATTTTCCTCTTCTTAAAGGGAAGCACTTTCAGGGGCTGGAGAGATGGCTCAGTGGTTAAGAACACTGGCTGCTCTTGCAGAGGACCTGGATTTGGTTCCCCGCACCCTCATGATGACTGACAACTGTAACTACAGTTCCAGGGGATTCAACGTCCTCTTCTGAGCTCTGAGGGTACTGTACTGCATGACATGGGTACAGTTATAAAATACATGCAGGCAATACACTCATACACCTAAAATAAAAATAATAAGTAAACCATTTTAATAAAATAATTTTAAAAGGGGGAGCACTTTAGCAATTCTTGCAATGAGGGGTCTGCTAGTAATTCTGTTTTGAGAGTGCAAAGAAGCCCACACTTCCCTATACACTTCACATATTTTCTCTTCTGAGTTCTGTATACTCATCAAACCCTGATTTTTTGTTATCACCTTGGGTGATAGGCTGGCTGGGTATAGAACACTAGGTTCACAGGTGTATTATTTAGCTCTGAAACAACTTTTCTTGTCATAGTTTGTGACATGGACCTTAGCTCTATAGATTACATTTCTCCCTTGTCAGAAGGCTGAGTGTTAGGTTCAGCCAACAGGGGGCACTAGAGGGATGCATCAAGGCTGGACCAGGAACAGGGAACCATCATCCTCCTGTTCCATGCCAGTTTCCAGATGAGCAGATCCAGACGTAGATGTCCTTCTTCATTTAGGAGAGCTGTGTGTTTCTCTATCACCACATTAGGGCATGGCTCTCAGCAATTCTGGATCAGTAGTGGCCAGTTGGCCACCACATCACAGGGTACCCTGTTCCTATGGTAACCATGGCCTCTCTTCTAGGGTCTGAATTTCAGCATTTCAGGGTCCTTTTCTCTGAGATTCTGATTTCCTCTCCTATTTACTCTCCTCTTAGCCCAAAGGGTCATAGTTTCTATGGCTTTTAACCCTTTACCCCTTAGAGTCTGCTTTGCCCATTTGCCGCCTAAATGCTTTTTATTAGTTAATTATTCATTATGGTAAAATTTCTGTCTAAATTGCAAGGTTGGCTTCAATCTCTTGATTAGAGTCTGACTGATGAAATATTATTCTGCTATTTTCTGTGGTATTTTCCTGCTGTATGAAAATGTGTTATCAGCAAAAGATTTGAATAGATACTTCACTGGAGAAGATGTATAACTGGACAGCAAGTTCATGAGAAAGTGTTTGACATTATTAGTTATCAGAAAAATGCAAATTAAACCATAATAGGTTCTCATTGCACATTCACAAGAATGGCTGAGTTAAGGAATTGAGAGGTACAGTGCTGTTTGTAACTTGCTTTGAGGTGTGTACCTGTACCAAAAAAGGGGGATTAATGGGTGACTCTGGGTCCAGATAGATGGACAGATATACCATAGAGCAAATATACTAGAATATTATGGTAATACTCTAGTGTTAATGTAGGTTTTACCATAAAGTCCTGTCAACTCTGCTCTGTGTTTAAAATTCTTACAATGAAATGCTAGAGAAAGGGCTGCTGTCAGTCTAATAACTATTCTTTTTAAAAGGTGATCTGTGTTTTCTCATGGTTTTAAGAGATTGTGTGTTTATAAGTATGTGTATTTGTATGTGTACATATGTTAGTGTACGTGTGTGTATGTGTTGTATATGTGTGTATGTGTGTGACTTGGATATATATGTGTATTTGTGTGTGTGTGTATTCACTGCAACATACTAAAGCATGAATTCACTTAATGCAATCAGGGCCCCCAGGCTTGTACCTTTTTGTTTCCATTTATCAAACCAGCCTTTATTTCTTTGAATGTTGCCCTTCTTCTTCACTTCCCATTAGCTTTGTGTTGGAATTTCTCATTTTATCATCCTCATGTCTTAGTCTGTCTTTTGTATGTCTTTGTTTTCCTGTGTCCCAGTTTGGCTGTCTTGGATCTAAGGTAGCGATTTGGGTGCCATCAGCTCTTTCATCATCAGACCCAGTCTCCGGTTTCCCGAGTCTCTCTTCAGCTGTGTCAATTTATGACTATCATTTTCATTTCCAGAGATTCTGCATACCTCCCTCTGCATCTTGTCCTTTGAGTCTTTCAGGAAGGTATTATTTTAAACATTTATTGTTTAGCTTAATCCTAGTACCTTGCACAGGCATTCTCAGGGTTAAACTCTGCTTTTGACTCTCTCTGTTGACTCCTGCTCATTGTGGGCTCTCTCTTTGTATGAGTCTTTTAAAATCTGAATTGCCATGGACGTCGCATGGACGTTTATCTGAGGAACTTCTCCAGCTTGAGGAAAGTTAGTCCATTCCAGAGGAAACTTTTCATTTCTCTGCCAAGCACACCTGGGCCGCAGGCTCTAATCACCCTTTATGTTAACATTCTGTGTCATGCATGCAGAGCAAAGCAACCTAAGCTCATCTGAAGGCATGCTCTCATGAGTTACCAGAGGAGAGAGGTCTCATTCCTTTGTCTTTTGCCAGAGTCTAGTATGAGACAGCTAAGTTTCTGGACTGCCTTCCTGAGTGCACGCTGTGTTTGTTTCATCCTGTGACTGGGGAAGCATACCAAGGCTCTGATTGTGTGTGGAGGGCAAGGGAGGCTTGCAGTTCACTGTACATCAGGTGGACATTTTCACTGGAACCCCTTGTGACCAAACCCAGGATCCCTCCCACCAACAGCTGCAGCATCAGCTCAGGGTTTCTGTTTTGAGTCCCTAGAAATTTCCCCCACTTTTTTATAAACCTAGTTATTATTTTTCAAAGACTCTCCAACTTAATCTTTTCAGCATTTTCTAGGTGTTTCATATTGGGAGTGTCTTCAAGTAATGTGTTCTTCCATAACACCGGAAATGAAACCAGGGCTAGGGATTTCACACGGATCACTTTATCACTCTTTCATGAGATAGATGCACTGTTTTTGCAGGGAATCTAGGCATAGAGGGGTCAACCACCCCTCTAGGTAGGTCTTACAAACTGGTGAGCATGGCACAGTTGGGATCCCCCCAGTGTCTGACCGATTCCCGAGTCTGGGCTTTTGTCCTCTGTGTTCCATGGGTATGGAAGCACACTGTGTGGGAGGTCAGTGATGCTCTTAGGTCAGCACAGAACAGGCTCATATCCAGGTGTGTACCTCTGGTCTTCTCACTCTGCATCAAGGCCTGAAGGAGGTTCTGAGAGTGCTTTGTACGAAGCAGGTGCTTTGGACGTCTCCCATCGCCTTTCCTGTCAAAGCTATAGACTGGGCGGGAGAACAGTTTCTGACATGCCATGTGGGGCCCCTCCTGGATGCCCCTCTGCTGCCTGATAGGAACGCTCAGCCTCTGGCATGGGACTCCTGTGTCTCGTGCTTTGGGCTGTTTTATTGAAGTTCCTCGCTCTTGTTTGCAGACATGAGAAACGCTAAGTGTCTATCTGACTGTCAAACCACCTTGCATGCAGTGGCCTTGGTTTGCTGGGACATGCGGCTTCCTGAGATGTGTGTGTTCAGTGCTGGAAATGGGAGACTTCCAGGCCAGTCAGCACAGATCACTCTAGGGTATCATGAGCCAGTCCTCTCTGAGAGGCTAGATAGTCTCTGGTGTCCAGATTTCCCTTGAGATGAAAGGAAAACAGTTTCTGGTGGGAGGAGGAGAACGGAATGAGAAGACTCATTTCAGGGACATGTGGAATGAAATAAAACATCCTCAGGTAACCCCAGCCGTTGCTAGTTATGGAGCAACAGAAGATGAAGTCGCTTAGAGGGAGCCACAGGTGAAGAAACTAGGATTTATAGCACATGCTCCCCTGTGCCAGGCATTTGGTAAAAGTCTTAGTTGATAGCGCATCATGTAGTCTGACTATAACTCTATGAGACAGACAATATTAAGACATCTAAGGAGAAGGGAACTAGATCTCCGCATAGTCAACCTCATAGCTTTTCCAATAATGATACTTAGATTCAGGCCCTAGGGGACTGACCCTCAAGCTGGGGGTGTTTCTACGGGTCTGTGGTGAAGGCTGAGCATTAGTATGCTTATGTAACCACCTGCCTGGAGAGTTGTGAGTGGAGAAGGAAAGAAGAAAAAGGAGGAGCAGGTTCCGCCGACCATCCCTGGGCTTGCAAAAATGATTATTGAAAGGAATCAGCAGATGTGGCCACTGTGCCAGGGGCCTGAGAGATTCCAGGATGTCAGCAGGAGGACACAGAGTGCTTCCCCCAGCTCTCAGCTCCCCTTTGTTTGTCTTCTCCCCCCACATAGTTTATCACTATACTGTTGGGTGGGTGGGGCACGGCCGGGGATATGGGTGTGGAGGAGCAGGTTTCCTGCACCCTCAGCTCTGCTGCGCTGAGTGCCACCACTGTGGTGCCTTGGTGGAGGGGTGGCTACCCCAAGTTCCTCATGGTTCCGGGTCTTCTTTGTTTGCTCCTGGGTGCCTTGCTGCCTGGTCTGAGGACCCGAGCTTGGCTGACTGTTCTCTCACCTGCTCCTTTTCGGAAAACCAGCTTCCCCATTGCCTGTCTGTCACATTGTAAACCCTGTATCAATATTGATCATCGTTAGGGCATCCTTGGTTGATAACCACATCCTCAGGATTCAGTGATCAAGGCACTTTCAAAGGCCTCTCTTAATATTTACCCATGGCTTCCTTCTACCCTCCTCGCCGTGCTTTTCTGAAACAGATGCATCTAGAACAGGAGGCCCCTTTGTGCAAACTCATAAGTCACCTGTACTTATTTTCTGTATCCAGCGCTGTTATCCTTGGCCGCAAGCTATTTTTTTTCCAAATGGGAGTAGGTATTTGATATAATAGATTATTGCATGTTCAGCATATAAATTACTAGGTCTTAGAAGCAAGAAATGAGTAATTTTGCCCTGAGGTAATATAACAGCTACTGTAGAGTCACTAAAATCAATTAAATAGATCATTTGTGGTCAGAACAGAAGCATGGAATTGCTGCCTGAATAGGATTCAGCAGTCACTGTTTCTTTTAATCATGCAACAAACAGGTATTAAGAAGCAGAGACGAGTCTGAAGCTTTATCTAAGTGCTGGGACAAGGAAATATAAAGCATTCAGCCTCGAGGCGACCAAAGACTTTACCCAAATCCTTTTCAGAGGAAGTTCATGGAAGTTACGCTTTCTGATCAATACGCGCCAGTTGTGAGGACGGAGACTATCTCAGAAAGTCTTTGGATTCCGATGTGGAAACTTGAGGGGTAACCTATACCATTTTGAGTAGGAGGCAAGGAGTGAGAAGGAGCAGCGTGGCCCTGATGCTGGAGACTCTGCCTCGAATCACCAGCTAGAATGCGACATAAGTTGGAGACAGAGCTGCACAGAGCTCCGTTTCACTACTTTACTAGGGGAAAGGTTTGGGGCAAGTTACTGAATCGCACTGAGTTTTCTCATCTGCCCTAAGAGAAGCTCACTGTGAAATACTGACTGCCAATCTGACAGGACCTAGAAACACCCAGGAGACAGATGTCTGGGCATGTCTGTGAGGGAGACGTTTTGTAGAGTCAGTTTGCAGGTTGGATTAATTGAGGTGGGAAGATGTGCCCTAAATATGGATGGTACCATCCCATGGGCTGAGGTCCTGGAATGAATAACACGGAGAACATGTACATTCACCTGTTCCCTGGCTGCAGGTGCAGCATGGTCAGATGCTTTGTGTGTCTGTGTTCTCACCATCGTGACGTCCCTGCTCTGACGGACTGGACCTTTGAGCTGGAACAGAGCAAGGCCTCCTTCCTCACGTTTCTTTGGTCAGATATTTTTGTAACAGCAACAGGGAAAGGAGCTAATATTCTCGCCAGTCTTGAGCTCAGTGTTACTATAAGCATTAAAAGATGTGTCTGGAGTTCCTGGCACATAGTAGGCACACACGAAAGGAGAACAGCCCAGATCTTATAGTATCACCCTGTGTGAAAGGGCCCAGTACTTCACCCTCCACTGGGGCCATTCCCACAACCCCAGACCAGACCTCTGAGGCTGTAATTCTTGTAATGGAGCTATGTCCCAGCTGAAAAGGAGACCCCATTTTTTTGTGATTCCCCAAAGAAGAATCTGCCGTATCCGGAGAAGGGAGCAGACGGCAGTGCCCTCTGTCCAGGATAGAAGACCATTTGCTACCCACTTGAGTCTTTGCCAGTTTGGGACTTTTCATTTGCCTTTTTAATTGAAAGAGGACCCTTGGGTCACTGGACAAGTATCATCTGGCCTGTGAGTCATCAAGGGCACTTGTCTACTTTTTAATCTATTGAATCAAGAATGGATTGACCCTGGCCAAATGGCATGGAGGGTGAGAAATTATCTAATGAATCTGTACAATCGAGCCCTTCCTATGTACTGGAGGGGCAGAACTCCCTGCAGCACTGATCCCACCCCTCTTCCTTGTCACCACAAGACCCACCTAATGAGAATGGGTGGATCAAAGTGAAGTTCTATTATTAAGACACCAATGAGGGAAAGATACTCTAAAATAACTCTGTCAGAAACCAAAGTTAAAATAATGTCAGCCTCTGATAATTAACACTATCAGGCTTGACAGCAGAATATGCTAAATAAATTAGTCCCTAAACGCTTATGTGTCTTCCAATTATAGGTTTTTGGTCTAATAATTGCTTCACCGAATAGATGGATTGCTTCAATATCCTGCTTACTTTTGCCTGTAAAGATGTGGCCTTCATAGGCTAATATTAAATAGAAACACTCGCTCATTCCTGCCTCTACCTGTACAATGGAGGGCTCTTTTGAATGACATTTAAAGGGGTTTATGGGAATTATTTCGATTTGACGCAACCAGGTGTCTTTGGATTTTTCTTCTTCTTCTTCTTGTTTGTTTTGACAGGGTCTCACATATCACAGGTTAGCCTCAAACTTACTATCTAGCTGAGATTGACCTTGAACTTCTGGGCCTCCTGTGTCTGCCTCCTAAGTGCTATCATCATAGGTATGTATCACCACACTCAGTTTTACTTGGTGTTGTGGACTGAACCCAGAGCCTTCTGCCTGCCAGGGAAACACTCTGCCACCTGAGCTACACTCTCAGCCCCTCAGCCAGTTTTATCAGGTATCTTTTTAGGGAAGAGGACCGACCTGTGATGGGCAGCAATGTCAGTCCTTGGTCTCAGGGAGCATACATGTGAGGAGCGGAACCACAGGGTGCAGTGAAGGTAGGAAAGGCCTGGAGGTGCCAGAAAAGCAGCGTTCTAAAATGCTCACAATCCTTGGTTACTAGTGAAGAAGCAAAAATCACAATGTTGGTCCACTCATACCAACACTGATGTTCCTAAGGGCCGTATTGCTCGTTCCTAGGCCAAGGGCAGAGCAAGCCGCTGGGGAATTTTGGAGACATATAACCCAGGTTGTCACTTCAGGTCACCCCCAGAACTTCAGTGGTGAACAGCAGGGTGGGCACCCCATGTGATCTTGTTAAAATGTAGAGTGGGGTCTACAGGTCTGAGACAGAGCCTGAGATTCCGAATTTCCAAGCTGCTAGGGGATATGGATTCCTCTAGTCTCTGGACCATGGAACAAGCAAGACTTGTACTTTCTCATCTCCCCAGAGGGTGAGAACCCCCAAATTCATCTCTAGGCCTCTTACTGGCTTCTCAGTGTAGTTTGCATCCATCTCTAGGGGATATGGGAGCAAATCAGCATGGAGCTGGGCCATGGAGCAGGTTCAAGGTGGGAGTGGGTAGGCAGCAGAGCTGTCTGCTTGCACAGACTGCAAAGGCTAAGCCCTAAGGCAGGCAGTCTAGAACTGCGATTCCAGCCCTGATGGGCTCACCAGTGCCTCAGAAGGATGTGCTGACTGAGTATACTAACGTGTTCACCACCCAGGAGGACTGTCCCAAGTTTATAAGTAATTTCCTTCTGGGGGCTTTTATCCCCTTCCTCATGAGCGACTCCTATGGATGTTCTCTGAGTCAGTAAGCTGGTGCTTTGATACCATCCCACACAAGGGAAAAAGCAGGCATAAACTTTGACAGAAAGATGCTCTGACCAATCCTCTCTGCTTCCCAGACTGGGAAAATGTTATTATGTTCCAGCTACATTGAAATGAAACATATTTTAAAGTTTTATTTTTTTACATAATGGAAAAAGCAGATAATTCAAAGTGAACATAATTCCTTTATACAATTTGAAAAATAAATTTAGTTTTTTTTTAAAAATCAGGAAATAGTTTCATTGTTTGAGTTTAGATATAATTAAAGCATCAATTTAGCTTCATTAAAAAGTTAGCCTTTACCAAAAAAGCAGGGGTAAGTGATAGAACAGGGGCACAGTGACAGGGTTGGGTGTTGGGGACACACAGGTTTTATGTAACTCCAGACTGGTTACATTTTTATTTAAGAAGATAAAGATTGGAATTAGTGAGTGACCTCCACAGAAAGTCTAGCGAATGTCTCCTCGTTTTCCTAAGAGCCCCTGTCTTGACCATATTGTGTTGCTTAGGAACTAACAAAACTTTCTCTCTCTCTCTCTCTCTCTCTCTCTCTCTCTCTCTCTCTC
>NW_008360311.1:5692488-5731794 GCF_000622305.1 Nannospalax galili
ATCCCTTTGTGCCCTGATATTTTTCCAGGCTGGCAGCTGTGAGGGGAAACAGTATGATTTGGTTAGATGCAGTGTCCTGCTCTCAAGTCTGGTACTGAACAGATAAGAACTTGTATGTCAGAATACAAAGTTTACTCAGCACAAGCTACAGGCGTTTGATGTTGCCTGCCCAATCTGGCCCTGCATCTTTGAAGTTCGATGACACATGCTAGGGTTCCCTCAATAAGAAACAGACTTTTCTTCCCCCTGCTGGCTCAGACATCTGCCTCTTGGGAATGCCCCACACCAAGGCAGAACATAACAGTTCCCAGGAGGGATGGGCGCTGTTTAAGAAAACCCCTGAGGACCAAGGATGGAGGCTGTTTAGGGGTTCTGCTGACCCGAGACCACCTCTTCTGGGGGCCGTTTACATAGGGCTGTGCCCTGGCATTGGCAGTCACTTGAGATCTCTTTTTATCTGGGGCACTGGCTGTTGCTCAGTGAAAAGGTACATCGGTTTGTAGTGTCACTCTGCAATGTCATTTGAATTGCTTGGTAAGTGGCTTATTTGTCAAAGAATATTGCTTTTTCCTGGAACAGAAGCCAGTGACTGATGATCGAAACCTGTGGGCATCAGAAATGATATCAAGATGGTACCCTTTGAAGGGACAGAGGTGGGGGTAGGAAACCTTTGTTCTGGGAAATGAAAACATCTAAACAATAGATTGTGTGAGGCCCTCAGATACCAAGCTCCAATTTGCAACAGAATCTTCATCTCTCTGGGAGTCCTAGGTGCTCCCTCAGCAAGAAGGGCTTGATAGAATCCATGTCTCAGAATTGTTAGAATGAGTCCATAAGTTTACCATACGCTAGTCCTCGAAGCACCTTGATCTGTGCTTGGCACAGGTCACCTGCTGGGTCATTGTGGGGGTTCAGGGGACATCCTGGGTCAATGTGAGGGTTCAGGGCACCTGCTGGGCCAGTGTGAGGGTTCAGGGCACCTGCTGGGTCAGCGTGAGGGTTCAGGGCACCTGCTGGGTCAGTGTGAGGGTTTAGGGCACCTGTTGGGTCAGTGTGAGGGTTCAGTCTTGTTATCCAAGTGGCAGGAAGGGCAGTGCCTGTCCTCAGTGTCCACAGGGGCCATGCCGAGGACTACTAATGAGACCTGTCTGTGATCTGCCCTTCATACATGGGAAATGGCACAGGAGCTGGTGGAGGAGGGTGGATCTGGTAGATACAAAGTACTTCCTCCTGTTTGCCGCCCAGCTGACACACTATCCAAACTCTGCAAGGGTGCCAGTCCCCAGCGTGTTCTCACCGCTCACTCAGGGAAAGGAGAAGCCATCTGGGCCACAGTCACAGTACAAGGATGGATGGTGGCAGGTTGGATGGTGGCAGAATGAACAAAAGTGGGATGGCTCCCAGGAGTGAAGTGGAAATGGGTGGAGCCTCCATTCCCGAGACTGGACTGGGTGACCAGCACCTCCATGTGGTTAGATGGCATTTGTTAAAGGGAAGAGGGCAGGACAAGGGCAATCGTCCTGGGCTAAGGTGACTCGGGCCTGGAGACCAGTTCTGACATCTGAAGGCTTAGCTTTCTGCCCACAGCTTCACAACACCAAGGCTTGGGGTTTGACCAGTGCCTTCTGGGAAGACAAGACTTCATGGAATGTACTTCTGCTGTCCCTGGTCTGCCCCTTCCCGCTTATCATCAAAATGACATTTTGAGAGGCTAGAAACGTAGCTCAGTCGGTAGAGTGCTTGCCAAGCACAAACAAAACCATTGTTTTGATCTCTAGCTTCATATAAACCAGGCATGGCGGTGCATGCCTGTAATCCCAGCACTTGGAAAGCAGAAGCAGGAGGTTCAGGTGTTCAAAGTCATCTTCAGCTGCATACTGAGTGCAAGGTCAGCCTGGGCTATGTGAGCCCCTATCTCAAAAAGAAAAGTATGACCTTTTGATGAGGAGGCTGAAGCAGGAGGAATACCCACAGTTTGAGGTGAGCCTGGGCTACAGAGTGAGACCCTGTCAAAAGATGACAAAGTGAAATGAAATGAATGACGGAATGCTCTCGATGCCGTATTGTCCCCGTGGGCCGTGCCATTCTCCATGTCCCCTCTCTTGCACAGGTCTGGTTCACATGGCTCCTTCTGTGGGGTGAAAACACAGCAAGAGAATCTGTGTGTCCAAGGGAGAAACAGATTCAGGTGTGCTGGGTTCAGGCGGGGACAGGAGTGCTTCTCTTTTACTTGGGCAAAGGTCTGGACTTGGGAAGGCATGGGCTGTGCTGGCTCATAATCGGTAGTGCATTTATTTGCCCTGAGTATGTGACCAGGCACTTCTAGATGTCCACCCATTCCATCATTTCCAGGAACCAAAGAAGACCAGGGTTTTATTCCCACTTTATAGCTAAGCCTCTTGACTTACAGAAAGTGTAAGTGACCGATGGGCGTTGCTGGCCCAGTCACTGCGTGGTCCCCAAACCTAACACTGCTGTGGTTTGCACAGGGGAACAATGAGGTGTCTCTGGAAATATGTATTGCAGCAACAGCAAGAAGAGATGTAAATAGTCAGGTGAGTTGACTCTGGTGACGAGGTGCTGTGGTTGGAGGTCTGCTTTGGAAAGATGGGTTAATAGTGGAGTCATGGAGGCTTAATCAGTAAACAGGAGGATGAGCCAGAAGTGAGAGCAGTCACAGGGCCCTGCCCGGCCAGTGGGGTGGAGGGACACAGGCACTGACAGGATGAGCCAGAAGCCGAAATGGGTGTAGGTGGCAGAGGAGAGGGCAGGCAGGGTGCAAGACCCAGGCTGCATTGAGGTCCCATGCTACTGTCTGCTGAGGGGTCGACCAGGCAGGGAAAGTGGAAGGAAACCGCAAGCGCAGCACCAACAGGCAGCCCTGGACCACAAGGCAGTACTTTAAGGAGGCTCGTCAGTTTGGAGTCTTAGGTTGGGTTTGCCTGAAACAGGCCCTGGGATGGAGGGTCTCACACAACACTTCTCAGGAGACAACAGGGGAGGAGGGCAGACCAGGACTGATAAGGTGCAGTTCCAGTCTGATCCTTAGCGGGTGCTCCAGAGTCGAATTGGACGTTGGGGACGCTGGGTCCAGAGGCAAAGCGTGTCACAACTGTGGTCAGGTTGCCGTCTGCCAGAGGACATACGGGCCTCCCTAGGCAAGGTGGTGCCAACCAGCCGAGGACAACCTCGAGGAGGCGCGCAGCGCCAGTGTGCCGAAGCGTGGCAGCGCGTGCATGGACACGTCCTTTCCTGCTGGGGCGTCAGTCCCAAGTTCACCATCACGCTTCTGCGGTCCTTGGCATCACCGGGTTCTTTCTGCCTTCTGTGCTCCTTTACCTGCTCTTTCCCCTTTTTTCCTCCTCCTTGTTTCCTATGCAGCTATTGTCCTTTCACAGGCGGAGCCTCCTTACTTCAAGAGCTGACCCGCCTCATTTGGCAAATGCCTAGAGCATCATATTAAAATACCTCGCTTTTGTCCAGGTGTGGTGGTAATATGCATTTGTAATCCCAGCGTTTGGGAGATTGAGGTAGAAGGATTGGGAGTTTGAGGCTAGCCTGGGCTACATAGTGCAATCCTGTCTCAAACAAACAAGTGAAACTGACATTTTTATCTGTTTATTTTCTTATGCACATGTGTTCCTAAAATCTTTGAGTTCTTGAAGGACAGGGAACTTACTGCTTTTATTATTCATTTTTGCACATTCAATGGGTATCCTGTGTGCCTGGCACATATTCAAGGTATGTGTTAAGTGAGAATTCATTGAACGTGTGAATGAAGGCTGTAACTGTGAAGTATGATAAGAGACAAAGGGGTCCCCATCTCCACCTACCTGGGTGATTTAGGGTAACAGCACAAGTCGTCAGCTCCTCATTTATTACCCATAAAATGTATAAGACATTCCTGGCTGAGTTCTGTTCTCCAGTGGCTTCAAGGACCATCTGCCAAACAAAAATGAAATTCAAGCAAAGACAGTCTCTGTCTACTATTTGCTAAAGATGTCTAAACTCACTGATTGCATGGACCTATGCCCGTGCTTCCTCAGCCTGAACCACCTTGTCGATGGTGACCAGTCCTTAAAGCATGCCTAAAAGTCAACACCAACATTTTAGCTGTACCATTTATGTGTTCTGATAAAGACGGATTTATGTAGTCAATAGGGCTTGTAGATTTTTAAAGTAGGAAGAGAACTTTGTGGTAAAAGGCACAGGGAATATTGGAAGCCACCCTATATCGTAGCGTGAAGAGGGACGTGGAACCGGACTGTAGACGTGGTTCATACAGTGTGTGGTGCTCTTCCAGAGGACTTGAGTTCAGTTTCCCAGCACCCGTGTCAGGTAGCTCACAGCCAATCGTAACACCGGCTTTAGGGAATCTGACACCCTCTTCTGTCCTGTCCTGTTCAAGCACTGCATTCATGTGGCACACACACACACACACACACACACACACACACACACAAAACTAAATATAAAAATCAATCTGTTTTAAAGAGGGAAGAAAGAAGCTAAGGGATTTGGCTAAAATCACACAGCTAGTAAATGATAGGGGCTTCACTGAACCTCAGAATGTATAAAAAACTGACCTTTATCGAGCCAAAACTTAAGTTCAATAAAGCACACCCATTTCACACATACAGTTTGACGGGCTTTGAATATGCATCTTCGTAAGAATGTCACGGCAGGACACTTCCATCTCTATTATCAGTCCTTTCAAGCTTTTGCAGTCCATCCCCAACTCCGGCCTTGGTTTACAGCGATTACCTCTGCCACTATAAAACAGTTTTACATTTTCTGGAGTTTAATTTGAAAGGAATTATGTGGTATTTAGGCTTTTGCATCCAATTTTTCCAAACGAGCATGGTCACTTGGAGATCCGGCCCTCCTCTGGGGTGCACACCCCTTCTGTTTTACTGTTGGGTAGTGTTCCCAGGCAGCCTGTTGGCCTGTGTTCATGCAGTCACCTGTGTAGGGCTAGGGCTCATCTCCAGGGGCTACAGTGAGTAAAGTTGCTGTGAACACATTTTCATCCTCTAGGGTAAATGTCTAGGAGTGGACTCCCTGGATTGTACAATGTTTGTTTAGTTTTATAAGAAGCTGACAAACTGCTTTTCAAAATGGTTGAACCCATTTTGCATTCCAGTAGGAATGAACTATAGAGCTTGGTTCTGAAACTACATTCATCCGTTCAGGACTCCTGGGTCCTTTCTCCCTTTCTTCCAAAAGAGCGACAGGGAAGCTTGTTACATGCAGATTCCAAGTCCTCCCTGCTGTGTAGGGCTCAGTGGGTCGAGGGGGAGCTGAGGAATTTGATCTCTAACATCCCAGACCTTTCGGGCACCAGCGACCCATAGAACACTCTTTGAGAATCTGCTATGCAGTTCACCAGACATTTTTCCCCATAAAAAAATCACCCCCAAATTGGGACATCTGGTATTCTAACAGGGAAATGGCTGCAGTTAACAAATGCCAACATCTGGCTAGACCAGCTGTTTCTGTCTCGCCTTCATCTATGGATGCTCCAAACGCAGAGACAAATGACGCCGAGTGGTGGATTACTTCCAACTCTTTCCGAAGTGACTTTGAAATGTGTGTTTATTCTTACTTTCTCCTAATATTGTACTTCAGGAATATATGTCAAGCAAACAGAGACTTTGAGAAGGAAATTCAGGAATTGCTACGAAATGACTTCATCTCCTTCGATGTTTAATTCATCCAGGACGCCAGCTGCATGCTTTGAAAAGAAGAAGGAATGGCTTGTGTTTGTTGCTTAAGAATCTTGTAGAACATATATCACTGTGGAGGTTAGGGCCCCTCCCGCCAGGAAGATGCACTAAGACCTTGCTGATAATGGTGGGAGGGGAGGCTTCAAGCAGGCTTTGAGAAAAACTGGAGAGTGTTGATTCTCAGTCTCTAGGACAAAGGAGAATACTCAACTGTCTGGATTCCAAAGCCTTTTAGGCAAAACCAACACAACATGAAGGTT
The DNA here is from genome assembly GCF_000622305.1 of Nannospalax galili. Classification (NCBI taxonomy): domain Eukaryota; kingdom Metazoa; phylum Chordata; class Mammalia; order Rodentia; family Spalacidae; genus Nannospalax; species Nannospalax galili. The sequence continues at coordinate 5,698,475 of NW_008360311.1, forward strand.
GTTTTATTCATGACTATCTTAGCACTAAGTATGGTGGGTCAGAATCATGGCCTTAGAATTAGACCTGAACCCCCGTATTGGCCATTTTGCTTACTAGCTGTGCAATCTGGGCTGGTTCTGTAGTACTCAAAGCTTCGCCGGCCTATTGCGTCCATTTCTTCGCCCTCCTTAGTGGCCGATGGTTATGGAGATTACCTGGGGCTCAGGGCCTGGTATGTAGACAGCACTCATGAGAGTCAGGGGGAGCAGTAGCGTCACCCGGTCTATGCTGGGCCATGGTCAAGGATGCTGAAGCAAACAGACCTTCCCCATGCAGAGCCTGGGTCTGAAGGGATCCAGAGGGCTGGCCTTTCTCCCCTCTGACAAGGGAAGTACCTATTCATTCCCTGCTCTAGTCCAGGATGATGAAAAGTGCTCCCTCCTGCACACAGCTGGCAAGTCCTAGGACCATTTCCCCAGTAAGCTGGAGCTTCCTGAGACTTGTCACTTCTTACCTGATTTCCAAGCCACACAAAGGCCACTCTTGGCCAGTTTGATGGTCTGACCATCACTGACCTTCAGACACGTGTGTGTGTGTGTGTGTGTGTGTGTGTGTGTGTGAATGTGTGAAAACCGCTGCTTCCTGCCACCCATCTCTCACTCTCCCCGGTGGAGCCCTACCTCCCTACTGCCACTGCTGAAGTTCTCCCCAGGCTCAGAGGCTAAGATGTCTCCCCTCAACCCAGCCCCAGGAGACCGTCTGCAGGTGGGAAAGGTAGAGACTTTTCTGGGTCTCTCTAACCGGACCCTGTCCATAGCCCAACTTGCAATGGGTCTCAAGTAGTCTGAGAGTTCAGAAAAGGGCCATGGCTGTGTTTTCTCAGGGCCTCCCGGCCTTGAGGGCAGATGGGGCATGCTGAACCTGAGAGCCTGACGCCCCAGCACTCCACTTGGTGCTCGGGCCGTCTTCCTCTCCTGTTCTAGCAGATGCCAACCAAGGCCTGTCCTTTTCAAGCATGTCTTCCCTGCCTAGGGGGACACTCCTTCGGATTCTCTGCTCCCCCTCTGAAGTGCATTTGCTCCCCACCGCCCCCCACTGCCGTCGGCGGTGACCTTGGCATGTCTGCCAACACTCAACATCTCAAGGCTTTATAAACCTCATATCTCAGAAGGGGCTGACATTACATTACAGGAGGATCTGTAAACCTCCCCTGGATGACTGATGTCTTTTTTAAACAGCAGACCAAGACTTCATTTAAATTAGTAACATGGAGATTAGAGGCGTTCTCCCAGCCCCTGGCTCGGCCACACCGAGACGCTGGGCATATCAGTCACATGAAAGCTGTTAAGTTTGAGATGGAAATGAATCAGGGAGCCTGTAAAAACTGTCAGCGGGTCAGGGAAGTTTATGAACTCTTGCTGTATCTAATCATAAATCATCAGAATAAGCTAAAACTGAGAAGAAAAATGTCCTCTTTTGTAATCTGATGCTGTCTGTTAGGGCAATAAAACTCGAATGAAATGCACGCATTGCAATTTTTAGCTGATACTTTACATTATTAGCAAAGCGAGGGAAGAGGCTCCAAGTTAAAAGAATGAGGCAGAGGGGGAGGCGCCGTCCTTCTACGGCCACCGCTCTGAACCCTGGACATCGCGGCCTCTTCTTCCCAACTTCCCAGTCCTCTAAACAAGGAACCAGGTGTTGGGGTGGCCTAGGTCATGGGCCCTAGGTAGCAGGTGGTGGCCTTGAAACGGGTCACTTGGCCCAGTGTCTGCTTCCAGTCCGAGTTCCCACACTGCCCCATTGACCAAGGGGACGTTCTCACACATTCGGTCTGGGGCGGGTGGAAGGTGTGTGCTAGCCCGGCTGCGGCCTCCAAGCTCTCTCAGTTCCATAGCCTGGATCTATGCCCTGATCCTCCAAGGCCTCTGGGAGTGAGTCACTCCAAGCTGAGCTTCTCGGATGCTGCCTAGTGCTCCTGAACGCCTTTAGCAGCAAGCCACCCCCCCAACCCGCCCCTTTCTCCCATTGTTATTTAATACAAAGGATCACATTTTGCCTTTATGTTTTCCCAGAACCACCCAGGGACTGAGAAAGCCCCGGCAGATGTGGAGGCTGTGTGAGGAGCAGGCTGAGGCTATACAAAATGTTTGTTTGAGTGTCAGTTCTGTGCTGTATCCCAGAGACCCAAAGGGAACCAAGTCGACGTTCCATCAGAGTGGCAGTGGAGAGAGAGTGGGGTACCCCTGGGTCCACACCCTAAACATCTAAAGTGGTCGCCTTGCTACAGCCTCCCCTTGGTCTTCCCGAACATGAGAAAGAAATGGAGGATGGAAAAGGTGTAGGGTAGGGAGGCACAGGGTGCGGGGATGGTGCCATCAAGAGGATGAAGGGAGGTTAGGGGGTGGCTCAGTCAGTGAAGGGCTGGATATGCACGAAGACCTGAGTTTGGTCCTCCACAACCCATGTAAAGAAAATCCGGGTGTGGTGGCCCATGTCTGTCATCTGAGCGCAGGGAAGGTACAGACAGGCAGTCCCTGGGGCTGCACGCCAGCCAGCCTGTGCTAGTCTGTGAGCTCCAGGTCTCAATGAGAGAGCATTGTTTCTAAAAACCAGGTGAACAGCTCCTGAGAAACAACAGCAGAGTTGACCTGTGGTCTACAGACCACACACACACACACACACACACACACACACACACACACACCTGCCTTTATATACACTTTTACAAATGAACACATACGCACCAAAAAATAAACAAAAAAGTGAAGGGCCTTAATAAAGCCAATGGTGAGCTTCTGTCATCCATGTCTACAGACAATTGTGCAAGAGAAATAGACCCAACCTAATACTTGGGCTGTGTTGGGTCTGGGGTAGCTGATAAATTCGAAGTGAATGAATTATGTAGAGCTATGGCAAAACACTTAAGACTTTGAGTGACTGTGGGATAGAACTTCTTGATCTTTGAAATGTTCAGACACTGGGCTAGGGTAAGCCCAAGGGGACCTGCCCCTGAAAAGCATCAGGGGATATCCAAATCCATTCATGTGGGTGAGACATCCTCCTGCATAAGGCCACAGGCCAGCTCAGCTCATGGATGTCCCTGGGAGCATTCCCTGACTCAGTTCAAAGCCTTCAGGAACCTCATTCTCTTGTGAATAAAGAGCCTTGATCAGGGAACATGGATTTGAGTGACTGGTGGCTTGAGGAGGCCTGGGTCCCCTGAATTATGCTCACCAACCCTTGCTTAAATCTAGGTGTTTTCTTCAGGCTTCACGTAAATCTTGCCTTTATGAGGCCATTTCCCGTTGACTTCTGCACACATTCTAGTTTAGTCTATTGAGAAAACCAGCAGTTGGTCAATGACTTGACTAGTCTCTCAGTTTTATGGGCAGGCAAAGAGAAACGCAGTGTAAAGCAGCTCATCAGCGGAGACCGCGCTTCCACCAGGGTCTTTGCTCTCCTGCTGTTGGGTTTTCTGTGCAGTTTACTTCCCGTTCGGCTCCCAAGATTCTGTCAGTCACAGGGGACCAGAGAAAGCTAACCAGAAGTGGGAGGAGGTTATTAACTCTCACAGCCCGCACCCAGTGACACGCTTCCTCCAGCAAGGCCGCACCTCCTAAACCACCGCAAACAGTGTCAGCAACTGAGGATCAAGTGTTCACATATGTGAGCCTGTGGGGGACATTTCTCATTCAAACCACCACCATATATAGTGCCATTATTTTTCCCAGGGATCCACGAGAGAAATCGATGCTATACCTCCAGGGACCGTGGAAGACAGAAGAGCCATCTGTGCAGCCGCGGGTGTAAAGCCCCCTGCCCCAGGAAGGTAGCATCTTGTTATCAGAAAGTCTTCATTCAAGGAAAGGCGATTACAGAACAGAAGGAGGAAAGGAGAGTCCAGAGATGGAGGTGGGCACCATCAGAGAGGCAGTGTCTGAGGATGAAGACGTGGGGATTTCAGGCGGGCAAAGTCCGCATGGGAAGGGCTGCATTTTCTGAGAAGTGTGTGAAACCCAGCAGGCAGGGGCTTTGAGGGCAGTGTCTGTAGAATCAGCACCAGGAGAGAAAGCCAGGGAGCAGGCCTCGAAGAGGAGACACTGGACCCTGATGCAATCTCAGCAGACACTTCAGATGACACAGTGGCACGCTGAGGCTTTCAGAGGTGTGCAGGGTTGCAGGGAGGGACCTGAGTACTTACACTCTTTAACTCATCACTGGACGTGAGCTGCTCTAGGTATGTTTGGGACTGAAGTGGCTCTTCAGTGTGCCACGGACCCAAGGAAAACTTTGAAGCAGAGAATTAGCAGGTAAACTGCAGCCTCTTCTGTTGCAGCTGGTGTGAGGCCAAGATTGACTTTCCCACCAGCCCTTCTGCTCCATCTCCTTTCCCTGCCCCACCTGCTGACATTTCTGCTGGTCTTGTTGATCTGCCTTGGCCCAAGGTGCTGCCTTGGCCCAAGCCATCATCTCCGAGAACTGCCTTCAAGCCCTCCTCAGAAGCTGGCTGTTTTGCTTGTCTGTTTAGTGTCAAAAGTCAGCAAGAGGGGCTGGAGAGATGGCTCTGCAGTTAAGAACACTGACTGTTCTTGCAGAAGACCTGGGTTCGAATCCCAGCACCCACGTGGCAGCTAACAACTGTCCGTAACACCAGTCCCAGGGGATCCGACAGCCTCTTCTGTCCTCCGTGGGCATTGCACGACACAGGTGCACTTACTTACATACAGGCATTACACTCATAGACGTAAAATAAAAATAATAAAAATTTTTTAAAAAGTCAGCGAGAAAGAACTAAGTGCCGTCCAAACACGTCCTCTGGGCGCAGACATAGTCCTCTCTGCCTTCATTCTATAAAAACAGCCTCAATTCCTCCTGAAGGTCAGGGACAAGGTTTTGCTCTGGTAACTACTATTTTTGCACACACGAAACTGAAGGTGCCCAAATACCTTCCAAAGCTGAAACTGAATTTCCCTAGAGCTGCCAAATTCTGTTTCTCAAATGCCTGCTCTACCACCCCAGTCAGTGCCTCTCTCTCCACCTCCCTTTGGTAACTGAGAGGGTCCTCACATCATCACTGTACTTACCTGTATTTTCTCAACCCCTAGAGATGGGTTCCTGTTGCCTGCCATCAGCATGGTGGAAGACCTAGCTGCAAATTCTGACTTCTTATACTAACAGTCCGCTTAGGAACCCCAGGTTGCAGAATCAGATGAAGAACATGTGTAGGAGGGCAGTCAATGGTGATCTTGGGAGCAGGGCCTACAGATCAAGTGTAGGCAGAGGGAGAAGATGCCTGTGCTGGAGATACGACTGAGGGTCCAGCCGACCCTCCCAGGAACTGTGAAGTGGTGTACCCCTCAAAGCTTCCCTGAGGTGGAGCAAGAGGACAGAGCCAGGGCCGTGCCCTTGAGCGGGGAGGCTCTCCTCAGCTTTGACAGTCCTCAGTGGGGGTTAAGAGCATTTTGTGTGCAGGCAGCCTTCCCTGCAGAGTGAGGGAGGTGTAAGACCTCCATTGTCAAGAGGAGGTCTGAGTGGTGTGCTTTAACACCCACTGCATGGCTGATTTCTATGTTTTAAAATAATCAAAGAGGATGAAATAGAAATCAATAGACTTGCTGCTCAAAAGCCCCAGTGACTTCTGAATTACTGGGTTGAAGGGAACAATAAAAAAGTAAAATGAGGAGAAAGTTATGAATCGAGGGTTGTTCTTTGTCAAAAGTTCTGCTGAAGCTCAGGAAGAAATCAAAACTAACCCCAAAGCCAAGGGTGCAGAGTTTCCAGCTGGTGGGTGTGCACAGCCAGGAGTCATCTTCTATTTTGATTGTACAGTTGTCATAATTAGAAACTTTTACTTAACATATTAAAAATGTAAAAATTTTAACTGATTAAAACACAGGAACTGATGTATTAATGGGGTACCATGTAATCTATTTAAAACTTTTTTATTATTTTTATGTGTGTGAGTGTATTGCCTGCATGTATGTAGTGCACTCATGTCATACAGTGCCCACAGAGGTCAGAAGAGGGTGTTGGATCCCCTGGAACTGGAATGATGGATGGTTGTTAGCCACCATGTGGGTGCTGGGAATCGAACCCGTGTCCTCTGCAAGAGCAGCCAGTGCTCTAAGCACTGAGTCCTCTCTCCAGCCCCCGTGTGATATTTTGACAAACCTATACATTGTGTAATCAGTTTAAACTCTTGAGCTCAAATATTTACCACCTTTTTTTGGTGAAAACATTCAAAATTCTTTTAGCTATTAGAGATACTTTGTACACAGTAATCATCAGTGACCACCCTGCTGTGTGATAGACAGTACGCTGGAAATTTATAGTCCTATCTAACCACGACCCAGTTCTATTGACCAACCCTCTCCTACTTTCTTTATTTTTGAGGCATGGTCTCATATATCTCAGACTGGCCTCAAATTCACTATGTAACTGAAGATCATTTTGAACTTGTGATCCTCCTGCCTGTATCTCCCCAGTGCTAGGGTCACAAGCATGCATCACCACCACCATATGCAGTTTGTGAGGTGCTGGGGATAGAACTCAGGACTTCATGCATGCTAGGCAAGCACTCTACCAACTTAGCTGCATCCTCAGGTCGAATTTCCCCCTTTATTGAAATGATGAATGTCTAACTTTTCTTGAATATTCAGAGGTTCAGGTGACACCAGGTCCCTGTTCCTCTGAGGCAGCACTGGTGTGAACTGAGCGGTGTTGCCCCTTTGGATGGTGTCGGCAGTCCTCCCCTCACTACCGCCCACCCTCCCTCATGTGTGCTACTTGCTGTCTCTTTAGGGACTCAACACAACCACGGCTTTGTGACTCATGAAACTCATTTTACACTCAGTGCATCATTGTATTTTATATTAGTTACGAGCTTCTTTTGTGCTAGGCTTTCAGGGCCTGAGGTATAACTTGCTTAAATTCTAGTGAAGAAATTGGCCCAGCTAATGAGCAAAATAATTTCAAATAGTTACTAGAAAAGCAGAGCAAGATCGTGTGAAGTGGTGAACAAAGGATCAGCAAAGCCTATGACATGAACAGATGAGAGGATGGAGAGATGGCTCGGCATTTAAGAGCACTGGCTCTTCTTGCAGAAGACCTGGGTTCAAATCCCAGCACCCACATGGTGGCTAACAAGCACGCATAACTCCAGTTCCAGGGGATCCAATGCCCTCTGTGAGCGCAGGCATAACACTCATACACACATTAAAGCCTGGTCTACATAGTGAGCTCCAGGCCAGCTGAGGCTACAGGGAAACCCTGTTTCAAAAAGACCAAATATGAAGAACAAGTTGGGTAAGAAGGTGTATACTTGTGTCCGTGCAAGGGAGGCAGGGGCAGGTGGGTGCTTGGGGCTTTCTGGCCAGCCTACTTGGTGAACTCTAGGCCACCGAGAGACCTTGTCCCTAAAACAAGGCAGATAGCACTGAGGAATGACACCTGAGGCTCCTGTGGCCTCCACATGTGTGAGCACATACACACCTACTCATATACCAACATGCACATACATGTACACACACAGGAATAAATAAAGATGATAAACAGAACCATGAAATGGCATGAGTCCAGGGGTTGGGAACAGGAGTGGAAGACAGTAGGGCATCAGATAAGGCCTCATACTCGATAAGATGACATCAACCCAACAAAGATCCAGCAGGCAAGCAATAGAGACAGAGGGCTCAGCAAGGCACTGGGGCTGAGGTGGTCTTGGGTTTAAGGTGCTCAAACCGGAAGGAGGCTACTCCAGTACAGCATGGTGAGGTGGAAGTTTATGGAGTTGGAGCTATAGAAACCAGGCTACAGGGATCAGAATTTTATTTCAAGGAAAATGATGTCACTGGAGGGGTTTTAGCTGGAGAGACAGAGGTAATAAGATGGCGCACTGTGTCAGGCGCTGGTTGGATGTGCTGTGCTGGCTTTGGGGAGGTGGAGGCTCTTCAGTGCAGTGTCTTTCTCAGCCACCATCAATGTTGGCTGCACCTGCAGGGGTAACCGTAGCCTCAGGAGATGCGGGCTGGCACCACCAGCTGGGGCACAGTTCTTATAGGCAGATGGGCTAGCTGGTGAGTGAGCCCAGTGGGGCCAGGTATATGTGGCATTGGACACCTGGTCTGAGAGGAGCGTAACACAGTCGGGGCTCTCTCTGGGGCTATGTCTGGGCATGGTGACTTGGCATCTCCACAGACTGAGCTCAGGGCCTGCACAGGTCTCAGAGAACAAGATACATCAGGTATTTAGAGTGGATGGGGACAGTTAGTAGACTCCTGCTTACTCTCTTCCCGCTGAGGGAAGTCTTTTTTACCTAGGGCTCATCTTGCTATGGGGCGGTGAGTGCTGTTTGCTTAGTACCCTTCCTCATGAGGCCATTGTATATCTCTGTTCTATGGTTTCTCTGTGCTCAGACAAGGGGATGGAGTTGTCCTGTACTTGTTTTGGTACTCTGCTGTGAAACTCCTCAGGCCCTGCCCCTCTCACCAGCCATCCTGATCAGGGATTTATACCTGTATTTGACTTGAACCATTAAAAAATTGGTACTCAGATGGAGATGTGTTGTGTGTATAATATACATGTCTGATTTCAAAAACAGCATGCAAGGAATAAAATACCTCCTTAATAATTTTAGGTTGATTACATGTTGAGATGATAATGTTTTGAGTACATGGGTAATTAAAATTAATTTCATTTTTTCACTTTTCAAGGTGATTACTAGAAAATGTCACATTGCCTGAGTGGCTTCTTGTTTTTTGATTCCTATTCGACCTGGCTGCTCTTGAGAGCCAATGCTAGGAGCTCTTATAATTTCTCCTCTGATAATTTAGAATTGACTTTTCATCAATGTCCTTTTAACAATAGCAAAATCTATTAATTACTTCCTAAAATACTATTACTTAACATTTACCTAGTGCCTACATATGCCAGATGCTGCTCTAAGTACAAGCCATGTGTGCAAACATGGATATTTAATTCTCAAAGCAATATACTAAGGCATAGACTCTGGTGTGGTTGAGCAAGCAGGATGCACCGTACCTAGGGGAAGATGGACAGAGAAATGGTGTGGAAGTGACTGGAGGTGAAAAACCACCAAAGCAAAGCCCATCTTGCGCAAACAGTAGCCTAGGGTTGGCTTTCTGTTCTGTTTCACTTTTTTTTTTTTTTCCAAGTACTGGGGACTGAAACCAGGGCCTTGTGCATGCTAGGTAAATGCTGTGCTACTGAGCTATCTCTTTAGCCCCCTTTTTACTTTAAACTAAAAAAAAATATATTTTATTTATTTTTGTGTGATGTGTGTGTGTGTGTGTGTGTGTGTGTGTGTGTGTGTGTGTGTGTGTAGGTGCTCAAGGAGATCAGAAGAGGGCATCAGATACCCTAGAGCTAGAGTTACAGATTCTGGGAACTGAATTTGGATCTTCTACAAAAGCAGTAAGCGCTCTTAAACCCTGAGCTAGCAGGGCAAACACCAAATCCTGCAGCTCTGTGTCTGACAACTGGGACTTTACTTTCAAAGGGCATAGATGGCTCAGCCCCTCCAGCTTTGCTGTGTGCAACACACACTTCTCTCTCGGGCTGGTACCACTCCCTGTATGCAGCTCTCCTTGGCAAATGTCTCACGGCTCTAGCATCTCCAGTGTCTTCTTGGGGTCCCCACTGCCAACCAGGCTTCACCTTCACAGCTTCATGTGATGGCCTATCAGGACTTTCTTTATGCAGGGATGACCCTGCTGCACGCTGCCTGGCCTCTGCTGCTCTCTGAATCTGTGGAGGAAAAAAACCCTTCGCTATTGTTATCTTTCATACCTCTGAAGCTAGCACCACATAAAGGTCACTGCCGAGTTCACTGCTATGCTGGAGTGGACTTTGGCCAGCTTCATCTACATTACCAGCAGCTTTTCTATGCTGGGGTTTTTCTAAGGAAAACCCCTCAGGTATTTTCATTTAGCAAACTGGAGGCTTAGCTGGGTGTGGTCTTGACCTAAAGGTACTCTTCCCATTGTTTAAGTGAAAGTCTCTCATAAATACTTTAATCTCCTTATCAAAGAGATCCTCTTCATCAGCATAAGCCTTGGCTCCAACATTAATCTTCCTAGTCCTCTTTTTCAATCCAAACTGTACAATCTGCATTTCTTTCTGCCCTTTGCTCTTTTTCACTGTAGATCTGCAAAATATTCACCATTAATAGCCAAGCCACCATTTTTATATTAGGCTATCTTGAAATTTCCTCTGCCAAAGAAATTAGTCCATTGCTTTTCAACTTAGCCTCAGACAAGCTCTTAGGCTGTGGGCAGACTCCAGCCAGACTCTGCCAGAATATCCCAGTTACTGATGAAGTCCTTATTTTCCTCTGGAACTGTGCTGTTCTCAGCACTACTTTCTTCGAAGCTCCTACTACAACAGTCCATTAAGCTCTGCTTACAGCATTCAACTGCTTTTCTAGTCCAAACTTCTAGAATCTTTCACATTCCTTCAAAACGCCACATGGTCAGCTCTGCCACAACAGTACCCCACTCCTGGTACCGACTTCTGTATTAGTTACATTTCTGTTGCTGTGATAAAACACTGACCAAGGAAACTTATAGAAGTTTGAGCTTATGGTTCCAGGTTCCAGAGGGGTTAGAGTCAATCATGGTGGGGAGGCATGGTGAGGTGGCCAGGGCAGGGGCAGAAAGCAGAGGTTCACATCTTCAAGCAGCCATAGGAAGCAGAGAGAGACTGGAAATCCAGCAAGACTTAAGAACTCTCCAAGCTCTCCCCCGGTGGCATGCTTCCTCCAGCATGGCCACACCTTCTAAGACCTCCCAAAACAGCACCACCAACTGGGGACAAAATGTCTACATGCTTGGAGCCTATCGGGGACATTCTCATTCAAACCACCACATTCCACTCCCTTGGTCCCTATAGGCTCATGACCATACAAAATGCAAAATGCATTTAGTCCACCTTCAAAAGTCCCATAGTCTTTACCAGACTTCAGCCCCCTACTTTAAATTTCAAGGCAGGGTTTTACTAAGTTGCCAGGCTGGCCATCAATTTACTCTGTAGTCTAGGAAGACCTTAAACTTGCCATCACACTGCAACATCCTCCCAAATAGCTGGGATTACAGGCTTATGCCACAAGGCTAGGCTCTGGGGTTGGATTTTTGTTGAAGGAAAGTTTATAAAACAGCCCTCTAGGCTCTAGGAGATTGGCATGATCTACTAGAAACATCAGCAAGAAATATTCCAGAGAAATATTTTTTATTTCTCATTTGAGGCTATGAAAGGAAAAATTTCCTGTTAATTAAAATATAATTGGACCCCGTTCTGTGGCTGCAGTGACACCCACAAACAGCCACTCCAGCCTTTTCCTCTGGTCTGTGTTGACTTTGAAGGTAGAGCTCCAGCATTATCTGAGCTGTACACTGAGCTGTACACAAGACCCAGACTCAAGCTCACGGGTCAAAGAACTTCTTTTCCTTTCCTGCTGAAATTTCCATCTCCAACCATCATACCCTGGGGCGAATGACCCACGTTGGGTTAATGACAGTGGTTTCCTCCTGCATCCTCCAAAACACATTGATGCTTCCACTCCAGTCCCAACAGAGCTTCAGGGCAGAGGAAAAGGTGATCGAACAGCCACTTGTCCATTTCTCCTCATTGTTGTGGGGAGAGGACATTACAACTACATTTCCTCTGCAGAGAGCATGCAGGAGGAAAGAGCAGACAGGCACACAGGTGTCCCTTTCCTGCCCATGGATGACCGGACACAGGCCATCCATCCCTCCACCCTCTCCTCAGCTGCCTTCAGAAGCCAATGGCTTTATCATGGCACCACAGGTCATGCCTCACCCAGGCCACCACACAGTACCTCCTCTGACTTCTCAGAGGATGCACCGTAGGAATCGGAGTGAAGGCAAAGTTGAATCAGTGCCAACAATTTGTCATGAACTGTCTGGTATTCCCAATATTCAATTATTTTTGATTCACCAAGCTAGAATTTGAAGTTGTGGGTATAGCTCAGTGGCAGAATATTTGTCTAACCTGTGCCAAGTTCTGGGTTTGAGCCCCAGCACTGGAAAAAAAGAGATTATTTCATAGGTTACAATCTGGGATCACAGGTATGTACCACCAAGCCCAGCCCTCTTCCCAAGAATCTCTGGTTTGTTTCAAGTAGTAAAAACTAACCAGCACACACACTGTCATCTCTTCTTCTAAAGAACCCTGACTAATACGATTGTAGGTATGTCAGGGGTTCACAGGTCTATTGCACCTGGGTCTGATGAATACAGAGAAGCCCTGAGCTCTGTCTGAGGACTCATCTACTCTTTTCAGTCAGAGAAGATACTCCAGGAGCAGTATAAAAAATGAGCAGTGGGGACCAGGGACAGGTAAGGCACTAGGGTTCGGGGTCAGAGGGACACTTGTCTGATTATGAGAGGAAGTAGCTTTTAACGAAGTCTCCACTCAACCTAAGAATCATTTTAAAACAGAAAGAGCACAGAGTGATAGCCTGCCCCAAGATGCATGAAAGAAAAAAAGTAAAAGCAGAGAGAGAGAGAGAGAGAGAGAGTGCGAGAGAGCGAGAGAGCAGAATAGTGGGTTGAAGAGGTTCATTTTGTCTTCAAAGTTGCAGATGCCCTCACAATCAACCTTGTGTACCCCCTAGAAATAATCAGAGAAGGCTCTGAGGATGCCACCCGCCCCCAACAGCACATGGATGGTGTGGCAGTTATTTTTCTAGTTGTTGTGATCAAATACCTAGAAGAAGCAATGTTAAGGAGAGGTGTATTCTGACTCATGGTTTGAGAGGATACGGTCCATCATGGCAAGGAAGGCAGGGTAGCTTGAGTAGGCTAGGGGCTTGTAGTAGCTGGTTGCATTGTGGCCTCATTCATGAGGCAGAGAACAGAGGCTGACACCAGGGGCAGACACCTCTAACAGCCCAATTGGGTCACATGTCTCAATCTTTACATAGACTTCCCAAACAGTACTATGGTGGGGGTGGGGTGGTGGCAAGTGTTCACATACATGGGGAATTTTTTAGAGTCAAACCTTTACAGGTAGGATGTTCTAGCTGCTTCAAAGGGGAGATAATCTTTGTATGTCTTTGTATGTTAGTTTCTTTTCTCATTGCTGTGACCAGATACCTGACAAAAGGCAGCTCGTGTGAGGAAGGAGTGACTTGGGCTCCTGGTCTGAGAGGGTAGCCTCAGCCATAGTGGGGGAGGCGTGGAAAGTTCCTGGCGGTGGATCCTGTGGCTAGGACTCCTCGTTCTCAGCAGAAGAGGAAGCACGGAAGGGAATTTGTCAGTGTTAAGCAATGTTCTCCTTTTTCAATCAGTCTAAGACCCTGACCTGTGGGATGGTGCTGCCTGTACGCAAGGCGGGTCTTCCTCACCCAGGTAACCTTCTGTCCTAGTTTGCTTTCTGTTGCTGTGGAGAGGGCAGGGTTTGTTACGCCTTCCAGTTTGGCCCCTCATCCAGGGTAGGAGCTCAAGGCAAGAACCTGGAAGTGGAACTGATGCCCAGACCATGGAGGGTCATTGATTGTCGGCTCACTTCCAGGTTCACATTCGGTTGTCTTTCTCACACAGCCCCAGGCAACCTGCGTAGGAATAGCACTGCCCACGGTAGTCTGGGCCCTCTTGCATCAATTACCTATTAAGAAAATGCCCCACAGATCTGCCCATAGGTCAATGCGATGAAGAAATTCCTCAGTTGAGGGTTCCTCTTTTCAGGTATGTCTAGTTTGCATTAAGTCGATGAAAACTCTTACACCCTCTCTTCAAAAGCACTCACAGACACACCCAAATGCATTCCTCATAACATCCTAGGCAGTTCTTAAACCAATCAAACTAACAATTGATATTACCTTTGTTGACAAAGAAAACTCTGTACAAAGCCACTCAGCTCATGCAAGTGTGGACCCAGCTTTTAATTCACCTACCCAGGGCATTGAAAGACACCTGAGTTCTTCTAATCCCATTCCTGCCAAAGGTTATCCATGTGATCAGAGAAAGTGGCTTCCTGTCCTCGGGAGCCACAGTTTTCTAAGCTATAAAATACACATATCTAGCAAACTGATCTTCAGTTTCCCCTATTTACCAATCTACAAGAAATGAAAAAATTAGAAAGAAATGTTCTGAACTGTCTTGGGCAAAATTTGGGCACTTAACATTTCCAGTCTTCAAAGCGGAGTATATTTTACATTTAGGATCTGGTGATGTTTGAGACGACTGTGGTTTCTCAGAGTCACATGATCAGTGTCCGCAGAGCTCTTCCTGTGCCCTGTCTGACAGAGGGTGGAGAGCTGGGCCGGGAGGGTAGCGAGTTGCTGTTTTGCACATTTGCAGTGGCTGGTTGGGTTTTGTGATGCACAGCTCTGTCTGCTCTTGGTAATCAATACAGCAGCTCACATTTTCCCCACAGTCAAGGCGTTGATGTGGTGAGAACGGCCTGTTGAGAGCCTGTTTTCTTAGCAGCTTAGCAGTTCCGTGCAGTCTCTCAAGCAGGCTCGTTCCTTTGCTGGTTCTGTCCTCTGTTCTGAGCACCAGATGAGCGATCCCCAGTCATTTGTTGATGCTGGAAAAAAATTGTGTTACTTCTGGTAGAATGAGGCAAACAACAACAACAAAAAATGGCAAGGTTTCCTTTTTTCCATATTTCCAAACAGTAGGGGAGTCAAGGGAATGTTTGCCTTAATTCTGTGTCCCTGGCTGCGGTGGAGAGAATTTCTTGAAGGCAAAAATCTGTCTTTTTCCTCGTTACTGCCATCTTCCGTCGCAGGGAAATCTGTTCTGGCTGGCCGTTCCTTCGTGTGGTTTTCGCTCCTCAAAGCTGCCATTTGTGTCGGTTGTCAAGCATCTTGACTCGAACGTGGGTTTGCAGAGCTTAGGAGAGCAAACGGCTGCGACTCTTTCCAGAAGCGTCAGGCCCTTTCGGTTTCCACACGTTTCTGCTCTGGGCTTTGGTGATGGGGGCCGAGGTCAGAGGGAACTTCGCTCCTCTGAGCCGTGTCCCTGTCACTGTCCTTTCCCTTTTCTACAAAACCTTTAGTGACAACAGAGGCGTCTGTTTGGAGAGGTGGCAAGGTGGACATTCCCTGT
This sequence comes from Nannospalax galili, assembly GCF_000622305.1. Lineage (NCBI taxonomy): Eukaryota > Metazoa > Chordata > Mammalia > Rodentia > Spalacidae > Nannospalax > Nannospalax galili. Next base: position 5,713,547 of record NW_008360311.1, read on the forward strand.
CTGTCCCCACTTGGATCACCTCTAAGTCCCGTCCCTCCCATCCCCTTCCCCTGCTTCCCACCAGCAAGAAGGTGGTCACCTGAATTTTGACTTGACTTTCTCAGACCTAAAAGATGGCTACAGTAGCACACATCTGTATGAGATTATTTCCTTTGGGGGGACAGTCTCCCGTCAGGTGTGGGGTATATTAACTACTCTGTAAGACTCGTTAAACAGATGCGTGAATGAGTGAATGGAACCATGGGTTAGATATTACTAGTTTAAAGTTACTGTGGAATGGAGACTCAGTTGAACACTGTTCCCAAGTGACAGCAGTGAACCGTGTAGTTTCATGTCCTTTGTCGCCTTTCTCTACCATTTTTTAAAAAAATATTTTATTTATTATGTTTATTTTATGTGTGTGAGTGGATTGCCTGCATGTAGATAAGTGCACCTGTGTCCTGCAATACCCGCAGAGGACAGAAGAGGCCCTTGGATCCCCTGGGACTGGAGTTTTGGACTGTTGTCATCTGCCATGTGGGTGCTGGGATTCAAACCCAGGTCTTCTGCAAGAACAACCAGTGTTCTTAACTGCTGAGCCATCTCTCCAGCCCATCTACCACTGTTTTTATATGATTGAAATGTTGAAAATTTTTTGAGATGGAGTTTGCTTTGTAGCCCAGGCTGACTTTGAACTTTCTATCCTTAAGCATCTACCTTTAGAGTGCTGTGATTATAGGCTGAGCTACCATGCCAGGTATAGTCAGGATCTTAAATGTCCCCCCAAAGCTATGAGTTAAAGGCTTGGTCCCAGTCTGAAGCACCCTTGGGATCTTTAGGAGGAAGTTAGGATATGACTTTACAGGAGATGTTGGGATCCCGGCCCCCTCCTGCCTCTATATCTGCTTCACCAGGAGAGAATGGCTTTGTTTTCCATACTTTCTACCCTGATGCTGTACTTCACCACAGGCCTAGCAGCAGCAAAACCAGAGGATCACACTGGAGCCTCACAAATCATGACCCCAAATAAACAGTTCCTCCTTTCAAGTTGTTTATCTTTTTTTTTTTTTTTAAAAAAACAACTATTTATTGATTTTTGTGTGTATGTATTAGTGTATTGCCTGCATGTGTGTAAGTACACCTGTGTCATACAATGCCCGTGGAGGTCAGAAGAGGGTGTCAGAGTCCCTGGAATTGGAGTTACAGATGGTTGTGAGCCAACATGTGGGTGCTGGGAATCAAATCCGGGTCATCTGCAAGAGCAGTCAGTGTTCTTAACCACTGAGCCATCTCTCCAGCCCACTAAGTTGTTTATCTTAACCCAAGTAGAAGGCATTATATGACCCCAAATGTTGGCCAGCTTTGTAGGAAGCCTAAGGCTGTGAAGGAGAATGAGGCATCTGTGTGAAGCCATGTTCTCCAAGATGGATACAAACAGGAGGTAAGAAAGATCTGAGGAGATGAAGGCCCTGGGCCCCTGGCAGGGGTCTAATTCAGGGTTCTCAGAAGCAGGGGAGATAGTCCACAAAGCACATTTCTTTCCGTGTGTGTGTGTGTGTGTGTGTGTGTGTGTGTGTGTGTATACATGTGTGGCTCTGTAGGCATGTGTATACACATGCATGTGGAAGCCAAAAGTCAACCTTGGGTGTTGGATATTGTATGTACAAGCAGTCTGCCTTGTGCTTTTGAGACAGGGTCTCTCCCGGGGCCTAGAGTTTACTCATTAGGCTAGGCTGGCTGGCCAGTGAGCCCCAGCGATCTGCCTTGTCTCCATCTCATCAGCACTGGGATTACAACCGTGCACTAGCACACTGAGCTTTTTAGTTATTTATTTTAACGTGAGTTCTGGGGATGGAACTCGGGTCCTCATGCTTGCAAAGCACTAAGCTATAGTCCTAGCCTTTTCTTATTTTCTCTCATTCCTCTTTTATTTATTTATTTTTTGAAACAGGGTCTCATATACTCAGGCTGGCCTTGAACTTAACTATGTAGCTGAGGGTGACCTTCAACTTCGGCTCCTCCTGCCTCCGCCTCCTAAGTGCTGAGACTACAGGCGTGCACTCAGTACTTGGCTTATGCATATTTTCTGTTTCTAAAACAAAAGTCTGATTCAGTCAGAATGAATGAAATCTGAGACAATAGTTCCTATTTGCTTTTATTTTACTTGAATATGTTTTGCGTTATTAAAAGAAAACCTTTAAGACACATGAGTAGGTGTCAGGTAGTCAAGGACTGAGAAGGCAGCCACACACTGTAGGGCCTTGTTTTGAAAACTTAGAAACCAGCCTGGCAGATTCTGTCCTGTGGCAGTAGCTTCTGAACCAGGCTGCTCCATGCTCATCTGGGCTGGGGCTTGGGGCTGGACCTTGGGATGGGAATGTGTAGTGCCCAGGGTCAGGCACCCATGCAGGAGGGAACAGAAACTGCTTGGCTGGGAGTCTGGTTTGAGAGATGGCTAAACTCTGGTAGGTTGTAGAACAGAGAAGATAACCAATGTTGGGGAATCTTCAAAGAAGGAAACTAGGGGACAGGGACAGGGCAGAGAGTCTGGGGCACTGGGTCAGTGACAGCTTCTTTAAAACCTTACGTAGCTCTCAAAGGGTAAGACTGTTTGTTTGGAAACCTGATGGTGACCAAGTGTCCTTAGAACTCCACAGAAGAGGCTGTGTTCTCCATGGTTTCTTTTGGTCGGGTCAAATGACTACATCTGTTTAATTCTATATTTGGTTCCTAAGGGGCTGGACATAAAGAATAATTCTAGTTTCTCCAAATAGAATTTATAATCTTCATTTCATCCTCTGTCCTCCCTGTCTCCCTCCCTCCTCCCCTGTCTCCATCCCTCCCTCTGTTTCAACATAGAATCTCTAAATCCAATGAGAGAATACTGTTTTATGTTTTTCTTAGAGACTCCTCTGGGTCCCTGAAAGAAGAGTCATCTTAGACTAGCCATTTCCCCAGACCTGAGATTCAGATCACAAGCAGGGTCTTGGAAAGCAGAACCAGATGAAGAAACAATTATTTCTTACCTGGAAATATTGGATGGCAAATATAATATCACAAAAGACTTGACTTTACGTGCCTCCTAGCTCCCCGTAGTCTTAGAGTCTGGGGAATATTTTACAGAATTTCCCTGAAGGAGACAAATCCACATCATCCCCAGGGAGAGCAGAGCCATGTGGTATGTTAGTATAAGAATTCTTAGAGGTACTGATGTAATATGGAATGATGGTGTGTGTATTGTAGAGTTTGGGAACTCTCTGACATTCTCCAGAGACCTACCTGCCTTATGTCAGCACAACGCCAAGCTGATAGCAACAATGAACTTGACCTGCACGCACAGTTTATAGAGTACAACTTACCTTGTCAACCCTCACAACCACCCACCAGAGCAGATGTTATTATTTGTTCCTGCTTTAGAAATGATGCCATGAGCCAGTCACACGGCCGATTGGAGGCTAGGTCAGGGTTCAGATTCCACGCTCTGGCACTAGCGAGGACAGTGCTGCCTCAGTGTCACTACAGCAACTCCTGACCTCACTTCCTGACCCTCACCAGACACAAAACTTCAGAAGCACTTTGAGCAGTGGCTGCAGTGGGTGGAGGTGTAGGACCCAGGCATGTGCAGAAGAGGGACAACCCCGACAAGAGGTTGCAGCAGTGAGGTGCTGGCCCAAGTCAGTGTTCCTTTCAGATGGCCTTGATGGTATGGGTCACAATCCCATCGTCTTCCCTCCCTCACTTTCCACATTTGAGGACAGAATCACCTGATTTGAGAGACAAACTTCCCTTAAGCATTGATAGGCCCTCTAACATAAATGACTTTTATTTCTGTTTCTTCCTTATGAAGGTGATACTTTGTGGTTTAGTTGAGAAAATTTGGAAAATACAGAAAAAAATTAAAGTGAGTACATTCTGTCTTATTAGATACTATTTGGGCATATTTTCTTCTGGACTTTTTTCTCTCCTGTTTCTAACTATGCACATCAAATAGTCATTTCATTTTACAAATTAAGTTGCAAATGGCTGTTTCAACTTGACACATTGTAAGGAGTTTTCCCTCTTATCACATTGGGGGTTCAGAAGGTTTGAGAACATTTGAGAACGTATCGCATTTCCCTCTTATCACAGGGCATTTTTTCATGCTGAGTCTCCAATGCAACCTGTGTAATGTACTCACTGACCCCCACCCATGGACATTAAAGTTGTCTGTAATGTTCCCTGTCTATAATTACATTGTTTCCCCTTAACTGGTCCCTCTCTCTGGGGCTAGCCTGTTCTTGTCCCTGGGTTCCTACCTTGTTCTTAGTCACCTGCTCTCCGCCCTGTGCCCCATTTCTGGGAAATGTGTCCCTGCTTGGTTTCCTGTTCAAAGCCTGGGTTCTTTCCAGGGACTAGAGCCCTGTCCTTGAAATCACTCTCTCTTTGGCTTGACTCCCTGTTGCCAGATCTGCCAATCAGGCCGCAGACACTCCCTGGTTCTTGTTCTCTATTGATACCCTGGGCCGACCGTCAGCTTGGCTTCAAGCCGTCATCTTATCCCATCTTTAGTCATGACCTTCCCTGGGCAAGCCTGGTTCTAGGCTTTAAAAGACTGAGAGCAGGAACAGAGTGGGGCAGGATCTTGGGGAAGGAGAAGCTCTTACAAGTGTTAGAGTGCTTGGGCCTGAGTTAGTCTGGAAATAGAAATGGTGGCTTGCTGTGGAAGACCAAGAAACAAGCCTAGACCAAAATTTACTGCTCTCCAGCTCACCCCGTATTCTTGTGTGGTCTGGTACTTGGTCCGGACCTTTATTTTCCCCCTTAGCTAACAATGCTTGGCATCTTTCAAGTCTTAATTTCAGTCAGAGATTCCCAAACTCCTTCTGTTGTGATTGCCTTCGTGTTTTAGAAACGTTCTCAAACCTTTCGAACCCCCAAAGAGATTCCTGTTACTTTGGCTCAGTAGTTAGAGTTAAACAACGTAGAAGCAAGAATTTCCTAGTATCTCAGTCCATCTGAGAAATAATTCTTACACATGGGAGGACGCTATTTTAAAGTCATTCCTAACAGGCGCAATTACTTATTTGGGCACCAGACAAAGCGCTTGGGTGCTGGATTCCATTTTAAGATGTGGGAATCAGGCAAGCCACCATGTAGATGTTCAGGTAGAACTTCTGTATTACCACAGGAACTGCTGCAAACCTAGCTTTGCAGAAGCAGCATCGTAGAAAGAACGCATTGTTATCTCATGTTGAAATACTTACCCAAACTAGTAGCTCAGGGGTCTCCGGAAGATGCTGGTGTAGCTCTGCAGTTCTCAAAGACTTGAAGGATAGAGCCCAGATGAGATTGGGATGCTGGATGGTACGGGCTTTCTGGGCACACCACCCTTAGCTCTCTGTGTACATGCATATCTCTTTCCTGTTGACTCAACTGTAAACCCCATCAGGCCAGGGAGTGTATCTATATATTTGCCTAGAAAGACACTGGGTGTGTAGGAGCTGCCGGTGAGTTGGCACTCACGGAGAATGGGCACACTGATATCTCATGCCTGGTCTCCTGTGTAAGGCAAGGTTGGAGCTCATCACTGAAGTGCCAGGTTTGGAGAGAGCAAGGATGATGCTTATGATTCACAAGGCTCTGGTGGATGTTGAGGGGGAACAGTGAAGGTCACAGTAGCAAGGGATGGGATGCCAGGTGCTGAGAAGGACGCGGCCGATTACAGAATGAGGTTGAGGGAGTGCAAAGCATGATAAGAAAAGCATAAGGAGAGGATGAAAAGAGGTCTGCGGCAGAGGTCAAGGCACATAATGAGAAACGCTTCCCTACCCAAGGAAGGCCTGCCTGCCGAGGGAGGAGGGTGGCAGCACCCTTTCCAAGGCAGAGCAGAAGCAATTTATTGACGGACACTGGGGCTGAAAATTAAATGGATCTTTGATTGGTATGCTCACAAAAGGAGGACAGAGGACAGGTCCCACAAAGACACAAATTTCCCAAGGGACAGAGACGAAGTATCAGGGAAGGCAGGGAGGATGCGTGAAGAAGAGAAAAACATCTTATTTTAATAGCAGGGCTTCTGACCTTCTGGCTGACAAACAGGGTCTGAATGGGAGGGGCCTCAGTTGAGGAACCAGTCTCTATCGCTGGCACTGCAGGGCCCAAGGCTGCCAACTGTCTGGTGTCCACATCTCTCCACAGGGATGGATTTTGTCAGATTTTGTTCCTGGGTCTGAGGTGAACCGCTCCCAACAGGGCCCCTCACCAAGTGAGGGCTCTGAGAAAGCCACGTGTTGGAAGTTTTGCTGGTGCCTTACTCAGCGAGTTCTGTAAGGTATTGTTTTCTGGCTAAGGAGGACTAGGGGAAACACTTAAACAATAGGTGCTCCGAGGGCGTGTGGACAGGGAAATCAGCATCTCTTGTGTCCTAAGTTTCAAGGCGGCAAGCCAAGCTGCTCTAAGGCTGGGAGAGCTGGGTTACAGCTCTGAAGTCAGGGAGTCTAAGATGGGGGACGGTAAGGGGTCCCTTAGAAATGCCCAAACTGTCAGTCATGTTTGACACCCACTGCTTTTGTCACACTGGAGATGATGCTGTTCAATTCTGTGCTTCAGAGGAAGAAAAGAAAAAATTTGGGGTTGGGGTGGGGAGGGTATCTTTATCTCTCAATCTCAAACACATGATTGCAGACAAGGATGACCTTGAACTTCTGATCCTTCTATCCCTATCTACCATGTGCTGAATGGGATTACAGGTGTGCAGCACTATGCCTAGCTTATGTAGTGCTGGGGATTGAACCCAGGACCGCCTCCTATATGATAGGCCAGCACTCTACCAACTGACCTACATTCCCAGCATGATAAAAGAAAATTTTATAGTAGTGGTAAGAACTGATGCTACTGAGCCCTCACTCCACAATGGACATTGTGATGAATACCTTGCATAGAATCTCATTTAAAAGTCTCAAGACAGCAGTGTAAAGAGGTCATGAGGGCCTCCATTCCAGGTGGGGAAACTGGGAGCAAAACCCATCTGCATGCACAGGTTTACAAGCCTCGAGTCTTAGCCACTAAATAAATCCAAGGGAGTCTTCCTCTTTCCTGAGCACATGATCTGTGCTCAGAGAAATCACAAAAAGAGTGAGGTATGTTCTCCTCTGTACCACCCTCCCTCCTCAAGGAACTTACTGGAAAGCCAAAACTGACTCAGAAGGAAAAAGCCTCAAGTTAGGCCAAGTGGAAGGAAATGCAATTTGGTGAGAATTCCTTAGTGGCCTGCTCTTACAATGGGAGAATTGCACTCAGATTCTAGAAGGAACATGAGTAATGGGTTGTGTATAGAATTATAGAGTCTCATGATAGCATATTTAGAAGTGGAGAATAATCTCTCTCTCCTAGGGAAGAAATGAAAGCCCAGTTTGGTTAGATCGTGTGGTTTTTCCTGGGAAAGCCCAGTCTCCAGAGATCTGTATTCCAGTATCTATGAGCAGTTCACAAAGTCTTGAGCCTCTCAGCCACCTGTATAAGGTGAAAACCTGGAAGCCAGTGAAAGCCCACCCCTACCTCCACCCTCACCTGGACCAGTGAAAGAGAAGCAGGCAGGAGGAACACACCCAGGAGGAGTTTCCCAAATAATTACAAGAGCGATAACAACAAACAGGTAGTGCTCCTGCTTTCCCTCAGAAGTGTCCAGCTGGGGTGTCTGGCCTTTGACATCATCGCTACAAAGTTCATGCTCAAGAACCTTGGGGTGAAGTTTCCAAAAATATCACCAATAAATCTCATCATGTTTTAAGTTAGTTATGAGTTTTTTATCAGGGGGCAGCATCCATAGCTCTCTTGGGGTGCATATGGCCTGTGGGTTGGAACTGGAGCACGTTGGAGACTGGGCAGCAGTGCTGGTTTGCACCTGCATGGTTTATTTCTAGTTGGAGGAAAAGCATCTGCACTGTCCTAGCCTTTCCCCCGTTTCGGTTTTCTGACGCATGGTTCTCTACCCTGTTTATACAGCAATCTGATCACTGTAGGAAAAAAACAATGGAAAGGGGAAAAATCCTTATCCAAAGTTTTATTTATCAGATATGAGTAGCCATAATAAATACTCCGATGGGTTTCTAAATGCACGAGCCCATGGGGGACATTTCATGTTCAAATCCAACAGTCATTTTGTCAGTACAAGAAATAAGAACACAAGAACACATGTCATAAGAGAGGAAGGAAAGAGGGAGGGAGGGAAGGAGGGAAGGAGGGAAGGAGAGGGAGGGAAGAAGGATCTAGAGAGAAATAGAGAATAAATGCCGGTTGAAACTGAAGTAAGAGAAAGCTAAAATAACCCAAAGCAGGTCCAGCCCTAACACTTCTGTGGTTGGTCTGAAGCCAAGTGTACATGTGAAGACCACATACCATGTGTCTCAAAGTCAGAAGTTGTAAATCCAGATAAGAAACAGTTAAACAAGTGTACATGTGAAGACCACATACCAAGTGTTCATGTGAAGACCACATACCATGTGTCTCAAAGTTAGAAGTTGTAAATCCAGATAACAAACAGTTAAACGAGAGACATCCCATCCTTACCTTGTAACCATCTGGGAGTCCAGGTTCAGATTCAGAACTCTGGGACTTCTTGACGTTCTGTGGCCCCAGCCACCTCCTTTCTCATGTCTTGGACTCTGTGTTCTTGTCACTGTGCCTGCCCATAACTTAATCTTAGACCACGAGAGCCTTTGTGTGTACATATGGACACGTCACCCATGTGTAAACTCAGTTTACAGCCCTATAAGCAGCTCCCCTCCTGTCTACTCCTTGGGTCTGGAGCATGTGCATCAGCACCTCAAAACTCCCTTGAAACAGGGACTGGGATAAAGCTGTGCATCACTGAAAACAGGCTACAGGCCACTGGGATCTCAGGGAATTCCAGGTCCTAGATTCTGGGGTATATACTAGGAGGGGCTGGAATTCTGGTGGGTATCCCCACCAGATTCTTGTGGAGTCTATGCCCTGCAGAAATGGACATTAGGCAGGACCTGTGGCTGAGTGATAGACATCCAAAGAAAACCAGAGGGAAAATATAGGAGTAGGTCCTTCTAGATACTTTTCTGTGTACATGCATACATTTATGGGCATACACACATGTACAAGCATGTATACACCTTCACTACAGTAAGATCGTCCTATGCATGCCATTTATCACCTTCTTTAAAAATTAGATATATTGTGAACACATTTTCAGGGTCATAAATATTCATTTGTGACCACATGGAACAAGGTTTTGTAAAGTATCTTTCAGTAAGATTTTACATTATTTTACTTATTTTTAAATTAATTTTTATTTCATATATTATTGTTATTGTATGTGTGTGTGTATGTGAATATGAGTGCATACATGTCATGGTGTGTGTGTTGAGGTCAGAGGAAAATTTCTGGAGTCAGTTCTCTCCTTCCACTGTGGGTTCTGAAGAGTGAACTCAGGTCCTTGGGCTTACACTGCAAGTACCTTCACCCAGTAAGCCAGTTCGCTGGCCCCTGTTTGTTACTTAGAACACACCTTTGCTCACACCACATTTCTGTCTGTGTCAGCTCATGGATTATGCAGAAAATGCCCGATTTCTGTTGCTGAGTGGCAGTAAAGTTTACGTTTTCCCTCGTCCACTGAACCAGCCCACTTTCTATTTGATGCATGGACTCTTCCATCTTCTGCCTGTTTATAAAGTGAAAGGCATTTGAAAGCCTGGAGGAAAAAGAAACAATGGTAACTAATGATAGCACCAGTCAATGGCTGATGAAAAGCTGTGGACTCCTACCCAGTGCTGGTGAAGACCTGCTGTTCTGACCAAGAGCCCTGAGATGCAGAAGTCCTGGAAAAGAAGCCAGGGAAATGTCTGTTCACAGGACTGAGGAGGAGACACGTTGGAAGCCCTGGCCTGCTCAGATGTGAGTCCGTCCCGTGTCGTGTCCCTCCCCCGCCGCTTGCCCACAGAGGAAACAGAGCCTGCTTGTTTCCTGACCTCTGGCCATCTTAGGGCTTCCTATAGAAGGATCCAGCCTTTCTCCCTCCGGAAAATATAATGTGGCTTGTGACCTTGATGTTTCTTCCTGTCATGGAGGGTGATTATGGGCTGGAACACGCTTCCCGGGGCTGAGACCGTTCAGGGTTTCCCTCCTGGATGGCAGGAAAACAAAATATTATACAGGCCGGCGGATCACACACGTGAGCGGTCAGGTAGGGAAATGTCACTCCCGGAGGCCCATGGGCCATGCTTGTTTGTGTAAGGATCCCACAGGGCAAGTTCACTTGGAGTCACGTGTGTTTGCCAGCAGGAGCAGCTGAGACCCTTTCCTGTTCACCAGCCCATCTGCTGGGGTTCACTGACACAGTGACAACTGACTGTGTGAAGCATTTCCTGTCCATAGTAAGTCTCTTCTTGGGTTTGTCTGTGGGGGCTGACACCATGGATGCTTACATAAAGTCTCGTGCAGCCCCGGGTGTGACTGGAAGCCTTGCTGCCCAACAGCCCCACAAGCTTTGAGTCTCCTTAGCCCTGACGGCACTAGGGCCGGACAGGACGCTTCCTCCCCAGCTTGTTTCCTTCTGTGTGGAGGAAGCTCTGTATGAGACCCCTGGCCTCTTTCTCTGTCCTCCCCCACTCTGTTCGAGAAAAGGAATGGTCCACTAGCTTGGGAAATCTGACAGATGCTCCTTCCTCTGGCTGCCTTCATGCTGTGACTTGTTGGGGCAGACCCTATGTGTGTTGTTCAGGGGACCATGGTAGAAGACTAAACTTGAAACTTAGCAGTGGCCACCCAACCTTGGAGGTCTTTTGACATTTGAATGGGGCATTTCCTAGTGTGCGGTATCAACGTGCTTTATTCTAATAACAGTGTTATGGGGAAAGTAGAGGGGTCTACAGTTAAATAAAAAGGTGAACCCAGTTAAACAAAGTTGAACTTGGGTTACAGCCTCCAAGACTGCTCAGAGCATAAAGTAACACTCATTTCAAATCTCATGGGGGGACTTGAAGACTGTGTGTGTTTTGGTATTCGCCCCAGAGCTGCTCGCATCTGTAGTTAATTCACGCTCCTCATGTTTTTCTTCAAGTCTCTGATGCTTTGTGGAGTCCACAGGTGAGAATTTAAATCAGACCCATCAGGCTGGGGTGTCACTAAACTGGTGGAATGTCATCACTAGAATGAGGCCTGAAGGAGCTAGGAGACAAAGAGGCCAGTGACATCAGAGATGCACAGTCCAGCCTCCTTCCTGGGAAACTTCAGCAGTAGAGGGGACAGAGAGGACGCACAGTCCTACGAGGAGCACAGATGGACCAGACCTCAGATGGACACAGACAGAAGGGAAGACAATGTCCTTTGGTGTTGTTAGCTAATAGAAAACTCCCAGGTCGGTGCTATGAGGAGAACATACAGATGGTCCATGGTTCCAAGTATCCCCCACCCCCAGTAGAACCTGGGAACATTTTAGAAACTCATATTCTTAGGTTCCTACTGGACACACAGCATCTGAGTCTGTGGAGTGGAGCCTGACCGCATGTATATGTGGCAACTTTGCCGGGGATCCACGCTGCCCCTCAAGTTTGAGAGCAGTTTGCTCTATGTGCTACTTGAGCCTGGGTCAGTCGGGTCACTACCAGTGTCAAGGTGCTTATGGTGAATTGAATTAAAGACCCTCAGACATTTGACGTTGAGATGACAACTGAGCACCTGATAAGGGAAACTACAGATTTGACTACTGGTGTCTTCCACAATTCACTTCTTGGTCTTCATCAGTGAGATGGCAGGATTAGTAGCTCCTGTAGGTGGATTCCAGGGATGATACATAAAGGATAATGTGAGCTAGGCATGATTCACATCTATAATCGCAGCACTCTGGAGGCCAATGGAAGATACCATGAGTTACAGGCCAGCCTGGGCTACATAGCAAGACCCTGTCTCAATGAAACAAAACGGAAAACCAAAAAGAGATATTCTGGAAGTTGCTGGACAGGCTTCACATGGAGAGAGAGTGCTATCAGGCCAGCATGATTTGAATCCAACTTTGGCACAAGGCAGTCCCTTCCAAACAGTTACAGCCTTGCTAGAAATCCAACATTCTTTTGGATTCAGGCACAGCTTTCATTCTGAGACCATGTAGTTTTTAATGAAGGTGGGGAGAGTCTTTTCCTCCACCACACAGCACAAAGTATGTTTAGTTAAGAACCTTCAGCTTCTCCTTTAGAGAATTCTGAGAAGTGCGCGTTCTCTCCTCTCATGACATTTTCCAGACGGAAGCCACCGTGACAAAGAACGGAATCGCCATGCTTGTCCTGTCTTCCGTGCTCTGTGTCTTCACCGTGCCAGCAGCAGTTAGAATGGACTCTCCAAACTTCTCATGACATTTTCCAGACGGAAGCCACCGTGACAAAGATCGGAATCGCCATGCTTGTCCTGTCTTCTGTGCTCTGTGTCTTCACCGTGCCAGCAGCAGTTAGAATGGACTCTCCAAACCCCCTCTTCCCAGACACCCAAGAGGACATTTGTGGGGACGCATTCCTTGTGACGTCTGTACATCTTCACTGGGTTAGTCACTATTATACACAAAAGATAAAGCAAGATTGGCCTTGTGAGGAAGAGTCATCAGTGCCCCCTGGGTGGAGTAGCTCTGTGTGTGTGTGTGTGTGTGTGTGTGTGTGTGTGTGTGCTTCCATGTGTATGTATATGTAGAGGTCAGAGGACAACTTTGGGTGTCATTCCTCGGGTGCCTTCCAATGTTTATTTGATTTAGGGTCTCTTTTTGGCCTGGAGTTTCACGAAGTGGTCCAGGCTAGCTGGTCAGTGAGACCCCATGGATCCTCCTGTCTTCACATCTTGCCATCAGCTGAGAGCACAGGCGCCAACCAGTGTTTACATTTTACTTGGGTTCTGGAGACTGAACTTAGCGCCTCACGCTTGTGTAGCAAATGCTCCACCCCCACCCGCCCCCCAGCCCATGGGGGAACTGTAGAGATAATTCTCTCTGACCCAAATTGCACCACACAGCATCACCTTGCTGGGTTCTGTACCATAAGACCATCACTCCAAGAGGTTAATCTTGGTTATCCCTTGTCTCCTGTGCTGGTCACTGTTCCCATCTAGTGTGATTCAGACCCTGAGCTAAAGCAAGGTTTTCAGCCTCTTGTGCCCTTCATTATCTCTGGCTTTAGAGCAGATAGAATGATGAGCTGTGGCCAGTGTTGCAGTCAAAATGCATCAGTTGGGGCTGGAGAGGTGGCTCAGTGGTTAAGAGCACTGGATGTTCTTGCACCTGGGTTGGATTCCCAGCACCCACATGACGACTAACAACAATCCATAACACCAGTTTAAGGGGATCTGACACCTTCTGACCTTTGTGGACATTGCACAACTTGGGCGTCCTTACATACATGCAGGCAATACACTCATACACATAAAATAAAAAATAAATAAAATATTAAATAATACATCAGTTAACCTCCCCTTTCTTAGCATGAAGATCTCTAGTGGTAAACTAAAATCAACTTACACACAAGGGTTTGGGTCAAACTATAAGCCCCAGAGCCCTAGGGTCTGAGTGCTGGAATCGGACCATGGGCAGAATGGGGCAGTAAGCCGGCCAAACAGGCAGGAGGTACCACCCAAGCTGCTCAGATGGGGCTGTTCTTGTACCAACCAAATCATCTCTAAAGGCCAGTGTGGCTGGCTCACTCACTGACTCCCATAACCCCTTGTGTCTTACCCAGTGACAACAGGTACCTTTCACAGATGCAAGGACTCTATGTCCAAGACACTGGGCTTTTACTAGGCCCACATGTAGGAAAGAGTTTTCCACCTTAGGTGGCAGGTCATTAAGTTTCTTTCTGTCTAATCCTCATTTTTCTGAACGTATGTCTGTCCACAGCTAAGTCTCCCGAGTCACAAAACTATTGACAAGCATGACCCTGTCTGTCCACATTCTATCATGGAACTGAGGATCCTGCCTCCCAGAGAGATGGTATGGCTCATTTACAGTCCCACAGCAAAATAGTGCCAGGCCTGCGAGTTCAATCCGGCCTTGCTCATCTCAACTGCCTGGGCATGGCATGGAAGAGATAGCCAGAGCCCGACAACATGCCCCAGGGAAAGACGTGTCTTTTGAGAGCCCAATTCCCCAGTGAAGCTTTTACAGGGGATGGATCTGGAGGGCTGGGTCCAACTTAGGGAAACTGAGGCACTCTAAAGGCAGATTAATAGCACACTCCTGATTCTGAGACCATGCCCCAGGTAACGATGTTCCACCCACTGCTTTTGTTCAGAACCACAACTCAGGAGTTCTCTCTGGCAGTGGGAATTAACATCTCACCACACTGGCAGCGGACTGCCACTGCCATGCCATCCCCCGCCTCACCTGTCTTCTTTCATGTTTATCTCCAGCTCTCACATTGGAAGGTGACTATCCTTCCCCCTTTCTTGGTCTTCCTTTCCTTTGTCCCTGTGCTTTGTTCTTAGTGGGTCCCATTTGAATGAAGGTAAGAGAGGAAGTCTGATAAGCTTTGAAGAAGTGCCCAGAAGTCTAGGCCCGGAGTCAGGAGGGAGGGTGCAAGAGTCAGGGTGCAAGGTGTGGTTCTTTGAAGTCCTACAAACCTTTGGGATTGCTATTCACAGCAGGAAGTATATTTCTCTCTCCTCTTTCTCCTCTCTCTTTCTCTCTCCTCTCTCTTTCCTCCTTTCCTCTCTCTCTCCTCTCCCCCTTTCTTTCCTCTCTTCACTTTCTCTCTCTCTCTCCTCTCTCTCTCTCTCTCTGTGTCTCCCTCCCTCCCTCCTTCCCTCTTTCCATCCCTCCTTCCCTCTTTCCCTCCCTCCCTCCTCCCCATTTTGTTTCTTCCTATTTCATTGTGACAATTGCTAGGATGCTATGTCCAGCTCATGGGTCAGAGGCCGCCTCAGACTGTGGTGAACTGCCGCCTGAGAGAGAAATCACTTGCTGCTCCGTCTGAGACAGCCAGAGTAGTGGGAGGCAGCCCAGGGGAGGCGCTGGCACCGTAGATGGCCCAGGCGGCCGTCAAGGCAGCAGAGCCAGCAGCACATGGAAGGAACGGTACAGGACTCTTGAATTGGCCGATGTCCTTGCTCTGTGGATAAACAGGAGACACCAGCCTTTAGTGTCTGCAATCTGCTACCTTTCCAGGGCTTTCCAGCTCAGCCAGAGAAAGGAAGGGAGGAAGCCTTGATTAGACAGAAGAAAGAGCCTGCTCTGACACATCTCCTGCGCCAGCAGGATGCATGTGGTGAAAGTCTTTTGCTGGCAGGATGTCTTTTAAGAGCAAGACATGTTGCAGAAGGACCAGGACAGAGGAACAAATGATTTGGTGGCTCAGCCCCAGCGGCTCTCCTCCCTCTGGTGCCTCCCGCCATCAGCACGTGTTCCACAGTACAAGCCATCTGGGGGCCTTGGTGCAGGAGATGGCTGGGCCAGCTGAGCCTCTGCTAAGATAATGTGTCCCTGGTAGAGGGTACACCAAGTCCAGGGGAGGCATCCCAGCTGCCTCCCTTCGAGATGGTTCTGTCAGTCTCCATGGGGACTTAAGGGAGCCAGCTCTCTGCAAAGGGTAGTAGCAGAAGAGAAGCACAACTCCATGTTCAGATCTCTACTCCCTCTGTACACGTCCTATCAAGTAGTGAACACTGAAAGCTGATTATGAGTGAGCTGTGAAAGTGTAAACAGTGTATTTTAGGTAACAGTTGAAGTTTTTTGTCTTTTTTTTAAGGGATACGCTCAATAGGAAAACTTGGATGTTCTCGGGCCATGCTCCTCCCCATTCTCTCCTCCCCAACCCCTTCTCAGGGGCACTGGCTGATACTTGCTGTTGGCTAATGCGGACCCCTGGGTTCATCAGAACGTAGACACTCTGTCGTACTCATACCCAGGATGGAAGCAGCAGGAGCTCTAAGGAAGGAAGTCTAAGGAGACTTCTTACTGCTCCTGCTCTGTGCCCCCATCAAAGACTTGTTGACAGAAGGGTCTTCTCAGAATGAAAAATGTGTGAGAGAGGCTGGAAATTAGGGAATTGCTCTCTGAAGCTTGTTTCTTGGGAGAACTGGTTCTTCCTCGTGATTTATTTTCTCACTTTGAAATATTTCATTCATTCACCCACAACTCATTGATGGTGTTTCATCAACATGCCACGGTGAAAACTGGGTCAACTAATATTTTTTTTAACACTAAAATAAAGTTTCCCAATTCAGTTGTAGTCTGTTATTTTCCCTTCCAAAAAGTGGTGTCTTATTTGAAATGAATTTTTTAAAACAAACTGAAGGACAGGGAAAAGCAAAGTTCTCCACTGACCTCAGTGTGATTTATATTTAGTTAGTAGCAGCAGTGTGGACAACATTCTAACACTGTGGCTGAGCATGCTCACAGTTCCATGGGGAATAATGGATGGGACCATGTGCATAAAACACACCAACAGGAACTGGGTTCGTGAGAGAGATTTTCAGGAGTCAAATGAGAAGAAGCCAGGCTCAGGGTCAGACACCTGGGTTCATGTCCTGACTTTGTTATTCACTGGCTGTGTGTCTTTTAGTGTGTTATTTATTCCTGCAAGGAGTTTACATATAGCGAATCATTTTTACTTGTCAACTTACCACAACCTAGTGTCATCTGGAAAGAGAGTCTCAGTTGAAGAGTTGTCTGTCAGGCTGATCTGTGGGCATGTGCGTGTGGAATTTTCTTGACTGTTGATCGATGTAGGAGGACTTACCTGTCTCACTGTGAGAAGCACCACTCTCTGGGGAGGTGGGCCTGAGCTGGGTAAGAAAGCTAGCTGAGCGTGATAGCACCCTCTGTGGTTCCTGCCCCAGTTCTTTGGATGTGAAATGCGTTCTTTGGTCAGAGGTAGTGCTGTGTGGAATAGCAAACGGGCCAGCCTCCAAGTTCTTACCTTGAGTTCCTGCCTTGACTTCTCTCAATGGTGGACTGTGACCTGGCATCATAAGCCAAATAAACCTTTTTTCCCCCAAAGTTGCTTTTGGTCAGGATTTTCTCACAGCAACAGAAATGAATCTAGGACACTGCACATATAGATAGGCATTCTTAGAGTTTCCTACATGGAGCTCATGGGCTCCACTGCTATTATGCAAAGGCAGCATACTGTAATCATTATCATGGTTATTTTATCATTTTAAGTCCTGGAGTAAATCATGTGGCCTTTCCACAACCTTCTTTATGATATTTTATTTGGATTAGTATGAAAAATGAGCTTGTGTTCCAGGACTGCTGATGTTAGTGGGAA
Organism: Nannospalax galili; assembly: GCF_000622305.1. Classification (NCBI taxonomy): domain Eukaryota; kingdom Metazoa; phylum Chordata; class Mammalia; order Rodentia; family Spalacidae; genus Nannospalax; species Nannospalax galili. The sequence continues at coordinate 5,730,772 of NW_008360311.1, forward strand.
GGTAAAGCCGAGGAGTGCCAAATCAAGAGGTGGTTTTTCAAGGCTCAGACCTGGGAATGCCTAAAATGAAGTGTTGCTAGAGTTGAAAACTCTTGGGTGGGTTCACTTTGGTTCATAGAAATCCCATCACTTCCTGTATGCTAGTAGGGGATGCAAACCGTCAACCTCAGTAGTACCCAAGCCGGGAGTAAAGGCTCAGACCTGGGAATGCCTAAAATAAAGTGTTGCTAGAGTTGAAAACTCTTGGGTGAGTTCACTTTGGTTCATAGAAATCCCATCACTTCCTGTACGCTAGTAGGGGATGCAAACCGTCAACCTCAGTAGTACCCAAGCCGGGAGTAATTTGGGGACAGTGGGAATGGACACATATGGCTTATAGGTGGAGAAAAGGGCTATCAAGCCACAGCAGGGTGCTCTAAACCACTAGTAACAGAAAGCTGGACTCAATAAGCAGCTGGAACAACAAAGAGATGTGTTTGCTGTTTGTGATGGTTAGCTTTGTCAACTTGTCACAGTCTAGAATCACTGAACTGGCCCGTGATTGTGTCTGGCTTATTTAAACTGATCGATGTGGGAGGACCTAGTCTGGTGTGGGCAGAACCATTCCTTAGGCAGGGGGTCCCAAACCGTATAAGAGAGGGGAAACAGTGGAGTGCAAGCAAGTGGGTGTGCACACACTCAGTTCTTGACTGTGGATGCGATGTGACTGGCAGCTTGAAATTCCTGCCTCGCTTTCCCTCAGTATTGGTCTGCGACCTGGAGTTGTAACCGGAAACAAACTGCTCCCCTAAGTTGCTTTTTGCCAGGTGTTTTATCACAGCAGCAGAAATGAAACTGAGGCGCTTCATAGAAAGAAGCCTTCGTGTAGGAAACTCCAGAGCTGGTTAATTTAGCGACTTAATGGAGACACGGGTTCTTCTCAGCTTGCTTTGCCGTCGTCACGTGGTCTGTGGTCCCCCCCCAACCCCACGGACACAGGAGGACTGCAGGAACGCCACCGTCGTGCATCGGCAGGCAGCTAGA
>NW_008360311.1:5732194-5747792 GCF_000622305.1 Nannospalax galili
AAAAGCAGCCAGTGCTTTTAACCCTGAGTCTCTCTCCAGTCCCAGGATAGGGATTTTTAGAAATAGGTTCCAGTATTATAAAATATCCATAGATTTTGATCCAACCAGAGTTACCAATGTATGTCTCTGGAGAATTTGGGAAAGTCCACTGTGTCCCAAGCCCTGTCTGCTGTGCATGTACACTGTCTTCTGCTCAGCTCCCTGTCTGTATGGTTACTTTAAAACTCAGTGCATTGCAACTGCCTTTTGTCTCTTATAGTTTGGGTCTCAAATGTCCCCCCGCCCAAACCCAATGTTAAAAACGTTGTCATCTGATAGATAGGTTGATCAGGCTCCAATAGATGGACTTACATCGTGGGACATTTGGGGACACGAACTTGACTGGATAGGCCTTAACATATTGACAGACGCATGAAATCTGGTTGGGGTGGTATGTGTCTAAATATGATCAAGATGTATTATATGAAATGCACAAAAATTCAATAAAAATTTAAAAAAAAAAACTTGGCCGTCATTCTGGTGCTACTGGGAAGTAGGAGAACCATCAGAAAGCGGACCTTGAAGAGGAAGCTAGGTCATGGTGTACCTTGGCAGGACTTTTCAGAGCCCTGTCCCTTCCTGCCTCTCCTTTTTGCTTCTGGGCCACCATGAGGTGAGCAGCTGTGCTCTACCGTGCACAGACCACCTCAACACAGACCCTAAGCAGTGTGGCCAAGTGACCAGCCATATCTGCCAGCTCTGTTCACCTGAGGGAATAGAGTAAACAGCGTTCAATGAAGACTCCTGATGTCAGCCATGGGCCTCCACATGAATGCACACACATCAGCATACAACATACATATAGACACATGCCAAAAAAAAAAAAAGGTGGCAAATACCCGAGGAATGACTTCCAAGCTTGTCTCCATGTACATACATGTATATGAAGACACTCACATAGGAACATGTACACATACCCACAAAGAGAAAGAGAGAGGGAGAGAGAGAACGCTTAGAGAGTAAACCACAAGGCAGAACCATTTCAAGAGCTTCCAGGTGACAAACCCAGAGCTCATTCTCCACGGCACCCTACGTGGGCAGGCTAGATGGGCCAGCTAGAGCTCACATTTGGAAGGAGCCTTTGATCTCTTTTTGTGTCCAGTGAGCAACCCCAGTCTCCATGTGAAGAATTCAGCAGCAGATTAAATGCATTTCAAATAACGAGAGGACACCACCCTGCCTTCACTGCCCTGCCACTCACCAGGATTGTGGAAGGATTATTTACTGTGTTTGCCTTGACTTGAGCTATTTAATTTTTCCAGAACAGATGCAGCCGATTGATTAATGGCATTCCCCACTAAAGTCAGAAATGTCAGCAAGATGCGTAGAAGCCCGTGTCATTCTGGACTAGGACAATAGGAACGGCGGAGAAACAGGGCCCTGTGCCAAATATTCTTGAGGCTAGGAGGTCATGGCCACGTTTTTGCTAAGAGACAGATATACAGAAGGCCAAGGGAAGCAGGAGTTTGGGGGGGTTGGGGCTGGCTAGGCATTGTGTTAATAATAGGCAGGATCACACAGCGCCCAAGTCACCATGAAAGAGGCTGAGGGGGTGGGGTGAATAAAAGTGCCTGGAATTAAGGATATTTCCTCAAATTTCCCTACTGTATAAAAATAGACCCAAGGAAGTAACAGGTGGGATGGAGAGAGCGTTCTGAGTTTAGAGTGACCTCTGATTGGAGAGTCGGAGCAGAGCCCACTGAGTAGTATGTGAGGACCCCATGAAAGAAGATAAGCAGGAAGCTGCATGGGGCCCTCTGAGCACAGGACCCCGGGGGTTCACAGGTCAGGTGCCCAGGAAGCTGGCCCTACTGAGATTCTGACAGTTTCTTTTTGTTTTGTTCTTTCTTTATTTCTCTGCTGGTCATCGCTTGGTTTATTAACATGTAATCAGGATCTATGAGTCTTTTTTCATTGTCTGAAAATTTTAGCCGGGTGTGGTAGGACATGCCTTTAATCACAGCACAGAGACAGAGGCAGGTGGATCTCTATGAGTTCAAGGCCAACCTGGTCTATATAGCAAGATCTAGGTCAGCTGAGACTACAGGGAGACCCTGTCTCAAAAAAGACAAAAACAGATTTCATACATGAGTGTATATATGTTTTGACCTAATTTACCCCTTTCCTCCCTCAAACTCCTGCTCTATCCCCCACCACCTTTCTTCCCAATTTCATGTATTCATTGTTTTTAAATCCACCAGGTCCACTTAGTGCTGCCTGTGTGTACATGGGGGTAGGACATCTCCGGGTGCACGGGCAGCTCTTAGGAGTTCCAGCCGCCATCAATCACCAATCATTCCTCAGCTAGGGGAGGCACTTCCTGAGCCCCTCCCTTCTGTGCTGGGATCTTGCCTGGCTTGGACCTGTGGAGATCTTGCGTATGCTGTCACAGCCACTGTGAGTTCATATGTGCAATAGCCCTGTCATGTCCAACAAATAGTTTTGCTATGTTTCTGTTGAACAGGTTGGGCCTGACAGTGATCTACAGGGCTGCCACCCCCCTGGTCGCCTGCGAAGTTGTGAAGGGAACCTTGTGCTTAGGCTTGGGGCAGGGAGGGGTCACCTCCACTTTCCTTTTGTGTGTAATAGATGCATGCATGTAGAGGCATGTGTGCAGGTGCATGCACCAAGGTCAGGGGGGGCGCGTTGGGTGTCTTGCTTGATCCTTCCCTGCCTATTCCCTTCAGACAAGCTTGTGGGTGCCGAGGATTCAAACTCGGGGTTCCATTCTTGCATAGCAAGTTCTCTTGCCCACAGAGCCATCTCCACAACGCTCTGTACTGCCTTGCTGCTTAGCTCTAAGCCTCCTCCTCCTCCTGCACCTAGCGCTTCCTGGCTCCCCCACCTTCTCCATCTTCTCCCCTCAGAAAAGCTGACCTGCAGTAGAAGACGAGTCGGGGTCCAGCCCCAAGGTGTAAAGGGCCCGGAGGTGAACAGTATGCTCCCCTTTTGTGTTTGCCTTTGTCAGGATGTTTAAGCCTCAGGAAAGACGGGGTGGGTTTCAGGCCCGATCTGGTTCACAGGGACCCTTGGCATCACATCAACGCATGAATCTGTAGCTCTCGTCTCTCAGGGACATGTATCCTGAGGGTGAAGCCACCTCCTCTGATTGGAGCGGGAATGGCCCTCCTGCCGTCATCATGAGTGGCAGTGACAACGGGAAGTGCCTTCAGATGGAATTCCATTTTGGTGACACACTGGCCATCTGTCTCCCCCTCCACTGCTGCTCGCTGCTTGCCACCCCAAAGCCCACATCCACTCAGCTATGCAGAGAGTACTGTCTGTAACTCAGCAGTCCTTGACCCTCTGAATATCAGACACAGCACCCCTAGAGCTGGCTGCACATGTGCCTCTTTGGGTATCACCTCCCCCAGGTCACCAACAAGCACTTGAGTCAGTGGAGATCTTGTTGCTTAGAAGGGACGGGGCTGGACAGTCACCTCTGGACCTCCCAAAGCAGGCTTTGCTTCTTTCTCTTGGACCTGCTATGGCTCACTCGTCCTTCCCCAGACTTCATGTCACAGGAAACGCCTTCTAAGCCCACAAGCCACTAGGGCCTCCCTTACTGCTCTGATTGATTTGGCTTCTAGGAAGTGGTTGTGGCCTACAAAGTCACCGCATGAGTTCAGGAGAAAACGGTTTCAGTTCCACAAGGCCAGGCAGCAGTTGGGCCTCACAGAAGAGGTTAATAATAGGGCCTGTCCTTTAGGCAGCCCTGGAAAGCCTTTGGAATTTCCTGTCTTCAGATATGCCTCCATCTATCGATCTGTTCAGAAGCGTTTGATTCCCAGGCCGGCCCCTTCTCTGTGGCGACCTGGCTCTAGAAGGCAGGCAATTGCAGCTCTGGTTTTGAAAGCTCAGCCATGACTGTTTGAGGGTTTGAAGCCAAAACATATTGAGCAAATGAAAACCTCTCACTCACCAGGAATCACTCTTCATTTTCAAACACATCAATCAGTCTGTCAACAGCACGGACTGCAGGTCTACGCTGCAGAGAGCCATGCACTGGGCACTGAGGGAGATGGGCAGAACTAGATATTAATAGTTTCACGTATCCATCCTTTATCCAGACATTTAATTCAATTGAGTGAATTGAGTCAAATCAGAAAGACCCACTGAGTCTGACTAGCTACTGAGCCAGATCTCAAGGATGCTGGATGTAGAGAGAAAGGCATGGATAGAAAGTCACCTCTCAGAGCTTACAGTCTAACAGGTTCTGAGGACATGGGTGTGTACATACACAGAACAGACAAGGTGTGTGGTGACAAAACAAAGGAGCTGGCTGGAAACTCCAGAAGATACCACACTGAGTCCAGAGGATTGCCAAATGTTTTTATTCAAAACCCAGGGTGAGGTGCATTAAGTATTCAATAACCGTATTTGAAAACTGTCCAAGAAAGTGGTCTTTAGAGATGGGCATGGGATGGTGGGTAGATGCACTGGCCAAGGTGCTGGCAAAGTGCAGGTGTGGCCAGTGGAAATTCCTACCAATAACATGTTTTGTGAGGCCTGTGGAGGCCAGGGAGTTGGTTTGGTCACCACTGTGAACAATGATAGGGAGAAATCAATATAGAGAAGGAAGGATTTATCTTGGCTCATGGTTTTAGTCCATTGTGGCAGGGAGAATGTTTAAGATCAGCTTACATCATGGTGGCCAGGAAGGGGGGAGAGATGAAAGAGAGAGAGAGAGAGAGAGAGAGAGAGAGAGAGAGAGAGAGAGAGAGAGAGAGGGGAGGAGAAGAAGAAAAAAAAAAAAAGAAGAAGAACAAGAACAGAGACAGGATTTCTCCTCCTTTTCTTCTACCCAGGCTATGAGTGAAGCAGCCTGTATTTAGGAAGATTTCCTCTCCTTAGTTAATGTTCTCTACAAACACTCTCACAGACATATCTAGAAGTGAGCTTTACCAATCTAGGCACTTCTCAATCCACTCAAGAGTAACTAACCATCATAGGTAGGAAGATGCTTTACTTATTCATGTATATTTTTTCCACCCACCCATCCAACCATCCTTCCATTCATCCATCCTTCCATCCATTCATCCAACCATCCTTCTATCCACCCATCCATCCACCCATCCTTCCAACCATCCACCCATCCACCCATCCATCCATCTACCCATCCATCCATCCTTCCATTCATCCATCCTTCTATCCATTCATCCGAACTATCCTTCTATCCACCCATCCATCCATCCATCCATCTACCCATCATCCATCCATCCATCCCCCCCCACCCATCTACCCATTCTTCTACCCACTCACCCACCCTTCCACCCACCCATCCATCCACCCATCCCCCTGCCATCCATCCATCCATCCATCCATCCATCCATCCAAAAGAGATGACATGATATTACACTTGAAAAGAAAGGACAAAACCAAGGGGACTGATTGGTAATGTAAAAACAATGACTAGGAACTTGAAAATATTTGTAAGCTAAGATGTGGCAGTGAGGGCCAACAGAATGTGGTGTGAGAGTTCACTGGAGACTCCACTACAGATGAGTAAGGGGCCCAAGGTAGAACCAAACCCATTGACCAAGCAAAGGTCAGAGATGAGACAGGTAAAAAAAGAGATGAGTAGGTGCTGGCGTCTGAGATGCGGCCACCAGGCCTCTGTGACTAAACATTCCCATGGGCATGAAGGTCCTGCTCTAGAATTAAAGAGTGAGTGCGGAATTCTCATTGTAGTATGAGCTCTGTGGGCTCAGCACTGTGTCAGGGAGGGAGAAGACCCAGGAGGACTATATAAAATGGTCTTTGCCTCCAATGGAGGAAACTCCGATACGTAGAAACAAGAAGGGGCTGGTGAGATGGTACAGTGGGTAAGAGCACTTGAGTTCAAAGCCCCAGCACCCACATAAAATCTAGGTATAATTGCACATGCCTGTGACCTGAATGCTGGGGTGAGGGGGTGTAAATGTGGGGCTCATTGGGGCTCACGGCCACCAGCCTACCCCAGGTTCAGTGAAAGACTGTCTGAAGAGCATAAGAAAGCGTGTGATAGGGCAAGGCATCCACAGTCCTTTTCTGGCCATCACATGCACATGGGCACGTGCACCTGTACACACATGTACACTTACACCACACACAAAAAGAAAAGAAACAATGAAAGACTGACATGAAAGCGGTTGCAGAATATCTATGTAAGACATGAAGGAACTGAGGGAACTGGAAACGGTGACCTGTGATCCAAAAATACCTCATAAGCATTGCGGAGGCTAAGGGCACTCACGGAAAGCTGGAGGAGCAAGCTTTCAAGCGGGCAGCCTAAGGTGAGGGGATCAAGAGAGCAGCTGTGTTGGATACGGAGTATCTCTTCTAGGCCTATGCATTTCAACCCTTGGCCCCTAGCGAGTGGCGTTGTTGTGGAAAGTAGAGGAACCTGTAGGTACTGAAAGAACAAAGTCACGGAGGCAGGCCTTGAGCCCCATTTCCTGTCCTCTCTGCTTCCTGTTCCAACAAGATGTGAGGCTTCAGGGAGTGTCAGCTGTACATTCCTGCCACCTGGGAGCTTCCTGTGGCCATGTGGTCCATGCCATGCTGGACTGTCCCCTCAAGCCGTAAGCCAGAATAAACCTTTCTTCCTGTAAGTTGCTTCCTGTCATGTATTTGGTCACAGTCTCAAGAAAAAGTAACCCCCTTGCTCAGGCTGCTGCACTCAGCCACCCCACGCCCCTTCTAACTGGGAGGCTGAGCAGGTCTGAGGGGGCTCCCGATCCAGTGTGGTGCTGGGGCTAGCTTGCACTGACTTATCCCAGCTCACTTTGGCTCAAAAGAGCTGCCTTGTGTGTCTCTTCTCTACGGGCGTTCACGTGGCATCGCACTGGTACCCTGAAAATGACTGTGAGGGGAAAGGCTGCAGGTCAGGAATGTTCCTTCTGGAAAACTGACTTCCCAGCATACCTTGCCCGTCAGAAATGGCAGAATCATGTACCTGGGATGAGAAGTCAAAACCTGCACCTGAAAAACGTTTTGTTTTTGTTTAAAAATAATCCAATAAGCAGTTCAACGGCTCATTTAAAAAAAACAAAACAAAAATCATGGTTTTGCATGCCTACCTCAAGGCACCCAGAGTTCAAAGGTCAGTGGGATTCACAAAGGATCATCATACTATACAGAGGGCAGGAAGAGACAGCTCACTGGCAAGCGCTCTGTTGGCGATGTCTGTAGGAGCCAGAGGCATCAGGAGGGGGCACCGGACTGGACAGAGACTTGGGAAAGTAGAGGAACCTGTAGGTACTGAAAGAACAAAGTCACGGAGGCAGGCCTTGAGCCCCATTTCCTGTCCTCTCTGCCCTGGTTCTGATGTCTGAAAGAGATTTCCAGACAGAGAAACACAGTAGCAAAGGGATATTTGAGAACTTTTGACTATCGTCCTATAAACTAGCTAGGGAGCTGGTGCCGGGGAGCTGCTGGAAGAAGACATGCCTAGCCTGACCACATCCAGTCTGTACCCTCTATGCTCTGTCCTTGCTCATAGGTGGTCTGTTCTGTTTAAGACCTCTTACCAGGGTTCTGGGACTTGGAAAGAGGCTGGGGAACCCGACTACTGCAAGTGTTTGGCAGACCCTGTTCACTGACTTCCAATGTCTCATTTCAGGTCCTCCAGCTCTGTGAGGACGGTGTTCCTCTGTGACCTCGCGCTGTCCCTTTGGTGATGGCACACATCCCAGCTGTCCACTGCCTTCTTTCTCTGTCCTGGAGTGTCTTGGCCTATGCTGGATGCTGTAACAAGTTGTGCAGACTGCATGACTCATGAGGCACAGATCATTTCCCACAGGGCTGGAGGTGGGATGTGCTAGGCGAACATGCAGGCAGGCTTGGCGTCTGTTAGGACCCATGTCCTGGTTCACGTATAGCTGCCTCACATGGCAGAGAAGACAAGGGAGCTTGGTGTCTCATTCACAGGGGGCACTAATCCCATCCTAATCCAGCGTCTTCTTGACCTCAGCGTGTCCAATTGTTACCACATTGGAGGGCATATCTGAGTACGTGGATTTGGAGAGGTATAAACATACAGTCTATGCCATATAGGGTGTTTCCCCTTTTTAATATTTTATTTTATTAGTTTTATTTGTATGAGTGTATTGCCTGCACGTATGTGAGTGCACCCATGTCATCTAATGCTGTGGAAGTCAAAAAACGGTTTGGATTCCCCTGGAACTGGCGTTAAAGACGGTTAGTAGCTGCCATATGGGTGCTGGGAATTGAACCTGGGCTCTCTGCAAGAGAAGTCAGTGCTCTTAACTGCTGAGCCGTCTCTCCAGCCCCGTGTTCCCTCTTTTGAAGTTATGTTTTTATTAAAATATTTTATTTTTTTATTTTATGCGTATGTGTGTATTGCCTGCATGTAGGTAAGTACACCCATGTCATACAGTGCCCACGGAGGACAGAAGAGACTGTCAGATCCCCTGATACTGGAGTTACAGATAGTTGTTAGATGCCATGTGCTGGGATTCAAACCTGGGTCTTCTGCCAGAACAGTCAGTGTTCTTAACCGCTGAGCCACCTCTCCCGCCCCTGAAGTTATTTATTTTTAACATGCAAGTAACGCATTCATACATTCGCATATTTTTAATGTAAAGATGTAAACGAAAACCACAGCATGTCTTAGAGGCCTGCTATCCTGCTTCTCTCAGAGGTGACATCCCTAATGCGTTTACCTCCCTTTCGAATATGTCTTAAAGAGTTTGCTTCTAAGATCGAAGGTCTAATCATGTAGGAATTACTACACAACAGCTGGTAAGAGTGTGCACTGGTGGAGTGGAGCCTGAGCTTGGGTCCTGGCACCCCATTGGGCAGCTCAAAAACCACCTGTAACTCCAGTTCCCGGAGATCTGATGCCTCTGGCCTCCTCTGTGGACACCTGCTCTCACATGCACTTACCACCCCCCAACATACACATAACCTCAAAAAATAAGTATAAAATCTTAAATTTTTTTGAAATATGGTTGGTTTATTTTCCACATAAAATCCAATCCTTAAAATGATCATGCAGTGAAATTGCCCTTTTATCTTTTGTTGTGCAACCTGTGAATTTTCATACATTCAGAATGAAGACGCTACTTCTCCACTCCTCGCACTGGCATCCGCTGAGTCACTCTGTTACTACAGTTATCTTTTTAAAATATTTTATTATTTTTTATTTTATGTGTATGAGTGTATTGCCTGCATGTAAGTGCACCCATGTCGTGCAGTGCCCACAGAGGTCAGAAGAAGATGAGGATTTTCCTAGGCCTGGAGTTACAGATGGTTGTTAGCCGCCATGTGGGTGCTGGGAACCAAATCCGGGTCCTCTGTAAAAGCAGCCAATGCTCTTAACTGCTGAACCATCTCTCCAGCCCCACAATGTTATCTTTTCAAGTCTATCATGTATGCAGCATTATAAAGTGTTTTAGACCCCAACTGCTGCATAATGATGGCAGTTGGTTGCTTGTTATAGTTTTGTAATAATCTGTGTGGATATACCACAGTTCTGTGCTTGGGTTGTTTGCTTCTGTTCTTTTTTTTTCTGAAAATTTTCCTTTATTTTCTACATGACAAATGTCTCTACCATTGTTTTTATATTTGGCTTTAAGTTATTATTAGTTAATTCCAATCACTGGAGTATTTGATAAGTTAATTTATCCGTGATTCCTTTGACTTTTCTTGTGATGACTCTTAGGATGGCCTTTTAAAGTTTGTCTGTTATGGTGCTCATAATATTGATTTCTTGTATTACACATTTTATCTATTAGAATGTGTTTTTGTGATTTGTGTGCAGTAGGGATACAGCCCAGCTTTCCCCCCAAATATTTCATTAGTTTTTCTAGCATCATTTGTTGTATACACTTTCATTTATTGATTCTATCAAATCTTAAATCCCCACATATATATAATGCTTAGATTCAGAATTATAATTCCTACCTTTATTCTTTCAGAAATATTTTGATATACATGGCTTTACACTGTGCTCTAAGAACTGCTGGGTCAAACGTCTCCTTAACCACTTTCCTTTCTCAGAATTGTCCCCCTAATTATCGATATTTGTATTCGTTCATATAAATTTTTGAATCATCTTGTCAAATTACATAGCAAATATTCAGGATTTTAACACCTATCACATTAAATGTATGCATTAATTTGAGAATTATATATACAGTGTGAGCCTTTTATTCATGAACATTGTATACATTTTCATGGAGTAAGTCATTTTGTCTTCTAAGAAAGTGTCATTCTTTCATCGATGGTTGTGCACATGTCTTATGCAGTCCATTCCCAGAATCTACCAGTAGTAAGTAGTTCAACCCCCTGAGCTCCTCCTCCATCCATGCCTGACTTTGACTGACCCATTCTCATGCAGACCCAGCACAGGCGTCCACTTCTACAGTGGGTTTGTGATTGGAATGGTGTGACTTACCCGAAAGATGGTATCTTGAAGCCTTCTCCCTGTCTTCCTGTTCTCACATTCTTTCTTCCAGGCATTGCTTCTGCAGTGTTCCCTGAGCCTTAGAGGAGATGGCATGAATGTCTTGTATTCAGGGATGAGCACTCACCCCTAATGAACACTCATTCTCTGTACCTTGTGCAGCCACATCTCTGCGTTCAGCACTGTGCACTGGAAACAGAGGCTTGTCTGATTAGGCTTGAGAGCAGCATTTATTTCTAGGGCAAACATAAAACATTTAGAAGTCAGGTTGATGTTATGTCAATTTTAGCTAGACAACAGTATTCAGTTCACCTCTAGAGCCTATGATCTCTTCTGTCATGAATTTTGACCAGGTTTACAGCACCAGGCATGGATTCCCCACCTGTGGAGATCTCAAATCTAATCAGAAAGCAGTTGGTTACCCCCATAGCAGTGGTGCTGTTATTGCATAAGTGGGCACATCTTGCCTGGCTGGTTGGTCTCATAGATCATAGGATTCACAGATGCCTTTTCTCCCCCAGCAGCCTGTAGAGAACCTTCCAGGACTATAGCAGCTAGCCAACAGGAGGAAGCTTCCTGTTCTGTTCTAGCTTGATTTTTCTGAACAGTGCATCCCAGATGTATAGTGTCTGATGCGATAGGGTCTTATCTAGTTCTGGTGAGCAACCAAGAAAAATGGCAAGAGCCTGTATTGTTTTGGAGGCCTCTGGGGCCTCCTTGACCAACGGCTCATAAGGAGGCAGTCTACCCCTTGAACTGTTGTTGTTTTTTAATAACCCATGGCTTCTGGGCAGTGATCTAGACATGGAAGGTATCCCTCTTAAAACTCTTTTTTTATTTGGTTAAAAGATATTAGGGTTCCAGGGCCAGGCATAGTGGCACATGCCTTTAATCCCAGCACTCGGGAGGCAAAGCAGGTGGATCTTTGTGAGTTTAAGGCCAGCCTGGTCTACATAGTGAGTTCTAGGAAAGGTGGGGCTACAGGGAGACCCTGTCTCAAAAAAACCAAAAAAAAAAAAAAAAGATAGTAGGGTTCCATATGGCTTTTTCATACCCTCTTTGTTTTGGTTAACTTCCCCCCCCCAAACACACTTTGTCTCTTCCTTCCCTGGGCTTTTCTCTGCTTAAAGCTCTCCACCTCCCGTGCTCCCCCTCTCTATTTCTGCATCACCTAAATTCTAAGTTCTTCCTTAAGGCATCCTCCTCCCAAAGGCCTGGATTCTCCAGGTTGCTCAAGCTGAAAACACAGAATTAAAGATGTAAAGACTAGAGCCACATATGAGGAAGAACATATAGCTTGTTTTTCTGCACCTGGGTTACTTCACTTGATATAAATTTTTCCCATGTCATCCATTTACCTGCAAATTTCATAATTTCTTTTTTATTATTAATGGAATAAAATTCCATTGTATATATGTACCATGTTTTCATGATCCATTCATGAGTTTGTGAACATCTAGACTGATTCCATTTTCAGTTTATTGTGAAAAGGATTTCAATGATTGTAGATGAGCAGAAATGTAGCAGGATGTGGAGTCCTTGGGGCATATGCTCAGCCCTGGGACAGCCAGTCATATGCTAGATCTGGCCTAGGTTTTAATGGACTCTCCACACCGATGTCCATAGTGGGTGCACCAGTTTGCACTACCACCAACCATCCATGAAGGTTCCTCTTTCCCCATATCCTCTTCAATGTTTGTTGTCATTTGATTATTTTGTGCTAGCCATTCTGATTGGGCAAGGTGAAATCTAAGTAGTCTTGATTTGCATTTCCTTAATGGCTATTGATGATGGACAAATTTTTTTAAAAAATATTTATTATTTTTATTTTATGTGTATGAGTGTATTGCCTGCATGTGTGTAAGTGCACTCGTGTTGTGCAATGCCCATGAAGGTCAAAAGAGGGCGTCAGATCCCCTGGAACTGGAGTTATGGATGGTTGTTAGCCACCATGTGGGTGATGGGAATTGAACCCAGGTCCTCTGCAAGAGCAGCCAGTACTCTTAACCACTGAACCATCTCTCCGGCCCAATGATGGACAGATTTTATTTGCTTATTTATTTACTTATTTTTTTTTAACTCTCACTTAATTGCTAAACCAACACAAACTCTTTTGATGATGTTGAACACTTTAAAAGCTGTTTATTAGCTATGGATGCTTCTTTTCAGAGTTCTCTTTAGATCTATAGCTCATTTTCTGAGTGTGTTGTTTCCTTGATGTTTTGATTTTTGAGTTCTTCTGTGAATTCTAAATATTAATTCCCTGTTGGATGTATGGCTGGCAAAGATTTCCTCCCATTCTGTAGGTCGCCTCTTCACTCAGTTCACTGTTCCCTTTGCTATAGAGAAGTTTTTAGTTTCCTAAGTTCCCATCTGTCAGTTATTGGCCTTATTTCCTGAATGACCAGAATCCTGTTTATTTATTTAAAAGATTTATTTATTTATTATTTATTTTTAGATGTGTATATGCCATGTGTATGCAGGTGTCCATGATGCCGTGTGTATGCGGGTGTCCATGATAGCATGTGTATGTGGGTGTCCCTGATGCCATGTGTATGTAGGTATCATATGATGCCATGTGTATGCGGGTGCCCATGATGCCATGTGTGTGTGAGCACCCATGATGCATGTGTGGGTGCCCATGATGCCATGTGTGGGTGGGTGCCCATGATGCCATGTGTGTGTGGGTACCCATGATGCCATGTGTTTGTGGGTGCCCATGATGCCATGTGTATGCAGTTGTCCACAATGCCATGTATGCGGGTGCCCATGATGCCATGTGTATGGGGTGTCTATGATACCATGTGTATGCGGGTACCCATGAGGGCCATGGAAAGGGTGTTGTATCTCTTGGAGCTGGAGTTACAGGTTGTTGTGAGCTGCTGGACATGGATCTGGTATCCAAACTCAAGTCCTCTGGAAGAGCCAAAAGCGACCTTAACCACTGAGCCATCTCTCCAGCCGTTTCTGTATCTAGGAAGTCCTTATCTGCCCCTGTGTGCTATGGTGATCTTTCTTTCTCTTGTAGCAGTTTCAGAGTTTCAAGTTTTATCTTTGGATCTTTGGTCCATTTGGAGTTGAATTCTGTGAAAGCTGAGAAAGTTCTAGCTTCATTTTTCTTGTTGTATTCTTTTGCCAGCATTTGTTGAAGATGCTTTATTTCTGCCTGTGTGTATTTTTGACGTCTTTGTCAGAAAATCAGGCTGCAGAAAATGTGTGGACTTCTGTTCTGTTTCATTGATTTGTGTATCTATTTTTGTGCCAGTGCCATGCTGTTTTTATTACTGTAGCTCTGAAGTAGAACTTGAGGTTGAAAATGGCAAATATCCTATTGTAATTTCATTGATATTTGGAGGAATAATATTTTTCTATTTTATTTTATGCTTATGAATAAATGGGAATATTGAGCTTTTTGCTTATCTCAAGTAAGAGTTTTACTAAATAGTCTCAGCAGTTTGTAAATTAAATCTTTTATATTTGGGGTATACAGAGTTATATTTTACTTTAGTAGTGACTGTTTTTATTTCTTTTATTTTATCATTTCCTTATCTCCCATCTTTAATACTTTGCTGTGTTGGCAGAAATATTAGTATAAAGTTAAGTGAAGTTAAGAGAGAAAAGTTTGGGGCTGGAGAGATGGCTCAGTGGTTAAGATCACTGGCTACTGTTGCAGAGAACGCAGGTTTAGTTCCCAGCACCCACCTGGTGGCTAACAACCATCTGTAACTCCAGTTCTAGGGGCATCTGGCCCCTGTGGGCAATGCACACACATGGTGCACTTATATGCAGGCAAGACACTCATGCATATGAAGTAAAAATAAATAAATTCTTTAAAAAAAGAGAGAAGATTGTTGTTCCATTTCAACGTTATTGAGAGTTCTTTGAATGTATCACTAGACATAATGTTTGATGCGGCTCTCTAGTAGACAGCCTTCATTACATTCAAGAGTATATTCTGTTTTTATGCTGCCTAACAATCTTTTAAACATTGTAAATGGATACTGAATTCAGACAAGTGATATCTCAGCATTTATTCAGATCATTTTATTTTTCAAATATTTTGACTCTTTTCTAATACCATCCTGTCCTTGCTCTCCTGGGGAAAGCCATACCATGTCCTTATTGCACCCTTTGATCTAAGCAGAATTAAATGAACTAATGATTTAGTTAGAACTTTGTATCTATATTTATAAATGAGACTGACATATCATTTCTCTTTTAATATTGTAATCTGATACACTAGATTTTCCATAGCCTTGGGGAACAAATATTTCAGTTTCTTCCACACACATATAAATACTTTAAGCATATACAAGGCAATGCATTCACATGTATAATTTTTCATAGACCTAATACTTTTAGCAATTGTTGCTTCATACCAGAATTGGGCAAAGGGTCCAGAGACCCCCACCACTCCTCTTTGTCTTGCCCTCCCTCACACATCTCCCCCATCATCAGCATCTGCACCAGAGTGGCACATTTGTTACAAGAAATGAGCCTTCGCTGACAATTCATCACGACTCAAAGTCCACAGCTGACGTTAGGGTTCTCAGGCTTTGGACATGCTGTGGGTTTGGGCAAATGTTTAATGACTGTGCCAACCGTCACAGGGCCGTCCAAAGCAGTTTCACTCCCTAAAACTGCTGTGTTCTGTTCCCTCGTCCTCCCCTTTCCTTTCCATTCCCCTGACAACAAGGGTCTGTTACTGTTTGTTTGTCTTGGGATGTAACAGAATTGGAATCATAATAAATGCTCTTTTCAGACTGACTTCATTTCCTCTATTTATTTATTTTGTCTATGAGTGTTATGCCTGCATGTCCGTAAGTGCACCTGTGTCATGCAGTGCCTGAGGAGGTCAGAAAAGGGTGTCAGGTCCCTTGGAACTGGAGTTATAGATGGTTGTTAACTACCATGTGGGTGCTGGGATTCAAACCTGGGTCCTGTGCCAGCACCCTTAACCACTGATCCATCTCTCCAGCCCTCAACTCACTTCTTTCTAAACACTTATTTCATTTATCAATGTGCATTTAAATTTCTTCCATGTCTTTTCATGGTTTGATAACTTATTTATCTTTATCACAGAATAATATTCTATAGTCTAGATATAGTAGTTTATTCATTTACCTATTGAGAACTCTTGTTTTCTTC
>NW_008360311.1:5748209-5751690 GCF_000622305.1 Nannospalax galili
TGACAATGCCCCTGTCTATGCCTCCCAAGTGCTAGGATTACGGCTTGTACCACCATGTTAAGTTGTTGTGAACATCCACATATAGGTTTCTACATAGACGTACATTTTAAACTTCTTTGGATACCTATCAAGCAACATAATTACGCAATTACTTGGTAAGAGCATATCTAACTTTGTAAGAATCTGCCAAACTGGAAGTGGTTTGCTCAGCTCCTGCTGCTACCAGCCCTGGAGACGGCTTCCGGTCCTGTCCATGGCTGCCATGTGGTGCTCTCGTTTCTGGGTTTGGACCATTGCCGTAGATACGCAGTGGTGTCTCCTCGTTGTTTTAATGTGCATTTCTCTGGTGACGTGTGATATCGAGCCTGTTTTTAATTGCTCATTTGCCTTCTGTGTATTTTCTCTGGTGAGGCGGCTCTTACAGTATGTGGCTCTTTAAAATTGGGTCGTTTGTTGTCTTAGTGTGGAGTTTTTAAGAGTTCTTTGCATATTTTAGAGTTTTTAGTATTTTCTTCTATTATGTAACTTCTCTCTCTTTTTTTGTTTTCTCGTCGTTTTGAGACAGGGTCTCCCTGTAGCCTCAGCAGGCCTAGAACTCACTATGTAGACCAGGATGGCCTTGAACTCAGAGAGATTTGCCTGCCTCTGCCTCCCAAGTACTGGGACTAAAGGCGTGCACCACCACATCTGGCTCTTCTCATTTTCTTGACATATAAAATTTTATCTCTATTTTATTAAAGAGTATGTATATATGTGTATACACATGACATTAATCTATATGTTCCTTATATGAGTGTGCGTCTATATGTGTGTACATCTCTTTAATTCACAATCGGCACTGGACTATTTCTTATTAGTTGAAAAGTAACATTTATCTTCAATTTCTTAAGTGGCTTCATGCTATCCCATTGTGTTAATGAGTTATAATTTAGTCCTGTACTGTGGACTATTACAAGCATGTATAAATATTTTATTTATTAATCTTATTTTATGTGTATGAGTGTATTGCCTACATGCATGTAAGTGTACCTGTGTCATGTGGTGCCTGCAGAGGTCAGAAGAAGGTGTCAGATTCTTCTGGAACTGGAGTTAGCTGCCATGTGGGTGCTGGTAATCAAACCCAGGTCCTTTGCAAGAGTATCCAGTGCTCTTCATATGGAAGCGGGCAGTGAAGCTCAGGGTTGGTTGGTCTCCTGATACACAGAGGGCCTTGCCCAGGACTAAGATCGAACCCACCATTTCAGAATGTTTGGAGCTGGCTGCATTGCCATTTTAGAAGCCTGCCAGGAACCCAAAGCTCTTAACCACTGAGCCATCTCTCCAACCCCCACAAGCATGTATAAAATGCACAAATGCTTGCCTCTAACATTTTCTATATATACAAAATAAATTCTTAGAAATGGAAGCACCCAAAGAAGATGGCGCGTGTAATTTAGGTTATTATAGAGGCTGGACAAATTTACCTTCCCAGAGGAATTTGAGAGCTTTCGTTTTTAAATTCCCCCTCTCTGAGTGTTAGCGAACCTTTTGTTTTTAAATTCCCCTTCTCTGAGTGTTAGCGAACCTTTCGTTTTTAAATTCCCCTTCTCTGAGTGTTCGCGAACCTTTCGTTTTTAAACTCCCCCTCTCTGAGTGTTAGCGAACCTTTTGGTTTTTGGCCGTCCGATCAGTAAAACAAAAGCACTTGGGTGTAATTTTAAGTTGCGTTCTTTTTTCGGAAAGGCGTTGTGGGGAACTGAAGTGATTCGCCTTGCAGAACCCCCTGTACACAGAGGTGATGATGCAATGTCTTTCTGTGGACGAGAAGAGAGTCCTTGAATACAGCTTACGATGTGAAGGCAACTCAGTGAGCGGTCGACTCGGCCTGCTCCTGGCTCTTCTGTCCTTCTCCTTTCCTTCTTGTCCTGGGGTAAACGCAGTGCTGGAGTTGCATTGCACACGCTGGCGATGACTGAGTAGAGAAAGGGGTGGCCTGCTCAGTGTGCCAAGAACATTTTTCTTTTTTGGCCATTTATCAAGAGCTGTAAGTGCCAAGGTATATTTTGGTCAAGTAGGAGATGACTAGACAACAAAAGCTGATACAGGTGAAAGACATTCCATAAAATGGCCTTAGTGACCTTTCAGGGCTGTTGTGAGAATTAAACAAAGCAGGTGTTTCAACCGCGCGGGGGGTTCTCAAAATTTCACCTTGATTCCTATCACTAGCTTCTGTCCTGGAGGTTGTTTCTATGACCTACTTGTCCTGAGTAAGGTCTGAACTTGGTTGTGCATTAATGGGATTGGAAAATTGTTAGAGACAGGAGGGGAGGGAGTCACAGGTTTGTGGCAACAGCTCCGTTTTCTTAAGGGCCTCTGTGCAAAGCCTCTGATACGATTTGTTAGCCCACCCAAGCCTGCAGCTGGGAAATTGGGTTTATATTTGATCAGTTTGACTGGGCCACTGAAGCTTCATTTGTCAACAGCCGCACCGACTTATCGGCATCGAGCCTGCAGGTGCCTGGCCCCGGTTCCAGCCTCTGCCACTCTGCTGGGTGTCAGTCTGACTCCAAGAGAATCACAGGAAGCTCGCTCTTTGGAAACAGTAACCCTGGTAGCTTGAAAGACAGAGGCAAATTCAGAATTTGCAGCCAGAGTTTTGAAAAACCACTGTGAGTTTTGTACATTTGTGTTGTGTATACCTCTTCATATGCAAGCGTGGGCTACTTCAGTTTTTTATTTATTTTAATTTATTTTATTTTGATGTGTGTGACTATATGTCATGTATACAAGGGTCCCCACAGAGGCCAGGAAAAGGTGTCAGATACTCTGGAGCTGTAGTTGCAAGTGGTTATGGGCCACCTGATGTGGGTGCTGGGAACTGACCCCAAGTATAGAATTTTGCAAAGCAACCCTGGAGTTTTATGATTTGTGTGGCAAACTTTAAAGGGGGCAGTGCCTCGAAGAGGTCCTATGAGTATCTGGATGCCTCTGAAGAGGTCTCTCATGCTGAAAGGAACCAGAGTCTGGGACCAGTTTAGCAAGTTGAGACAAAAATTAAATCCAGTAATCATCAAAATAAGAAAACTTTGGAAATTTCTGCCTCCTTCAGGGGTTGGACTTTGCAAGAGACAAAGGTGAGACAATGAACCATGGTCCATGAGAAACCCCCCATGGGGAGAATGATTAGTAACTTTCAGTAATTCCTAGCACTTAACAATTGAGTGGAGATCTGCTCTATGCCGTCCCTTGAGCCTCTTACTGTTGCCGTAGGTCTGAGGCAGCTGCTGCTTGGGGAACTGAACTGGAAGAGTCTGACTTCCAGTACCTGGGATAGATGGGGATGGGAATCACTGTGAGAAGCAAAATATAGAGGTCATGCCACCGCTCATCCGTGAAGGTGACTCCAGAATAAAGTGTTCTCATCTGTGATGTTTGGGATGTCTGGAGCTGTAGAAGTGGCTATTTGGGTGCTGGTGAGCTGCCTGCCCCCCGCCCCCGCCTC
>NW_008360311.1:5751709-5774070 GCF_000622305.1 Nannospalax galili
GGCCCTGCCCCATGAGCCTTCAGTCTTGCCTGTTTGCTGTAGCTGTGAGAGGCATCAGTTATACTGCGAAAATTATATTTTTTAATAATGTCCCAAAATTTTGAAGGTTAAAACAGTTTTGAGGGGCTGCAGAGACAGCTCAGTTGAGAACATTATTGCCACATAAGCATGAGGGCCTGGGTTCTGATCTCCAACACTGGACTCACTGGCTAGTCTAGAGGACTAGGTGAGTGTCAAATTCATTGGAAGACCCTATTTCAAAACAATCAAGTGGAGAGTGATTGAGGACGGCACACACAATTTTGAGGTAGCCATTCTCTAGAATATAAGAAGCTCACTGATTTCTTCTCCACAAGTTGTTTCTGACTCCTTTCTGAAAGGAGGTTGGTTATGTTTATTTTAGGGTCAGCAACTGAGGATAAGCCATCCTTAATGTGATGACATATTAATTATGGTTCCTACTGAGAAGGAGTGGCTAGCACATTCTTGAGTTAGAATATCTTTTCCATTTCTATAAGTGTTTTGAGAGAAAGGGAGGTGACCTTTTTATTATTATCGTTATATAAATGATATAAAGGAATTAAGCTACTTGTTTTCAACAGAAGGAGACATTAGACAAATGGGTGGACCTGGGTCCTAGGTCTTCTTCCACCAACAGTGGATGACTTTTGACAAGACCCCTTAAATGACTGAACTCTGTCCTCTGTATAATGAGAGTAGTTATTTTAAATGACTCTGTCAGTTAGCTTTCTGTTACTGTAACGAACTACCTGAGACAATCAACTTATAACCAGAAAAGCATTTCCTTTGGCTGATGATTTCAAAGGTTTCAATCCATGGTTGGTTGACTTGGAGAGTGTTGAAAGGCAGCACCTTACAGTGATGAGCATTTGGCTCCAGAAAGTTGTTTACCTTATGTCTGAGAAATGAAGACGGGGAGAGGAGGCGAGGCCTTCATAGCTTTCGAGGTCCTACCTGCCATGACTTTAGATCCCCCACAAGGCACCGCCTCTTAAAGGTTCTGCCAACTTCCAATACCACCATAGGCCAAGGACCAAGCCTTTAGCACCCGAACTCCTGGGGATGCTAGTCCAAACCACAGTAGGACCTCCAGGGCCCTTCCAGATCTACTTTTCTATGACTGAAAATTATAGCAGGAACCCAAGATAACTCATCAACCTGAGACATCCCTAAATTTTCTGTTCACACATCCCTAAAAGCCACTGATAACTTTTTCATGACACTCATATCTAAAATGCCCAAAAGTCCATTCATTAAGGTGTTACATCCATGCAAGTTAGAAACTATTTCTATCTTAGTAATTAGCAGCTATTTAAAGAAACATTCACATACATTGGAAGAAAAGGTGGTATTTTCTCTTTTGTTCCTACATAACCCACTTGCTCACGGGTATGTTCACCTATGGAGCAGTGAAAAGCTTCTCTAACCTTGGAGCCACACTGAACCCCACAGTTCTCCCTGTTTCACACTGATCTTGACCTAGTGCTTGTTTCGTATTGTTAGAGGTGATGAACTAAGCTTTGCAAAGATCTGATGCTGAATGGAACATGGCACCACTGTGAGCTACCTCACCGTGCAGAGTCAGGCAATGTTCCTCTGCTTCACTGGAAAGTTAAGTCCTCTTGTGAGTTTGCTACATTGCCCCCTGAGGGATTGTTGGTGATTGATGTGTGAGGTCTCCCTCCTATTTGTGGTGGAGCCATGTAGACCTTCCCATTGTAGACATTTTGGACCTCATGAGTCAACTACAGAATAGAGCTTTCAAAAACTCAGTGCAATGTCACCTCAATCATGCCTGTTCACAAGTAATATAATCCCCCAGGTGATGACCTCCCTGTGCTCACTGTCAATCCTTCGACCAGGAAAGCTTTACCCTAACTTTTCAGCAGCCTCCCAGCCACCCACCCCTGGGTTTGTAAGCCCCGGGAGCCCACCAGGACTCTTCTCTGGGATCCCAGTGTGCAGCAGAGTCTCCACCTGCTGGAGGCTTTCCGTCTCTTCTTACCCCATGATAATTACTTTAGTCCCACATCCCCCGATCCCTGACGCATTATGTTCTGCCCTCCACAGCAATCCTACAGAACCCCCTTCCTTGGCTTGGTCTAATCATTTGATTGTGCCTTCCCTCAATGACTTTCAGAAGATGCACCATAATGAGTTATTGGGGCCACCTCAGGGCATGAGCTGTGGCCTCAGCTGGATATATAGTTCCAGGGAAACCTTTTACCTGGCCAACTAAGCTTCCCCTCTCTCAGAGAAACCTTCCACTGTTCCTCCACTTTCTCTCTCACACTCAGCAGATACCCACCTTCCCGTTCCTGGAAGCTCTCATAACAAGTGCTGCACACGGCCCTCACCCACAAGGACTCACCCACAAGGACGGGTTTGGCCCCACCCGCTAGCTCATAGTGCCCGAGGTCTTCTCCGCTAAAGGCTCACTGTGGCCCTGAGCTCTTGATCTCATCTCCTCTTGTAGCTCCAGGACTAGCCTGTGGCTGGCTTGCTACCTCCTTCCACACTGTCCACTTCCTTTACTGCTTCCTCCTATTACAGCCTACGAGTGTTCATGTCTCGTACTTTTTAAGGGTCTCCCTGTAGCCCCAGCTGTCCTGGAACTCACTATGTAGACCAGGCTGGACTTGAACTCACAGAGATCCACCTGCCTCTGCCTCCCGAATGCTGACGCCTGGCCCCATGTCTCTTACTTTTTAAAAAGGTCTTCAGTTAAGGTCAGAGAAACGGCTCAGTGTGTAAGCCTGATGACCTGTGTTTGATTCCCCAGACTCCAAATACAAAGCTGGTTGTGGTGGTGTGTGTCTGTAATACCCCCACTCCTATGGTGAGATGGGAGGTAGAGACTGGGGGAATCAGCCAGAAGCTTGTGAGCCAACTAGCCTGGAGTAGGCCCTGCAGAGCACTGCTTCAATAGGATGGACTCCCAAAAGTTTCCCCTGACTGCCCATGCATGCTGTGGTACATATACCTAGAAATAAACTTTAAATAAGTCTCCAACATTGTCTCATCATGAACATCACATCATCCTGTACTCATCAGCTGACAAATTCCCTGGAGAAGCATCCTCATGCACAACCTCTCAGGCACTCCTCAGCCCCTGCCTTGATCTTCAGACCCTCCCTCTCTCCAGCCCCAACATCCTACCCCAGCCCACCCTGTTCTGTAGTGGAGTCTCGTGCCGTCTGACACTGTACCTCGATGCCCAGCTGCCAAGCAACACTTCTTTTGAAACATCCCCCTGGAACCCTTGTCGGATCACCAGAAGGAGGTGGTGACTGCTGTTCTCTGTGGTCCTCACTCACAGGATCTGTGACCATTTACCTTCTATGTTTCTGTGTTTCCCTCAAATGCTGTTAACAAGTACTGTAAGCGCCTTAAGAGTGTGAATGAGCATCTCTAACCCCAAATCCAAAAGGTGAAATGCTCTAAATGCTAATCTTTCTCAGCCCCAAGTGGAAGATTCCACATACCCCAGCTCATGTGGTAGGTCTCATCAGAATGCAGTGCACTAAAAATACTAAACACAGTTACCTTCAGTTCCGTCCTGCATGTAAGGTCTACATGAAACAAATGGACTTTGTGTTTAGATTTTGGGCCCCATTCTTAAGATACTGTATATCTGTAAATACTTCAAAATTTGAAAAGAAGAATATGGAATCCAAAATACTTTAGGTCCAAGCCTTGCAGATGAGGGATATGCAATTTGTATCTGCTTCAAACATAGCACTGAGCACACCTGGCATATCTCCATATCCTGTGTTCAGTGAGTAACCAATCATGCTTGCTTCCTATGGCTGTGGTAGGAGTAGGAGGACTTCGTGTGACACCCTTTTGGTAGACATTGAATTCCTGAACCATGTCTTCCAGACACCTCAGCAGACACGGGCACTGTATGATGGAATCTCTTTCCTCCTTTAAACTCTGAGTACATAGTACATCCTCTGTTATATAGATGTGGATGCTGAGCCTCATCGTACAGCTGGTGGGGTAGAGCAGCGTCCCAGTCCGTGCTGAGCCGAGCCTCTTTCTTAGCAGTCAGGCACTCCCCACATTGCCTACCCACCACGCCTTCACTGCCTTCCACTTGATAGTTGTCAGCCTTTTGATGCATCATCAAGGGGATGAGCCGGAAGAAATCACTAAGTCATGAGTTCAGACCCAAGAAATTTCCATGGATCATCAGGGATTGGGTCCATGAATCTGTGCTTCCAAGGTCACCTGCCTATTGATTTTATTTTATTTATTTTTAGTATTTAATTTTTGGTGTTTTTGAGACAGGATCTTCCTATAGACCAGGCTGGCCTTGAACTCACAGAGATCCACCCGCCTCTACTTCCAGAGTGCTAGGGCTAAAGGTGTGTGCCACAACATCCAGCTGATTTTATTTTTAATTGAACTACCATCCCTCCTTTACCTAAGGTGTAAGCAGAGCTGTCAGAAGGGACATTAGAAAAGCCTTTTAGTGCTGTGCACAGAGGCCAGAGTGCCCTATCTCATTTTTCCTAACATGTCCACCCAGGCATGGCCCAAGCAGCCTCTTCTAAGTTTACACCATCTGCTCGCCTCTCCACATTTGCACTTAAGTCCTCATCAGGTCCTCTCTGCCCGAGGTGTCTCTTGTCAGCTTAAACTGAACTGAAACCCAGGGATGGAAGGAGGTGGTTTGAACCAGCAGATCTGACCCTTCAAGGAAACTTAGACAAATGTCTTGTGCCTCCTGAGCCCACCAGTTCATCTTGTCCTCCCCCTCCTCCCCTTTCTGTTTAGTTTGACCTTGGTCACTGATGACAAGGCTTCTTTTCCTGCCAAACCAATCAATAAGCTAAACAGACAGAAGATGAGTATTTAGAATATGGGAAACCAAACTCAAACACAGATAGGTTATCAGCCCAGCCCAGAGCAGACTTCTGAGCAAATATTTCATTAACAAATTTTTCATGGCAACTTGCATGTTAAAAAAAAGACGGGGGAGAGGGGAGAGAGAAAAAACAGTGGGAGGGAGAGAAAGGGCTGACTATAGAACTGAAGCCAAAGGGCTTTGGGAAGGTCCGTTCTAGGAGGGTGAGGAAACACCCAAGGGAGGAAGTCTCCGACTCCAGCCCTTCTCCTCAAAGCCTGGCTACTGTGGTCCGTCCGCACCATCCCCGGGGAGCTGGGCAGGTTAACTTTTCAGGTACAATCCCTGCAGACAGTCAGTGGCAAGTGTGGGGTTTAGGAGGACAGAGGAGGTAAAAACCCTGAAAAGCCCCACAGGACAGTAAGGAACCAAAAGGAGCTCTGTGAGCAGACAGCAGCAATGGATTTACCGCTCCCTCGGACTGGCTGTCCTTGCAGCCCCTTTAAATACATGGCACCATGTAGGACCAGACCTAAAACTGGCACACACTGGAACCTGTGCCCATCGGCGACTGTTTTGATTGTTGACTATACTGACTATTGTACATTGTTTACGATAACCCTACCGGTAGGTGCTTTAATTGACAGATATGAAGCCTGAGATTCAGAGAGGTTGAGAAACTTGTTCAAGCTTAAACAGCCAGTAGGGAAGTTGGTGAGGGAGATGGGGACCTAGCCAGCACAGCTCCGGAGCCAAGAAATGTTCTGCTCCTCTTTCCCCATACAGCTCTCCTAATCCTTTCCAAAAACCCAGAAAATCATGAATTACTGATATTAAATTCTTTGCAAGTGCCTAGGACAGGGCAGAATCAATGCATTGACTATTCGGCTCCTTTTGAGCTCAGCACCTTCCCATGATGGCCAGGGCTCCACCTTCTGGAACTTCCCAGCTGCGTTTGGAGTCCTGCACATGCCTTGTAGGTATCAGTTCACAGACCCTTCTCAGGGAAGCTTCTAGATTTCTCTATCTTAGTTCCTATTTGATTATTATTATTATTATTATTATTATTACTATCATCATTTTATCCTTATTTTCCCTGCTACGAATGGAACCCAGGGCCTTGTGCATGTTAGAAATGTAGGAATACACTCTTTCAGTGAGATCAGCCCAAGTCATTTTTTACGAAAAGTTTTAGTTTGAAACAGAGTCTAAGTTGCCCACGCTAACCTGAAACTCACTATGTAGCCCAGGCTGGCCTCAAACTCACTCGGACCCTTCTGCCTCATGCACCACCACACCCAGCTCTATTCATTCTCATTGTGTTGTATTATTCCTCTAGAGTAGCTATGATAATTATTTAATTTAATGTATGCTAATCATTAGCATAAATTATCACTCGTGCTAATTTTATATTACTGATTTATGAACACTGATGCTAATTAAATATCTCTGTGTGTAATTTGTTGACAATGTCTGATACATGGATCAATAATGACAACCCTATCCGATCGCCTCTCTTCAGTACTCAATGCAAATTTTTAAATAAATGTCCAGGTTGTGGGCCTTCCACGTCACCCTCGTCACTCTCGTGGAACACTATGAGGGGGGTAATTGGTAGAGCTCTCATTTTACAGATGTAGCAACTGGGGCACTATAGGAGTCTGGGACATGGAACTAGATGGTAAAGCTGTGCCAGCCAAAGAGCTGTTTAGGATGAGATTTCTCCCCAAGGAACCCCCCAAGGAGATGCTGGCAAACTTTACAATAATTATGGAATCTGTTACACAAAGCCACCTTGAGAATGTCAGAAGACATATGATTAAAGACTATGGGCACTTAATTTTCTGTGTTGCTTTTGTGTTTATGTTGACTTAATTTAACAATAAATTTGTGGGCTGGCAAGATGACCAACTGGATAACACACTTGCCTTGGAAGCCTAGTGACAGGAGTTCGATCCCAGGAACTCAGGTGACTGTGGACATGGAGGATCGACTCCACAGAGTTGCCTCTGACATGCACATGCCTGCACACCGTAGCATGCCTGCCCCCTTCATACACACAATGATAAATAATTTTTAAATAAATGTACTATAAAGTCATGTGTTGACATTTACATTTTTCTCCTTTTTGCCCTCTTCTTAATTGGCCTGTACAGCTATGGTCTTGACATAATTTCCTGTCTGTTAGATCATTTGGCCAGCATCTACCTCCCCAATTATAAACTCTCAGGGGTAGTGACCCTGTAGGATTTTGCTCACGGCTGGAACCCTGGTTTTCACACATGCTAGAAGAGACTAAGTTCAAATTGTGGTTTCATTTATTTTAATTTCCAGTTTCCTTATAATCAACCCTAATCTACATCTTCTAGTTTTATATGTTAAATTTAAATCACAACATGCTAGAGGTGCCTGACAGGAACCTTGAATACCCTCTCTTACAGGAAAATGAACTCTCACAGGCAGCCATCATTCCAGTGTTACAAAGCTAGTTTATAGTAGAAACTTCCAAAGGAAGAGTAACTCCAGAGTCCCCTATTGTATAGGTGGGTAAACCGAGGCACCATCAGGGCCAGATCACAGGGTTAGTCTTTCAGCTAATGGCTTTCTTCATGTGAAGCTGACTCTAGGGTTAAGCTTCTGATAGCTCCAACTATTTTTTCTCTCATCTTACTTGGAAACATGTTTCTGTCCCTGTCAGGCCATCCCTCTAATTAACATTTAGCTGGAGAAAGTGAAAGCCATTTTGATCTTCCTCTGAAAATCTGATGCACAGTGCTTCTTCAAGGCCGATATCTTGGACTTCAAGGCAGTTGTGGGACTGCATGTGCTCCACTTGTCGAGTGACTTTTTGAATGATAAGGAAAGAGGAAATGCAGGTCAGAAAGCAGCAATCATATCTACATCCAGCACAGTCCTCCAGATAAGGGGCTGACTCTGAATCGTCACCTTTTCCTAAAATGAAACAAACATCCAAATCCAACTGGGGCATGATAGCCTTAAGTACTGAAAGTATTTATTATTTCTACTCAAGTAATCCAAAGGCATCATTGCCGGAGCATGTATGCTGCTGGACTGCCTCGGAGCACCTCTGATTCGATGTGATTCCGGTACCCAGGTGTTTTCAGAAAAGAGTCTAAGTGGCATAAGAAGGGTTAAAGATTTACATGTAATACCTGAAAAAAGTTACAAATGTGTCCCCAGTCTTCATTCTCTCCTCTTCCTCATTCTTTGTTCCTTAAATAACAGCTCCAGTTTCCCAGACGGTCTAACACAATGATCTAATAGCTGTATCTATGCCTCTAGTTACTAGAAGAACAAGTACTTGGAAGGGGAGCTACTTTTGTGGTAACAATGAATTGCACATCTGCTTCATGGGAAAGGTATTCTGTATCCAGGAGAAGTTACAGACAAGGTCCCAAAGGTTACTTTGGGTGGGTCAAGACCTCCAACTGCCCAAATCTTTCAGTTTTGCTGAGCAGTAGGGTTTGCCATCCAAGACTCTGCTAGATGCTGGGGTGTCCCTTAAACTAGGTGAGTTACACCGAATGTCTAACGGCTACCATGATCATTCCCCTGTGTGCAGACATCTGGGTGTGAAATCTGAAACTCACAAGCATCCTATTATTTGAAGATTCTCTCTTACCTATCACCCCCTTACCTGTGAGGAAAGATCTGAAACAGGTTGGATTGTGTGAGTTGGCCAGAGAAGCGACACATCTCATATTCTAGTGACAGAGAAAAATCTAAAAGTAGGTCACCTCGTGGTTGGTTACAAGTTGTATTTATAACCAAGAAGAAAGGGTCCTGAGATCATACACGTTTTCAGGTCGAAAACCCCCACTTCAGAGGGGTCACTGTGAAACACCCCTTACTTATTACACTCGAGGTAAAAAGTACCAGTTTCTTTGGAAACTGAGGTTTTGATACAAAACAATTCAGCTGGTCACAGCCTTGAGATTTGAGTTCCCCACTGGACCAGAGTGTGTGCTTCTAGGGCATGGCTGCCTGTGTGGTTTTAGGGAAATTCTCACACCTTCCTGAGCCCCAAAGCCTTCAGTTTACTGTTTTCTTTTCAAAGCTGTCTTATTAGGATCTATTCTTTCATTTTAAGATTTGGAAACTTGGGGCTGGAGAGATGGCTCCGAGGTTAAGAGTATATACTGCTCTTCAAGAGGGCCGGAGTTCAATTCCCAGCATCCACACCAGGTGGCTCACACACCTATGTGTCTAGCACCAGGGGCTCTGATGCCTTGGCTTCCTCCGGCACCATACGCATGTCACTCACATGCACATTACCCCCCCACCCCCCGCCAATCCATGATTGAAAGTAAAATAAACAAGATTTGGAAGCTTCCAAATACAAGTGAAATATGGAATTCCTCTAAGGTCCAATGCTTTGCGGATATTAAACACTCCTCCCAGAAGCCTCCTGACTTGGTACATTTGCAGACGAAACAAAGGGACACAGAGATGAAGCGACGCATTCAAAGTCACGGAGGGTGAGTGATCCTTTCCCACTGTACATTGCTCCTCAGCTGGCTGCACCCCCACCCCCAGGTGAGTCCCCAGGCGAGTGATGCCAGGCACCTTACCACCCACCGGAAGACTGGGGAGGGGCCTGGCGTAGTCACAGCATGACAGCCCCGGACACCAATAAAGTGGATGCTCTAAGGAGGGCACACCAAAAGAGAAGGTGTGCACACTGCAGTTTGCTGAAGACCTAAGCTCCAAGGGCCAGCATCACCATAGTCCCAGGCAAGGACCTTAACGATGGGGTTCAAGTCTGCATTTTCACAGAGGAAGAAAAGAAAGGCTGATGGAGCAGACTGAGGACAGGGAAGACAAGGTACTAAGTAAACCTCACAGGGCATTGGCGGCAGAGCCAGGGTGAGCGCCACAGACCTGATTTGAGGCCCAGGGTCTGTTCTCACGTCATCCCTATGGGCCTGGTCGAGCTGTGCAGTGCTCAGCAGAAATGAATCATTTTCCAAGTTTGCCTTGTAACTGTGCCCCTGTAGCATATGGTCAGATAAGACACACACTGGAAGAATTCCCTTCCTGCCATTTACAAGGATCATTTCCTTCTAGACGTGGTTTCTGGAGAGAGAGCAGCACTTTCTTCCCTACCTCATATTACTTTTTGGAAATGAGAAATGGCTAAAAGCCAAGTTCATCACCCATGCTCTGGCATCG
The DNA here is from genome assembly GCF_000622305.1 of Nannospalax galili. Taxonomy (NCBI): domain Eukaryota; kingdom Metazoa; phylum Chordata; class Mammalia; order Rodentia; family Spalacidae; genus Nannospalax; species Nannospalax galili. Next base: position 5,761,776 of record NW_008360311.1, read on the forward strand.
TGAATGCTCTGTGTGGGTCGGTGGGGCATTGGAGGAGTCAGGCGAAGAAGTCTCACAGGCTGAAGCCAGGCAAGAAAAGAAGACTGGAGGCTATGAATGGGAAGTATTCAAATATAAATTAACATAAGCCCAGGGTCATCCTGCATGTGGCTTCCGCATTAAGGATTCGCAATGTAGATGAACAAGTGGGGGAAAAAAGTAATCAGAGGAACGAGGCATTAAACATCAGGTGCAGAGGCGGCCGGCCCGGAGATTACCAAAGTACAGAGTGTAAAAAAGATAAGAGGCAAAGTTAGAAAATGAAAGAGATTGGACCGAAGGTTAAGATAAATAATGGGGACGTTTTCAAATGTATAAAGAACATGGGCCATTGAAGGAGAGAAGCAGGTGGCTAAGACGGGAAAACTAATTTGTTGGGAAAAGAGGTAGAGGTTGCTAAAAAAATTTAAATTTTTATGTGTGTGTTGGAGCTTTCGGGAAGATGGGGGTGGAGGACGAAGACAAATGTCAGAAACTGACGGTTCCTGAGGGAGACTGTGCGTCCCGAGATTTCCAAATTAAGACGAAAATAATAAACCATTAGAGAATTCAATTCAAGGCAGAGCATAGGCAAACACGTACAAATAATAAATAACAAAAATTTAGAGCACAAGAATCTGAAAAACTGAGGGCCTGGGAGTGTGGGGTAGAAAAGTCTCAGGACAGATAATCAGTGCCGTCTCCGGGGGCTGCTGTGGCCGCACACTTCCTGCTCGCTCTCCTTTTCTCCTTTCTCTATGTTTTCCTGTCACACAGATTTATTGTCGAGCTCTAGGCATTTTGGTACATTTGGGAAAGTGAATGAGCTCTTGCCTGTGGAGTCTGCGTGGGCAGGTTTGGGAGGCTCTAGGGTGGGTATGTTCAGTTCGGGACGGCTCCACTTCATGGCCAGACACTTCCTGGAGTCTTCTGAGACAGGGCAGTGTTGGAAATAGCTTATTTGAAGTCATTTGAGAGCAGAATAATCCTGTTCACCCTTTGGGAAGAAAATGGATGCTATCAACACTTGTCGGAATAGAAAAGAACAATCCTTCCAGAAATTTTGGTTTAATTAAATTTGTTAATCTTTTATTTTTATGTACATGAGTGTTTTGATGCATGTATGTAAGTGCACCTGTGTCATGCAATACCTGTGGAGGCCAGAAGAGGACATCAGCTCCCTTGGAACTGGAGTTGTAGATGGTTGTTAGCAGTCATGTGTGTCCTGGGAACTGAACCTGGGTCCTTTGCAAGAGCAACACAGTGCTCTTAACCACTGAGCCATCTCTCCAGTTCCAATTCTTATAATTTTTTAAAGGCTGCCCAGAAGTCAGGTGCCTGTGGCCCAGGTTAGTTAGGGGGAGCGATTCTAGGATCCCCTAACTAGCACATGTGCCAGGTAGGGTGGCTTCTACCAAGATTTGGGGGACCGCTTGTAGGTGAAGCTGGGAATGGACTGTGCTGCTCTCCTGAGTGCTGAGCAGAGTCTGGGTCCAACTCCTTCCCACAGATACCACATAGAAGCTAAAGACAGCTGGGGTGGCAGGGACAAGGTTGGTCGGTGAGAGTGACAGCCAACAACCGACCCTACTTGCTTGCTGAAGAGAGAGGCAAGTGATCTGATTATACAGTTCAGCGCAGTGACAAATTAGACAAAGAGGCTGCAGACAGCAAGTCCAGAGGTGGGACAGATCCTCTGTGGTCACTGGCAACAGACTTACGGAAGAATCTGAGTGCGGAGCAGATAAAGTTTTAATGTCGTTGGCACTGAGTTATGAAGCAATAAAAGAAGTCAAACATTATTCTGGATTGTACGCAAGAAAGTCAGAGGTGATTAGCTGAGAGCTGTAAAAGGGAATGGAGGGGCGTTTAGCCAAGGAAACCGGGGAAGTGGCACTAGACTTTCCCTCATCTACTCTTCCCATGGATTTTTGCCACAGACTTGAACTTGGCCTGTGGTTCTGTTTCTAGCCTTATACATTTGAGAATATGCATCCTTAGTCTGAACTGCTCATTTGACTGATATCCTCTTTGTGTGTGTGGGGGTGGTGGTGGTAATATGTGTACGCATGTTCTTGTGTGTGCATGGGTGGAAGCCCGAGCTCAGGTGTCTTCCTCTTTTGAGATGGTCTTCCACTGAGCCTGGAGCTCACTAACTTGTCAACACTAGCTAGTCAGCAAGCCTCAGGAATTTGCCTGTTTTGGTGGTGGTGGTAATATGTGTACGCATGTTCTTGCGTGTGCATGGGTGGAAGCCCGAGCTCAGGTGTCTTCCTCTTTTGAGACGGTCTTCCACACTAACTTGTCAACACTAGCTAGTCAGCAAGCCTCAGGAATTTGCCTGTTTCTGCCTGCCCAGCCCTGAGATTACGGGTACCCACAATCATGCTGGGCTTCTTACATGAGTCCTGGGGATCCAAACCCAGGTCCTTGTGATTGTTCTGTAAGTACTTTACTGACTACACAACCTCCCCAGCCCCTCAAGTGATATTTTGTAGAGTGAGGCATGGGAAGGTGTCATCCAATTGCTCTCCAAGCCCTGCGATTTGATGTGCTGTGTTAAGAACCTGACACCTTCCCTGCTATTGACAATCCTTGAGTCAGAACTCAGGAAAACAGAGACTCAAGAAAGCAGTTATCAATTTCTTCTTAGAATATTTTCTGTAACTATCAGTTTCCAAGGAATATTTTCTTAGAAAGAAATGAATGGCTACCACATACAATATGGTATTATATTATTAGTGTTCAAAAAGAAAGTTGCTTTGACCTTTAAATTCAAATGTAAATGAATGACTTTTTTATGATTTTCCTTTTTATTGGGGGGAGAGTTTTAATTGCTCACTGACATAAATATTAAAATTTCAATTTGTTATAATAATGCTCTTTTAACATTTATCCCACAAATAATAACTATATGTAAATGTACCAGAGCCACATACATGCCTGTAAATGCACATTGCTCCCAGAGTCAGCCAGAAATAAATACCTTGGGATCCATCAAGTTTTAAAAACATAATGATAGGGAAAGGGGAAGTAGTTTAACCTCAGCCAGGCCGTCTCCTCCATCCCAGGTTGGATCCAGTAATACCCACCCTCACTCAGCCTTTTACTTCCTTAAGATCAGCTTGCAGAGGAGTCTGGGCACCAGGAAAATTTCTCATGGGAAATCTACTTTCTTCCCACCACACACAGGGTGTGTGTCTGGGCTTCCAGAAGAAGTTGGAAATGTGGTGGCCCCAGGTGTTCTCTTAGCAATCTGAGGTCGCAGGTTCAATATTAGCTTTGGGCCCTAAGCTTGCCTGTGGGGAGTCCCCAAGGCCTCTTCTCTCCAGGATGTGAATTTATTTTTGAAATGAATGTGTGTGTGTGCGTTTCAGTTAGAGTTAAAGGGAAGAGGACTTAGAAATGACTGAAGCTTAACTGGAATGCAGTATCCTCAGAGAATCTGAAAAATGCCAGCTTCCAAGCCCCGAACCTTAGCAGTTACCATTCCAGTGAGGTCATGTGGTCACCTCCCCAGAGGCTCTGGGCTCAGGGGTGCAGTGTGGGAAGAAACATAGCCGTGTGCTTCCCTCAGAGATGAGCCCCCAGATTTCCATCTAGAGGAACAAGGTCCACTTAGCAAAACCAGTCGCAGTCATTTCTTGGAAAGCTAATTTCCTTACTATTTCCTCTGTGTAGTGCTAGTTGGATCACACTGTGGGATAGTCTCAGTGGCTCATTTGAAGGAGCCTAGGAGGACAGACGTGTGCATATGTACATCAAATATACAAAGCTGTAATAGTGAAACTCAGTGGAAATGCAATGGAGTTGTGCCCTAGTACTGCAGCTTACAGCACTGAACGCTTTAACTCTCTGTCGAGCCCTGATACCTGCGTGTGTGTGTGTTGTATGTTGTGTGAACTTGCATGTGGAAGCCAAGTATTTTCCTTTAACTCTCTGTCGAGCCCTGATACCTGCGTGTGTGTGTGTGTGTGTGTGTGTGTGTGTGTGTGTTGTATGTTGTGTGAACTTGCATGTGGAAGCCAAGTATTTTCCCCGGTCACTCTCCACCTTATTTTCTGAGACAGAATTTCCCGTTGAACCTGGAGCTTACCAGTTCAGTTAGACTGGTCAGCAACCTCCAGGGATCCCACTGTTTCTGCTTGCCCAAGGCTGGTATCACAGGTGTGTGTCATCACATTTGGATCTTTTTAAGTGGGTGCTGGTGATATGACCTCAGATCCTCATAATGCAGCAAGCACGTTATATGGAGCCATCTCTCTAGCCTAATCCTGATCTTTATAACATAGCTATGGCTAAAACCAGAGGCTAGTGAACTGCAGATCAGCAACTGACTTCTCTGAATACACACAGTAGGGCAAGCGGTTTATTTGAAGATTGCAGAAAATGCTTCTCATTGATTTTGGGGTGCATTCACTCCTCATTCAGATCAACCTGGACTTTGAGCCCTGCAGCCAGCCCACAGAGGCCATCTTGTTTTAAAGACTGCCCCAGAGCAATAAGAGTCCTTCCACATTTGAACCCTCAGAGCAGGGCCTCCCCACCCTGCCTGGTTCTCTACTGAAGCCGCAAACAATGTTTGTCTCTAAGGAATGTCTGGCGTGCGGTTGAAATCCCTCAGGCTGTTGGTTAATTTTATTCCTGCTTCCAAACCCCAGAGCTTCCAGTGCCCCCCTTTTTTTCTAGCTTAGCTAATGGGGACTCTTTTCCCAGGCATGCTGTGTTTTTGAAATTACAGATAAGTCAATAGCCAGCTCTGACCCAATTACTGGTGCATGAACTTGGTGTGCCCAGGCCACATCCTGCTGTGAAGATGAGGGATCTGTATTAGGCTCTCAAGTAGAAGGGAGGCTGGGCTGGGACAGTGGTCCCAGTGAGCTAGTGGGGTGGAATGGACTGGGTGAGTCTCCTTGTCAGGTCAGCAGAGTGAGCAGACTTTACAAAGAGGCAGTGGCATCACCTTTCAGATGGCTGACATCAGCCATGGTAACTAACCCCAGGGAACTTGTGCTCCGCTCCTGCAGGATGAAGGTGGCAATGAGGAGTCAGGTCTGGGGGAAGAGGGTGAGAAATGCACAGGATCACTTGGGTGCACAGACTTGAGTCCTTCTGGGGGTCACAATGAGCTCCTTGAATGCATATACAGAGAGGGTTCAATCAGCACAGTGAATGATCCAGGCGTTTCTACCAATGAAACAATGATGATAAAATATTTTACTCTCTTAAATATGGTTGATATGCCTTTGAAATATTTAAGCTTGCAAATTATGGTAGCCTTTGAAACATAGCTTTGCTTAAATGGAAGCAACTTTTGTCTCTGACTTGCTGTATTGTGAAAAATCCCGTTATACCGACCCTAGTGAATTCATATTGGTGCTACTAGAACTGTATTGAGATTTCCAAGACAGCATCTACCATATTTGCTGCTTGTATAAGTAAGGCTAATTGCAGGTTAATGGCAGGGAGGACCTGGTGTTTCCAGAACTCTCCACAATTCCATTTTTTCCCCTTCTCAGTGTCACTGTAGTGTCTCCAAATACTGCTACTTTTATCCCCTGGGTGTCCAGACAAAGCACTTGACCGCCATGTTTGTTACTCACCCTTCCCTTCCTCACACATCTCCTTATGCTGTTTCTACTCCAGTGTCGTGGTTTGAGTATGTGATCTCCCATGATCTCCCCAACAGGCTCATGTGTTAAACACTTGTTTCCCAGCTGGTGGTGCTGATCTGGGAGGCTGTGGAAAGTTTGAGAGGTGGGACCTAGCTGAGGGAAGTGGGCCGCTGAGGGTGGGTCTTAGGGATTGTAGCTTGGTTCTACTTCTGGCCAAATCTCTGGCCCTCCCTTGGTCTGCTAAGATATGAGGTTTCCCACCCCCAAGCTGCCATTACTCTGACCTCCAGCAGGCCTTCTTTATCCATCACAATGGACCGTATTCTCACACTGTGACCAAAATAAACCCCTCTTCTCCTAGGCTGCTTCTGGTAATTTGATCACAGTGAAGACAAGATGATCTATTAGCAATACACTCTGACACCTACCACTCACTATCAACCAGTTATAGGTGTTCAGTAGCTCAAGATCACCCACTCAGTAAAGGGTAGACCTCACATCCTGGGGCTGTCCACTTGAGTATCTTTGGCTCCAACCAAACCAGACTAGTTCCCAGGTCCCTGCCTCCACACTCTTTTCTATCACAGCTCAGGTGCAGTGCTCTACCTCCCTAAATCTTTCCTGGAAACGAAATCCAACCTTATGTTTTCAGTCAGTCATTTTTTCTATATGCTCATATGGTGATCCTGATGACCATCTACCACTCTGGGGTCACAGCACCCAAGAAGTGTACTCTGATCTCTCTGCCTGAATGTGATCTGCCCACTCCCATTGACATCTTGCATTATAAGGAATATTTTATTTATTATTCCTGTGTATGTGTGAGCATGCAGATGTGTGCCTGCCGTGACATGCACATGTGGACCAGAGGACAACTTTCAGGAGTCCGTTCTCACCTGCCGCCTTGTTTAGTCGGAGTCTCTATTGTTTCTGACACTCCAGGGTAGCTGTCTCACAAGCCTCCAATTCTGTCTCTGCCTCCCATCTCACAGTAGGAGTGCTGGGGTTACAGACGGCGGCCACAGCATCTGGCTTTTTACCTGGGTTCCAGGGATTGAACTCAGGTCCTCAGTCTTGCACTGCAGGCTTTCACCCTGCTGACCATCTCGCTGATCCTATTTTAGTACTTTCCTTTTTAATTTAAAAAATATTTTATTTATTATTTTTATTTTAAGGTATGAGTGATTGCCTACATGTATGTGAATGCACCCATGTTGCACAGTGCCACGGAGGTCAGAAGAGGGCTTTGGATTCCTCTGGAATTAGAGTTAAGGATGGTTTGTAGCCACCATGTGGGTGTCGGGAATCGAACCTGGGTCCTCTGCAAGAGCAGCCAGTGTTCTTAACCACTGAGCCATCTCTCCAGCCCCAGTACTTTCCTTTTTTTTTTTTAAAAAAAAAAGTAAGCTATCTAGGCTGTAGATTACTGTTCAGTCAATGGGTTTACTGCAGTTAGGTCATGTGTCCATTCCTGGTCCAATCATGTGGAGTCGGGGGGGTGGGGGGTAGCATCACACTGCACGAAGCACGGCCTCTTGGCCTGCTGCTCTGGTGGATGAGGAAAGGGTAGTGATGCTCTTTAATGTGGCACTCAACATGTAAATTTGAATAAGTGGATTTAATTTTCTCCTTGGGCACTGAGGACTGAGCGTAGGGCCTTGAATGTGCTAAGCAAGTGCTGTACCACTGAGCTGAACCTTCTCAAAGTCAAAGGCGACTTCTCCTTGGCAATATTTTATTGCCAGGTTCATGGCTGTGTGCTATATATGAAAGGACGAAATGTTTTGTTAAATTGTAGGATTCAGCATTCTGTTTTCAGTAACTTACACTGGTTGTCTTGAGTTCTGTCTGAATTTATGAGGTTTCTCACTGAATGGAGCTGTGAGCGCCTTAGAACACACTGGAGATGTTCTTTATCCAACCATCGTGTGCAGATGTAGGATACATAATTAGGCCCCGACAGAACAGAGCAGTTAAAATACAATGTCTAGCCAGAGAGAGCAAAAGGTTGTCACAATAAAGAAGGCCACCAAGCAACCCCAAACCCCACACATCCCTGTGTCAGAATTAAAGACATTTAGAAGTGTCAAGAAGAGTCAAGTAGGACACTAGGGGAAACAGAGACTCACAAATACAAACTGTCAGGAAATACAAACCGTCAAGAAAGCATTCAAAGTCACTATTAAAAAGTAAACATTCACTGTTAAACATAACAGCAGCTGTCATCCCTTCAGTAGGCAAAGATGAAAACGAGCAGTAGAACCCAAGGCTGGACTGTTTCAGATAGAATGGGAAAACTCATGTTTGGAGGACGTTTCAAAACATTCTTTCAAAGGTGAACTTGGTAATGTTTGTCAAAATGTGAAGAATGCGTGTTTTGACCTTAAAATTTTACTTGGAGGTTAGACTCTAAAGAAACCTTTATAATCATGGACAGTGACACATGGATATAAGATTTCACTTTATAATTGCTTATAAAAGTGACATATTTGAGACATCCAAGAAAATCAACCGAAGAAAAGTTAAATATACGGTGTTTATTCTCCTTTATAAAACACCGTGGAGCCGGTATTTAGGAGACGCCGGCAGGGAAGATGGCCGCACACGTAATGAAAAGACACCCCACTTGTACGGCCAAATGCAAAAAGTTAAAGAGAACCATGCGCACTGCAAACTGTGGGAAACTTTTAACATACCAACGACTATCTGTTAGCTGATGTGGTTTAAATGTTATGTATGACACTACTGAACACACTACAATTTTATAAAGCATTCAGTGTTCTGCACATATGTGCAGGTACATACAGGGAGTGCTACCCATCACGCCCCCTTGTAGTAGGGCTGGAGGGTGGTACCACGTCGCTTGTGGTCCGGAAGAGGCATCTTCTTAGCATCTCAAAGCATGAACAGAACAGGACCTAGTGCTGCTGGGTACTTACCGTGTGAGAAGTATGTTCATGCTTCCAAAACCCTGACAACTGTGTTGTCGCCCCGTCCTTCAGATGATCAAACTGAGACCTACTCCAGAATCTACGAGGGACGCTCAAGACTTTGATCACTGGTTTTTGCAGAGCCCTGAGCCAGGGCCACATGGTGACAACTGTACTGGGTTCATGCTGACATGTTCCTTGCTCAGTGGCCATGGATTTCTCCAGTGCAAAAGAAACCTGGACATACTCTGATTACAAGCATGAAAATATGCCAAGATGTCTGGAGAATTTTCATCTCTCTGCTGGAATTTCATAGAGTTTCTTTTCTTGTTGGTAGATAATTATAGTGGCAAGTTCTTGTGGTTCCGGATTCCAGGTTAGGCTCCAGGCCTTGCTTCTGAAACCCAGCAGCCCCATAAGAAAGGGTGACTGACCAACCTGATTTCATTTGTTCACTCCGTGGTTGAAGAAGGTGTGGGTATGCCCTGGGAACTCTGGACAAAATGACAAACTTGTCCTCTGTGTCTGTGTCCCTGTCTGTCTGATCAAAGCATCATCACATCATCATACAGACCTGGGAAGAGGATGCTTCTCTCTAGGAATCCACACATGTGCCTCTGTCTGCAGCATGTGGGGACCTTTCTTCAGAGAGCTTGGACAGCCAGGTGAACAGCTGCGGCCGGACGCCCTTATGAAGTGGCAGTGACTCTGATGGGAGCTGAAGCAGACAGACAGCTGCTTCGCGGCTGTGAGAGTGGCTGCTTGCGGGCTTTCCTTAGCTTCTTGCCACCCCTGGATTTTTTCTTCTACTGTTGTGTCTTTGATGATCATATAAATTGGCACTTGTTTATGGAAATGCCCTTTGAGAACTCTAAATGTTGCAAGCAGACAAAACGTATATTGGTGAGTAAAATGAAGAGGAAAAGTTCTTTGTTTTGTTTTGTTTTTTATAAAATATAGAGGCATGAACACTAATGTGCATCAGATGCCTTTAACCATAGCCATTCTTTGTCCTGGGATGCCAGCATTTAAGCTTGTGCCCTCCGATATGACTGATGTTGCACAAAGATATATTTTCAAGCATGCTTACTGCAGTTACAATCTCTGGTTGTGAAACCAAGAAATGATCTAGATGTCCAATAATTGGGATTGATTCAATAAATAAAGACGTGGACATAATAAAATATGTGCAGTTTTCAAACATGATATGACAAATATATACATGCTTAAATTTGGGTTATAAAACAGTGTGTATAAGTAAATCTCATTTAAAAATATGTATCTTGGGCCAGCAAGATGGCTCAGTAGGTAAGGGTGCTTGCTGCCAAGCCTGACAACCTGAGTTCAACTCCAGGAACCCACACAGTGGAAGGAGGAGAGAAGGAGAGGAGATATTCGGCAGCCCCAAGATGTCCTCATGTTCACACTCATGATTACATGGATGGGCACATATGCATATGTGCACACACATAATACAAGCAAATAAATATAATAAAAAATAAAAAATTCATATCTTCATTTATATGTGAAGTCTGGAAAAATATATATGAAAATGTGAAGTGTTTAATTATAGGACACATGCAGACATATATGTGTATATATGTTCTTATACAGTAAGGCCTCCAAAATGATTACCTAACGTCATTATTACACTAAGAAAAAAAATTACATATTTTTCTTTCAAAATAGAATTTATGGAGATCACACAGGGAAAGAATCCCCGTGTTAAGAATCCCACTGTGTTAAGAGCTCAGAACGTAGGAGATGTGACTCTAATCTAACATACCTCTGACACAGGAAACACAGCATCGGAACACAGGAGATGTGACTCTAATCTAACATACCTCTGACACAGGAATCACAACATCAGAACACAGGAGATGTGACTCTAATCTAAAGGCGAATCTGCAGGATTTCCTGAACTTTGCATTGTTTTCTCAGCACTTTCCCGAGTCCCACGTCTCTGGTCTGTCTGTTACCAGTCTGTTATTCCTTAGCTGATGGAATATGCTCATATCCCTGTCCATGTGCCCCCTCCACTGTTCTGTTAATGCTGGGTCATCATCTTCCGCCTGAACTGGGAGATGCCTGTGAGCTGGCTGCCTGGTACAGACCATCCCTTACTGGATGGGAGCTAAATGAATCCTGTGTAGCAGAAGAAAGAAAAAGTAAAGACATCTATTAGAGGCTTCTGAGGAAGCCAACTGATATGCAGCATTATGGGATGGCTATGGAGAGGATGCTATTAGGCACAGACTTAGAAGAATTCATACAGGAAGTCATAAGGAGATGTCGTCCATGCCAAACAGTAGGATGGTAGTGATGGAATGACAGGTGTGCTTAACCATGATGTCTTACGAGGGACACGACACTTTCCGTATTCAAACTAGAACTGGCTTTGCTCTCTGAGTCTTCGGCACCATGCCTAGGTCCATATCATCAAAGGCTCAGGAAATAGGTGATCAATTCTGCTACTGTGTGGTTTGCTAGGAGGGAAACCAGGGACAGCCAGCCTGGGCAAGTTGGAATACTGACATTGCTCTTCTTGATCTTGTGGAAGTAGAACTTCCCACCCAAAGGCTCTATCTATCTATGACATTGCTCTTCTTGATCTTGTGGAAGTAGAACTTCCCACCCAAAGGCTCTATCAATCTATCATCTATCTATTTATCTATCTATCTATCATCTATCTATCATCTATTATCTATCTATCTATCATAATCTATCATCTATCTATTTATCTATCTATCTATCATCTATCTATCATCTATTATCTATCTATCTATCATTCTCTATGATCTATCTATCTATCATATGTATCTATCATCTAATCTAACATTTATCTTTTATGTATCTATTTATCATCTATCATCTATCTGTTTGGTGTGTGCGGGCACAAACGCACATGCGCGCGCACACACACAGATACACACACACACACACACACACACACGAAGCACAACTTTCAGGGCTTCATTCTCTCCTTCCACCACATGGGTTCTAGGAATCAAATTCAGGTCACCAGGTTTTGCAACGAGCACTTCAACCCTCTGAGCATCTCGAAAGTCCCAAGAATTTCATTTTAAAACCCCACTGCTCTGTGTAGCTCTGGAAGCCTTCCTTCTTCCTCCTCTTTCTCCACCTTTAGATCCCTTAGTTCTTTCTCTCTTTCAGGTTTCCTTAGAAACCAAAGGCTTACGGTTCTTCACATGTCATACTATTTCCAAGAGTCAGCTCTGTAATCTTACCTTTGTTTGGACTGAGAAGTTTTGTCATCATGTCATTCCCGCTCATTCTGATGAGTGTGAAATTTAGTTCTCTAAAATGTTACTAAAGCACTGTGTTTAGTGGGATGTGTTCGTATTTGTTTCTTATGAGCTATCTAAGCTCTAATTCTACCCTAAATCCTGCAGTGATCACTAGCTGCACATTATTAGACACCTACATGATCAGCTGTCTATACAGCAAATCCTGAATTCCCTGTGTTTGGAATTACAGTTAAGTTTTAAGTGCATATTCACCACTTGTTTATTATTTTCTGTGGTGGCCTTTCCCTAATGGCAGAAATGAGGACTCTGTAAGTTTTCCCTTTCCTCTGGTAGAAACAAGGGTGGCTACAAAAGGAGGAATACCCTGATATTCTAGGAAACAAACTGCACCTTCCAGTTACCTATCTTCTCTCAGTATTTAAAAAGTTTTAAGTGGGGGAAAATTTTTAAACAATTGAAATTT
>NW_008360311.1:5774857-5794969 GCF_000622305.1 Nannospalax galili
CATCCATCTATCTATGTGAAACCCTATCTCTATGTTATGTGAATGTGCATGTATGTTTGTATGTGTCTCTCCATCTTTTATGAATCTTTCCATCTTCTGGGACTATCTTGTATGAACCGGTCTTTCTCCATGTTCTGTGAATCTGTGTATGTGTATGTAGGTGTGTGTGTCTCTCTCCATCTGTGTGATTCTCTCTCCATCTTGTGTAGACCTGTCTTTCTCTATGTTGTGTGAATCTGTGTACATATATCGCTTTTTCTTCACTGTGTGTGAATCAAGCCATCTCTCCCTCTCCCTCTCCCTCCAAAGCCTTGTTAACAATCTAGTTCTCACCCTTGTTGTGGAGAATTCCCTTGTGCTTTTAATTTTAGTAGTCCAAGCCAGAACCACTTCTCCTCCTAAACAGAGGTCGCTTTTCCACTGGTGGAACCAGACTGCTGAGCCTCCCTCTTCACACCAGCTCCTCTGTGACCAGCCACACACATGAGAGATGGCTGGCTGCGATTCAAGGCATGGTGGGCAGTGTCGGGGGGGCGGGGCAGAGCAGGGGTGGAGGCTCCCAGGGAGCGAGAGCTGTGGCCCCAGCCTCATTAGCACAGTGCTGCTGAGCAGGGACCCAGGCCATTCCAGGACATCTGAGGAGAAGGTCGGGTGCTATGAACAGCATCGGGGTTTGTATAGAAGGCCACCGCCACCGCGTTCTGGCCTCTCTGTACACTATAAAGCTGACAAGAAGGTCTCACTGCTGAGTTTCAGACTGAATTTTTAATGTAATTAATGCATATTTCATAGCATGGTAACTGCCAGAACTCTGCTCTGCCCGCCTCCCTGGCCGAGTTATTTACACAGCCATTTTGAGCCCAGTCCCAGAGCAAGTTGACAAATGTGTATCAGTGCAGCATGTCTGGTCTCGTTTCATGGATCAGGACCCTGCAAGTCCGCGAAGTCCTCACAAAGCATTTCAAACCTGTGCTTCTCAGCAGGGTGAACACATCTTCCCTTGGAACTACCAGTCAACAGTCTCACTTTTACCCCTCACTCCTCCCTCTTCCCAAGCCTCAAGAAAGTATTTTTAAAAGAGGGGAGGGGGCCGGCTAACATCGTCACGTTCTGAAATGGATCTCAGTGATTTTCTCATTTCAAAAAAAACCCCTCAAAGTGAAGAGAGGAGCTGTCCCCCTAGTCAGCAACTCTATTTATCCATTGATCAGCTCTGACAGCCCGTTTGCAAGGCAGCTCTGCTCACAGGATGGTCTGACATAAATCAGGGGCTGCTCATCACAGTGATGGCTTTGGCAGGTTTTCAGGTTCTTGTGAAACAGATCTCTGGACTGGGAGGACCAGACTCCGATTTGGAAGGCAGGATTCAGCACAAGGGATGGTGGCTGTTCACATCTCCTGTGGCTTCTCATGGAGCAGGCCCAGATCCAGCCCTTTGAGGCTCACTTGTAACCTTCCATTCAACATCAGGAAACTTCAACTCTCTTTGTGTGAGTGCAGGGTTCCCCAAAAGTTGCAGACTATAAAATTCCTTCTGGTCTCTGTATTCTCTCCAGAGACCCTCGGGATTATATAGACTTTTTCCTTAATATGAACTTTTTCTGCCTCTTTCTTCTTACCTCAGATTTCTGTCAACTATTTAGTCAAAGAAAAAAATAAACCAGTTTAGGAAAGAACTCTTCAAAAGTAAAGCAAATCCCGTATAATGTGAAATAATTACTATTAATATGTCTATGTTGTCTATGGATTCTTATACACCATGTTTTCCTAAAGAGAAACATAGCTACAATTAAGTGCTTTAGTAAGTTAAGATGCTTCTTTAGTTCTTTACAGTGCTGGAGATCAAATCCAGGTACCCTGTGCATGCTAGGTATACACATTGCCAATGACCTACATTCCCAGCCCTAAAGACTAGTGGGGGTGACCAAACTTTTGATGTTGCCATCTATGAATGTGTGAGGCCATAGCTATCTTGGTGTGCATGCTGTCCTTGTCCACAGGCTGAACATGCAGGGATGAAAACATTATTTTAACTGCCCGTGTTATTTTATAATGAATGTACAAAGCTAAATAGATAAAATCTGGTCTGCTGAGAAACATTCTTAGTATATAGACTTATGTATTCAACTCTTGTCTCTACCATGTGTTCAGATTTTAAGTCCCACCATGGGAAAAAGGCAGGAGACTCAGGTGTCAGCTCCAAAAAATGGGTTCAAGTCTGACACGTGGACCCGGAGGAAAGTATTCAGTTCTCCTGGCCAATGGGAGCATTGAATGAGGCAGGAAACAAGAAGGTTCTTCAAATTTAGGTGGACGTGAGACACCATGCCTACCAACTCCATGTTCTTCTGTTAGAATAGCAAAAAGCACCATAAATTTAACTGGTCCAGACTATTAAAAGGTCTAGTCTATCTGTTGGAGAACCCACTTTTCCAGTCTCACTGGTCAATTACCTGGTAATAGAACTGCTCCTAAGAAGGCAGGTTCACCTTAAGTTATGCTAAATAGGTGAGCGGGACACCTGATGCGTGAGTGAATGAGGTAGTGAATATTTCCTGCCGGGAACTAGTTGCAGATCCCCACAGAACTTCTGGACCATGGTCATGTAGGTGTCTGTAAGTCTGTCTGCTTTAGCGTAATTTCTCCTTTGCTTCCTCGTGCCTTTCTTACTAAGTGTGCTTTCTTTAAGGCTTCAGGCTGCCCCTAGCATCTTGTATGTCTTCACTTTTTCTCTAAAGCTTCCTTCTCCCAGCCATTGGCTGCGAGTTGGCCATGTGTCTGACTTCTAGGCTGTAAACCTTCATGGCTTTCCTTCCTTCTTCCCACCATTTACCTCCTCAAGGCAGCTGCCAAGATGACCAGCTCACCTGTCCTAGGATTTTTCTTAAAGATTCTAATAAAATTGTAAAAGCTTCTGTTTGGGTCCATTCTTAACTTCTTTTATGAATGACACTAAGACTCTCTAGGGGACCCTCTTTCTCCCCATTTTACCTCCAGAGGCAGGACTTGCTGTTACCTTCCTTCTGTGAGCCTTACCAGCATAGCTTTGGACTCCCCTATGGTGCCATTTAAGGGGCTATGAGAAGGGATGCTCTCGAGCCACTTAGCAGGGACTCACTGGTCCATGCTCAGTCAGAACCTGCTTAAACAAAGTGGGGCTGAGGTTTGGTGGTTTGTATTCATTCATCCTGGGGGTGAGGTTGGAAGGATATCAGACATCATTAACCCCCCTTTATAAAAAAAATCCAATCCAGAAATCAAGATCTTGCCAGATCACACAGTGAGTGAAACAGATGTAAAAGCCAGAGAGTGCAAGTTACAGTACCTTTGCCTTGCCCTTTGACCCTGGGAGACAGACACTTCATAAAGTGGAAGTCCTCATGGCCCTCCCTGTGCCCATTTATCCTGAAGTGATCTGATTCAATCAGGCCACTGAGGCCCATTCTGCAACTTGCAAATGCTTCTGATGATTGGCAGCTTTCTGATCATGTTTACAGCCCCATTTCCTGGGTTCTACAAGTGAGAAATCGGGCTCAGAGCTTGGGTGCCTCCCTAAAATCAGCCACTTGAGTCAGTTTCACTCCAAATAGAAACTGAACTCATTTCTTTCCTTGGTGATTCAAGTTCAGATTGAAGGCTTCCTCACGCAGAAAGGACAGACCTGACTGACCATCAGTACTGCCCGAGGTGCTTGTGAAATAATGCAGATCCCCAGGCACCACCCTTGGAGTTGATGACTCAGGCAGCTGTGTTTTTAAAAGCCCTCAGGTGAGTCTTGTGATCGGCCAGGTGTGGGAGGCCTGCTCCAGGGTATAAGTCCAGCAGCTCTTTGGAGAGTCCGACCTGGCAGGTGGGTTCATTCACCTCCTTGTCCTCCTAGACTGTTTCTGTTTCTGGCACTTTCCTTCCCTTCAGGCTCAGAGCTTTATCCATACATCAAACATGTATGGAGTAGCTACTTTAAAGAGGACACTGAGCTTGAGAGACCAGTGAGTTCGCCTCCCAGGGGCTGCTGTGTTTGCAAGCTTTGGAAGCATGAGCCTTTGAAAGGTTGGAAGTTATTTTGCATGTGCTTCTTGTCCCAGAAATCAAGAACCAGTTACCATTCATGTGTCTTTTCACAACTGGTACAAACTACTAACACCTAGTACCAAGTCCCACGCCCAGTCATGATGACTGACAGCATGAGTTTGAACACAGTAGAAAACTCCTTCAGAAGAAATAAAAAATCACTAGCTTGGGATATTTGGCTTGAGCAATGGATCTTCATACCGAATTCTTTTCCAGTTACAACCCAGTTTCTTCCCAGGTGCCTTCACTTTCATGTATGTACATAGACCCACTGGGTCTGGATAGAAAGTGGAAGAGAGGCCGAAAAACCATGGAGCATCCTTATTGATCCAAAACTCTGTGTTCACAGATCTGTCACCTGGGGAGTTCCCAATCCATTGAGGCCCAGGACTCCCAGAGTCCAGTGAGTCAGAACTCCAGGACTGGGGACTAGGGATGTTCGATTTACAGCTTTCTAAATTCCCAGAAGAGTTAGGGAGATGGCTCAGTGGTAAAGTGCCTGCCAAGAGCAAGCTAGAGGACCTGAGCTTGTATCCCCAGAAACCACATAAAGAGCTGGGTATGTGTCACCTCAGTGCTGCAGAGGTAGAGACAGGTGGATCCCGGGGCTCACTGGCCAGCCAGTCTAGCCAAAATAGCCATCTAGAGGTTCATTGATCAACCCAGGCTCAAAAAATAATGTGGAGGGGCGGAAGAGATGGCTCAGTGGTTAAGAGCACTGATTACTCTTGCAGAGGACCTGGGTTCAATTCCTAGTACCCACATGGCAGCTAACAACTGTCTCAAACTCCAGTTCCAGGGGATCCAACATCCTCTTCTGACCTTTATGGGCATTGCATGACATGGGTGCATTTACATACATGCAGTCAATACACTCATACACATAAAAATAGAAATAATAAATAAGACTATGATGATTTTAAAAATTTTACTGCATGCATTTTGCATCATGAGATGGCCATGAGCCTATGGGGCCAGGGGAAGAATACCATGGTTTAAATATAAAATGACCCCATAGGCTCATGAGTTTGATCACTTAATCCCCAGTTTGAAAAAGAGATGGAGAGCAATTGAGGACACCCAACATTTACCTCTGGCACGCACACACACACACACGCACACACAGACACACACACAGACACAGACACACACAGACACAGACACACACATGCACACACACACAGACACACACACACGCACACACAGACACACACAGACACACCCACACGCACACACAGACACACACAGACACACCCACACGCACACACAGACACACACAGACACACACACACGCACACACAGACACACACACAGACACAGACACACACATGCACACACACACAGACACACACACACGCACACACACGCACACACAGACACACACACAGACACACACACACAGACACAGACACAAACACGCATGCACACACACACGCACACACAGACACACACAGACACACACGCACACAGACACACGCACATGCGCACACACACACACACACGCACACACAGACACACGCACACACACACAGACACACACAGACACACACACACAGACGCAGACACATGCGCACACACACACACACACAGACACACACAGACACACACACAGACACAGACACACGCACACACGCACACGCACACACACACAAACACATACACACACACATCCCCGAGATGTAAACGGACAGGCAGCTGAAGCGCACCGGTGCAGCAGAAGAGAACTGGGCTGGGACTTGGAAGGGACCTGGAGTCAATGCTAGCCCGTGTGCCTGCTTACAGAGGCTCTTCTAGCTGAATTTCCTTCCACCCCTATAAAACGCTAGGCTTCCCAGGGACCAGATCTTTCTCTCTTCATCTGTCCCATTCTACATTGCAGCGGCCTGAGGTCAGCTGAGATGCGGGAGAGTTGGGTAGGGAATAGTGGCAGGAACCTTGTGCCTTTAAAAGGTCTAGGTGCACACAGGCAGACAGGAAGAGAGAGAGAGCAGGAGTGAGATGCTAATTAGAAAGGATGAGGGACATGTCGAGTTGTCAGTTTCACTTGCAGGGACCTGGTCTGTAAGTGCTGGCAAAGTGAGGGGTGGATTACAGGAAGGATCCTGGGCATGCCAGCTTCTGTCCTGTCTCCGATCTGTCTATCTGTGGGCATGCTGTTCTTAGACAGAAATGCCTCTGTTTGTTTTCTTAAGACGATTAAGTCCTTCTAAGTCTCCCTCCGCAGAGCCCGTGATTGAAAGTGACAATTGAAGGCTTCCCTATTTAAAAGCTGCCACTTTGTATTAGCAGAAGGATCAACTCAGATTGGAGACATTTCACTGATGCCTGTTAAACCCTGATCACAGAGACATGACCTGGTCAAGAGGGGTGGGTGGGGGTAGGGCGGGGAGGTTCAGCTGCAGACCTGCCCTACCCCCATTTTTAGTTCCATTTTTAAAAGTAGTGAGACACACATCAAGTCCATGGCTCTCATCTAAAAAGACGAAGAGAATAGGGAAACCTGGGTAATGGGTAGTGTGAGCAGCCGGCTTGAGGGCACCTGTGGGCCAGTGGGTGGGGGATGGGTAACTACCCTTAAATTCAAACTCAACCATGAACAGCAAAGTCTCAGCATCTCTTCCTCTTTGTCTCTGATGTGACATCCTCTTCTCTTGTGTAGGCAATTCCTTTCTTCTCCATCCTTTGGGCAAAACTTGCTGTGGGATATTTGGAATATCTCCTATGACAGTCAACCTTCTGAGCACTGGGGACTGCGGTTCTCTGCTAAGGCCTCCAATAGCCACATTATCTCGGAGACAGACTAGTAACCAACAATGTAAAAAGCATGTCACAGGTGCTGAGAGGAGGGGCTTTAGTGTGTTGGGGACACAGACTACTCACCACCTAGGAGAGTAAAGGATATCAAAGCTGGCATTTTGTAGAGTCAAGAAGAAAAACTGTTCTAGAGAGAGAGTGGTATGTATAAGATCACAGTGGCCAGACTTACATGTTGCATTTAGGGAATTGGATGGGTTTGAATAGAAGTGGAAACTAACTGGAGAACTAGGGGCCATGGGTTCAACTGAGTTGGAACTTTACCTGAAAAGCTAAAGGGATTTGCTGAAAGGCCTTGGAGAAAAATGTGGTGTAAGACCCAGAGCTTGTAAGATCTCTCCAGGTCATATGCAGGATGAGACAGGAACAAAGGAGCATGTCTGCACACTGAAGTAGAGAGCTGCTATTGTGGACGGAGCTGCAGGTTTAAGAGGGAGAAGTTATTCCAGGGCATTCTAAAACCGCATAGCTCACGGAGATAGTTTCACCCGACACTATGAATCTTACCCAGTCCTTGAGCTTCTGGGTCTGGTCATGAGGCAGACATTCTGGGTCCAGAATTCGTGTTGAAGTGTTACGAGGATACCTGTACTATTAGCTTTGCATTACTCTAACTACCCAAGATAACCCACTTATTAATAAAAGGAAGAAGGATTGGCTTTGCTGAGAGTTCTGGAGGTTCCAACCCATGGTTGGCTGTCCCATTGCTTTGGGGTCTGTGGTGAGTCAGTACTTCGTGGCAAGAGCG
Source organism: Nannospalax galili (assembly GCF_000622305.1). Lineage (NCBI taxonomy): Eukaryota > Metazoa > Chordata > Mammalia > Rodentia > Spalacidae > Nannospalax > Nannospalax galili. The sequence continues at coordinate 5,782,491 of NW_008360311.1, forward strand.
TGTGGTGGAAGATGTGGTGCCTCACTTCTTACAGGTTCTACCAGCTTGGGACACTTATCCAAACCTTGACTGGGGAGCCAGTACCTGTTGTTTCTATCTGACTGACATTCACCTCTCCTTTCTCCTCAGATTCACCAACAGTCGTGATCTAGTGGTTCTTTGTAGAAGCAATGGAATCTCATGTCTGTCAGGCTGTGAATGTGTGTCCCCCAGAGGCCATTGAATTTGCTGTGCCTGACTCATTCCAACTGGTCTCCTGAAAGATAAGCAGCAGCAAGCATTTTAACTAGGAAATCTCCCTGAGCTACAATGGTCGACCTCCTCTGGGAATCCCAGGTGCTGTCCACCTGCTTGAGAGTCCCAAATAAGGATCATATGGAAACTTCAGCCTTTATCTCTTTGAGTGAGGAGGAAAACTCCAGCCTTGGGGGCCCTCCTGTGCCTGGCTCCATCTCTCTGCACATGACTGACCTATGTGGCTTCCATGCCTGCCACTCTACTCTGGCAGAAGAACGTGTCTCTTCACTGTGTTAACCTTTCCATAGCCAGCATAGACCCGACCATTGCACAGGGCTGGGCAGGGTCTTCTGTCAACCTGGGAATGAGAAGGTTGTCCACAGCCCTGAGCATCCGATCTCCTCTCTCAATCTGAAATGACTCATTAGGAAATTAAGTGCATATGGGGATTCAAATATTAATTCTGGCCAGTTATTTCTTCAAAAGTTTTTTCTCTCGGAGTCTATGAACTTCTTTGATCATTAGTTATTTTCTTGGAAAAATCTTCACCCAATTATATTCTCCCCAAATTATAATTTTACTTTTTTTTTTTCAGTCTTTTTGAGACAGGGTCTCCCTGTAGCCCCAGCTGTCCTGGCACTCACTATGTAGACCAGGCTGGCCTTGAACTCACAGAGATCTGCCTGCCTCTGCCTCCTGAGTGCTGGGATTAAAGGTGTGCGCCACCATGCCCGGCATAATTTTATCTTAATGTGGTCCCTTCAGTGTTCCCATGGTTTTCCTGAAATTTACCATGGCTCATACTGGGTTCACATTTCCATGTTTTACCCATAAGTCCAGTGTCTAGAGTTCCATGTAAAACTATATGCTAGGTACCAGCCTGCAGTGACCATTCTTTCTTGGGATGCAAGGGGTTAAGTGCATCTTAAATGCAGAGTTCTACACAGTGGTTCTACCATATCATGATTTTATAGAAGTAAAATTCATGGGGTTCAGTGATAGTGGGGTATTAGTGTTTTAAAACATTTAGCAAATGACGTATTTGAAAATAACCTGAGCTCTCAAGTCGTGTTTTCTAATTTATCTTTCTCATTCCCTGACTTCTCAACATCTAAGACAAAGCCTGCCATGTAAGAGATGCAGATCACTCTCAGCTAAGTTAATGGATAAGCAGAGGGACCATATCTGTACAAAATCTCCTGTCCCACCTCCTTTTCTTTCTTTTTCTTCTTTTTAATATTTTAAATTTATTGTTTGATAATTTCCTTTTTCTGTCACTATTTATACATATTCTTAGCTTCTTTTAAGGTTTAAAATATATATATATTTGGCTGGAGAGATGGCTCAGCAGTTAAGAACACTGTTCTTGGAGAAGACCCGGGTTCAAATCCCAGCACCCACATGGCAGCTAGCAACTGTCTATAACTCCAGTTCCAGGAGATCCGGCAGCCTGTCCTTCACAGGCACTGCACAACACGGGTGCACCGCTCTTACTTACATGTAGGCATAACACTCATACACATAAAAGTAATAAAATATTTTTTTAAAAAGATATATATTTTTTTGGTTTTGTTTTTGATTTTCATTTTGTTTCTTGGTCTTTTGAGACAGGGTTTCCCTGTAGCCCCAGCTGGCTTGGAACTCACTATGGAGAACAGGCTGGTCTTAATCTCACAGAGATTCATCTGCCTCTGCCTGTGCTGCCCAAATGATGGGATTAAAGGCATGAGCCACCACACTGGCTATAAAGTTTTATTTTTGCTTATGTGTACGTGTGTGTCTATGTATGAGTATGTGTGTGTGTGAGTGCAGGTGCTCACAGAGGCCAGAAATGGGTGTTGGAGTGACAGGTGGTTGTGTTGTTGCCTGATCTGGGAACCAAACCTGGGTCCTCTGCAAGAGCAGTACATGCTTTTAACCACTGAGCTCCCTCTCCACCCCTGCCTTTTTAAAAAAGATTTTTGACTCCAAACCCAATCCCTAGGTCCCACCCACACCTCAGCATAAGAGGTCAGAAAGAAGCAAGATGAAAATGTCAAACCAGAAGGAAGGCTGAGAACAGATTCTATTTCAGTTGTTTTGTCTCATCATACAGCCATCCGTCCATGTGCTCTCTGCAATGGCGCAGTACCTGCCAGGTGAATGAGTTGGGAGAGCTGTCCAATCCTGTCCAGCCAGTGTCTGGATGCCGACTGGCTCCCCATGGAGAAAGACCTCCCCCTAGACCAACAAACATTTCTGTTTCTTCTCTCTACCACCCAGTGGGGTGTGATGGGCTCTGGAACCCAGAACCTTAGAAAATGAAAATTTGAAGAAGAAAGAAAGACGGGAGAGAAATAAATGTCTAACTTGGGATTTGGGTAGGCCTCCAAGTTTCCCTGAGAGAAACAAACTCCAAAGTCTCTTGGGCACTGGTGCTATCCAACTTGTACAATCAGGCTGGAAGTATTCTAGGCAGGAAAGAGAATGAACAAGGGCCCTTGGGAGTGCAAGGTAGAGACTGTGAGAGATGACACAAAGGTTGTGTGTGAGACACCAGTCTTGGAGATCCGCAGGAACCTGCCTGAGTGAGAAGGGAGTCCAAAGGCTTCAACTAGAGAAATAAGGAGGTCGGATCTACATTAAGTGGGCTTTCTGGATGGTTCTGTGAAGATGTACTTGGGAGGGATAAACCTGGAAGCAAAGGCATCAACAGGGAGCCCATGCCATTTTACGGGAAAGGAGACACAGACCTGAAGTAGATAGAGCTCAGATGAGACAGAGAGGGAAACAGAGTTTGAGGACCTTCTTTTTAAAGAGGTATAAAGGCAGGACTTAGTTTGGAGGCATTTGAGCAGAGGAGGATGAAGCCTTGGGCTTCAGGCCTGGGGACATAGTAGAAACAACAACTGAGAAGTGGGAGAAACGATGTCTGGAAGCTGATGGGACAAGGATAGATCTCTATCTGCAACGTGGAGAAGCCCTGCTAGCTAAAGTATCAAGCTCACTTTGGTTGTCCAAGTGTGAGGTTAAGGGTAGATTTGGGAGAATAATTATGTGATGGTTTTAGACTGCATGTGTGAGTTGAAACAGGACAGAAGATGAAAGTGTCTTTGAGAAAACTCTAGAATATCCATTTTCACTGATGTGTGGAGAAGACAGCACCTCTATAGACAAGATGACCAAGGGTCATGCCATTGCAGATGCTAACTTCACCTAAGATTTTAAGTGGAGTGGCTTTTTCTATGTGTGAGCCTAGAGTCCTCTCTGACAAAGATTTGAACTTGGCAATAAAAAGTTCCAGTCACTTTGATTAAAAAGTTTTAGGAGAACAGGGCAACCAGAATGCAATTAGTTTGAGAATGGGGGTGGGGGGGTACAGAAATGCCACTCTGGGTGTAGACAAGTCTTCCAAGAAGGTGGAAAGGGAGGAAACAGATCAGAGCAGCAGCAGGACACAGGGAAGGCCTATAGTTACCGGTTTTATAGGCTACGGTATGCTGGAAGCAGACTCAAGGGCTGAAAGGGGTGCCTACCCGGGGTAGGTGGATGTGACCTGAGGGTGGAAGCTAGAGGACACAGGAGAGTAAGGTGTCAAAGGCACCTTATCCGCCCTGAAGAAGAGGCAGGACGGCTCATCCTTTGATGCAAGAAGTGAGGGTTAGTGTGTGAGGCCTTGTCTACACAGGCCAGGGTTTGAGTGGAAACTGAGAACCAAATGTCATTCAGCTCCCTCCCTCCCCCTCCCTCCCCCCTCCTCTCTCTTGCTTTCTTTTATGCTGGGATGGAACTCAGGTCTTTATACACTGTACCACTAAGGTACATACACCCACAGTCCTCAGTTTTCATGATGAATCAGAAAGCTGGTTGGAATTGAGTACTGTGGAAAATTCAGGTTTTTCTATCTTCTCTTTTGCCTTCTGGTCAAAGCTACATGAAGGGCTCATTCTTCAATAAAGTCCCACCCATTGTCCCAACTAACCCCAACAGCTCCCCAGGAGTCAATAAGGCAAAAAGATTGAGTCCATAACTATGTGGAGCAAAGCTTGCTAAGCTAGGGACGTGTCCAAGGTCACTGAAGGACTGACTGGAGTGCTGGAACTGGAAACCTCTCCCTGCCACATCCTCCAGCCAACCACAAGTGGGGTGTGGAGGGGGTGCCATGCAAAAATCAGTGGAACCGTCCCCACAGTGGATGAATGATGGGAAATCAAAAGAACAGGTGCACCTAGCTGTTTCCAGGTCAGTCCTCGCCTGGCAGGTGCAGCCCAGGTGCAGATGTTTGCAGACGTGGCCAGGCCTCCTCTAGGCGGGGGAGGGGTGACCACGCTCCATTGTTCTTTTCGGCTCTTCTTGCTGGAGGAGGGCAGGGAATCTTTACTGTCTGTTCCTAAGAGCCAGGAGCCTTTGATTCTGAGGAGCGGTGCATTTTCCGACTTTGATCTTTCTGGAATCAAGTCTTTGCGCACTCTCTGGAGAGCACTTTACATTTTAAAGGCTCCGAGCTGGCTGCCTCCTTTTTGCTCACCTGTGGAGCTGCTGGTTCCCCTTTCAGCTCACCCTTCTAGCAAAACGGCCTCTGGGCAAGCTTGCAGGGGATGAGTCCCACAGCCCAAAGGGGCACCTCAGTCACTGGCAGCCCAGATTCAGCCTGGCACAGGCAGCTCACTCTAGCTTGGGGCGGAAGGGAGCATCCACTGTGAAGGGCTGGGGAAATGGAAGGCTTTTCTCCCTGCTGGAACGACACAGGGCATCTTCAAAGGCCTTACAGTGCCTGCAAGATCCCTCTACAGGGTGTGCTTTGGGGATAGAGGACAACCATAAAGGCCAGAGCAAGTCTCAGGAGAACTTCAGAGGGTGTCCTGTTGATAGATGTGGGACTGACTCAGACCTGCAGACTCCTCCTGGATCTTCTATCTCATTCCACAGCTCTGCCTGGAAGGCCCCTGGCAGGCTTTCCAGGCAGTGGCCAGCCTGGGTAGGAGATGACCCTTCAAGGATTTCGGTCCCTACAGCAGCACAGAAGAACTGGATTCTGATCTTGGCTCTCTGGTGTGAAGAAATCATAGAGTCTCTGAACTGCTGAAATCAAATTTAAGTGAAGGAAATTCTTTTGTAAACTGTTAAGTGCTCAAAATGAGCCAATAGCTTTTTGTTTTCATCATTTTTATTTCTCTCTGGAATCCCATACAAGTAAGCTTGGGGTTACAGTATGACTCCCACTCACATTTCCTAGGCAGCATCAATCCCATCTTCCTGTCCATGTCCCTCAGATAATTAGAGAAAGGTTGAACAGACCAAACCCCTAAAACTGCTATGCGATAGCTGTATCTGAAGGTCCCCAACCAGTACAAAAGCATCCTGCTGGAAAGTGCTTTTCCTCCTACCCGACCCCAGCACCCTCAGCAAGCCCTTAGGACAGTGAAGGAACCCAGGAGTGTGACTGGATGTAGCTTGGCTAGACAGGGCCCAGCACTCAGGGTTAGTAAGCACAAGAGTTTTCCCTTAATCAGGGTTGGTCACTCACAAGGGCCCCAACTGCTACTTCCTAATCCTCCGCATCCCCCTGCCCCACCCTCCAAGGACCTTGGCCTGACCCCTTCTTAGATCTCCATTCTCTACCTGTTGCTGTGATTTCCTTGGTGGTGGGCAGGGACAGGGACCTCCCAGAAACCAAATATTAGCCAGGGGTGAGCCAGCCTCTGTGCCACCTGACTGGGAAAGCTGACTTTAAGTGGGGAAGTCCTCCGTAACTGGAATTACTGGAGCCACCTTTCTAGACATCAACTTGTAGTCATAACAAAGAACTCTCTCCTCAGTACCTGACCAGAACTTTAGGGGGTGGGGGGACTGACCATGGTTCAGCCTTGGTATGTGGGGGTCACTGTCTGTTAACTTTGCTGTCATGGTCCTGACTTCTCCCTCCAAACAATCCAATCTGCTTGCTATTCCCAATACATACCCTACTTTTTCCTGTTTTATGCCTCGGCTGATCATAGTCCCTTGCCTCAAATCCACTCTGATATTTATAAATCTTTTTCACTTAGCATTTCAAAAGGCTTTTATGCCTATGATCTCATCCAATTGGATCACATCACCACCCTCACAACAACCTGGGGAGCTTTTGCTATTACTATTATTTAAATTACTACTCTCTGTTACATTGGAGGCACCAAGGCCCAGAGAGGCTCAATGACTTGTTCAAAGTCATATCAGTAGTTACAGAAAGAGCTGGAATTACAGCAAGGACTTTGTGACTCCCTGTGTAGTATGTCTTTGCAGCCCAGTACTAAGTCCTTTCATCACCAAAGCCCCTGTCTAGGGATGCCTCCAGGAGCCCACAGCCCACTCAGTCCAGCGAGATTTCCCTGCTAGCCCTTCCATCATATTGGGTTATATAGCACCCCAACTTTCCACTGAGGACCGTCCCACTTCCTTCAGCTCATTTGATTTTGACAGGACTGACTTCATCCTTTGGCTTTGTGGGTAAACACATGATCAAAGTTAGCCAGTCGGAGCAGTCGCAGTAACTGTGACCTCAAGTCAACACAGTGATACAGTTGCCATGGTGGTTGGAGTCTGTGGGAAGAGACTCCAGCCAGCTGAAGAAATCTGTAGAACGCAAGCATGGAACTGCTGGTCCCCTCTCGGAGTGAGACCCTGCCTCCCTGCCTGCAGCCTAAGCAAAGCCGCGGATGTGCAGGAAAGCCGGGTCCTGCGGGCGCGCACGGCTCAGCTCCTTGCGTTCTACTGTCTGGCGCCAACTGCGCTTTGAGTGGGGATTTTCTCACCTGTATTAAAAACAGCTGTGACTAACTCGTCTTCCCTCTGAACCTGGGAACCTTTTTATTTAGTTCTAATCCAATTCTATGGTCTGTTTACTTGTTGCCCTGACTGAAAATGTTGTCAACAGTTTTCACTTTGGTCTTTCCCTGGCTTTATTACCAGCAGTTTGCGGACAGGCCCTGTGTTGAGTCTTATTTTCTGTCTGGTTTATGCAGCAGGAAAAGGCACCTCTTCAGGAATCAGATACCTGGTCTGTGTGGTGCCACAGGATGAATAGTTGAAGTTTTTCTTTTTTTCCTTTGTATGTGTCTGTACATGTGTTCATGTGTATGTGCATGCTCATATGTTTGGGTACACGTGTGTATGGGTGAACTTGAAGCCAGGTGCTGCTCCTCAGGTGCTATCCACCTTGTGTTTTGAGACAGGGCCTCTCAGCGACCTGGAATTTGTCAAGTAGGCTAGGCTGGCCAGCAAGCCCCAGGGGAACTCTGCCGCCACGTCCCAACTCTGAGATTGTAAGTGCGTGTCTTTGTCGTGCCTTTTTCTAACTCAGGTCCTCATATTTGCCAGATTGAGTCACATCCCCAGCCATGGGAAGCTTATTTTCTTGAAATTCATTTAAAAAGAAAACCGTTAAAGAAACATCAATGCAGAAAGTACCTTGGAGGTTAAATGTGAGAAATGCACATGGAAGTCCTTCCGCACCCATAAAACACTGCTCCGGCATAAGGGATGACTTAGCTTAGTGTCAGGCATAGTCACTCTCATGAAAAATCAACAAAAATGATTGTTGGATTAATCCTGTGCACGCTGCCTTCCTGGCTGAATCCTCTGCCTTGAGAGTTGGTTGACGGCAGGCTGAGAGGGCTTGGATACTGCTGTCTGGTTCTGTGTCGCCTTTTTTGTTTTCTTTTCTTCTTTCTGACTTGTCACTATCAACCAGGTGAGGGAAGGCGTACCTCTGGAGGACAGCAGAACATATTTGCTCTTTCCAGTGAGACTCGGCACAAGCCTAGATCAAGCAGCCTTCTTGGGCAGGAGCTGGTATTGGAGGGGTGTGTCTACCATCCTAGACAAGCCACCCAACCACTTAGCAGCTCTCTCCAACAAGAAAAGAGTGCGGAGGGGCTAGTAAGTGCAGGACGCTGTCCCCAGGAAGATGTGTTTTTGCAGCCTGCCGGTAGGCCTTCCTCCGCTGCGAAATCAGCTTCCATAGTCAGAGTCGGAGGGTGAGCGGCTCTAGCTCCTTCTTGATTCCAGATGAGAAAGAACTCCTGAATTGGAAACCAAGGTCAGTGCAGTTCAAAGACAAGTTCCTGGGTGCCTTGATCTCGTCAGATTCCTGGCCACTGACCCATCCACCCAAGCTCCAGTCAGAGAGTTTGAAAATGCCCGGAGGGAAATGTTGTTTGCTAAGTTATTTCACATGGAGGATCAGGAGAAGGAACGGGGAGACTTGGCATAATGGTTGTGCCCTACCCCCATTATTACTTGAACACATTTCTGTGTAAGTCCCAACAGTGAGTGTATAAATGTGTTGTATTATTTAATAATTTACCTATTAGTTTCTTATTATGGAGAAATTTAAATAACTCAGAGGTCTTATCAGTAAATGGAAAAGATGGGTTTTTAAAAAATATTTTATTTATTACTTCTATGTGTATGAGTGTATTGCCTGCACGTATGTAAGCGCACCCGTGTCGTGCAATGCCTGCGGAGGTCAGAAGAGGGCATCAGATCCCCTGGAACTGGAGTTACAGTCAGTTGTTAGCCACCATGTGGGTGCTTAGGAACTGAACCTGGGCCCTCTGCAAGAACAGCCAGTGCTCTTAACTGCTGAGCCCTCTCTCCAGCCTGGAAAAGATAGGTTTTAAATGTCCTTTTTTTTTCAGTGTAGGATCTAAGCTCCTCTCAGCTACCAACTCTGCTTATTCTTATATTCTAGGATGTGCGTAGCCCCATCTAAACAACTGGCATTCGGTTGAACTATGTCAACATCACATACATATAGACTTATGTTGCATAATACTATAAACCTGCCAACACTGGGCACTGAACACTATTCTCCTGCGTTTCTAGAAAAGAAAAGAGAAAAATGTCATACATTGGTAGGTGGATGTTCAGATAGAGGGCTGAAAAGATAGGAAGGAATGTACTAAAAGGAGCCACAAAGCATAGATATGTGCAAAACTAAAAAATGCAACAGTAAAGTCCCCAAAGAAGCTAAAAATCATAAGAAAGTCCTGTGTGTGCATGTTGACCAAAGAATGACAGCTTCATTGCTGTTTTCCAAGAACAGAGACTTCTCTGTGCTAAGCCTGGTTCACGAAGGCCTGTCTGCTCTATGCTTTCCTGAGTCTTCCCTTGCGAGTCTCTATCCCTCTCCTTCTCTGTGAGGAGGGACACAGTGATCTCAGTCTCACCCAGAGTCCATCCAGTGTGCCCCTGGGGCGGAGGGTCACAGGGAAGATGCTGAGGGAATTTATGATGATGGATGAGGCTTCTGGATTATTCTCAGCAGGTGTGTGGCCTGTAGCTTCCTCAATTTTTATTTAATTAGCTTCCCCTTTTCTTCAGCTTCTCCCAGAGAAAACACTGTTCTTGCTGCTTCTAAGACTTGTTTGGCCAGGTCCCACCCTTCAGAGGAGGCTGCCCTTGGAATGGGGAAGCCATTGGGGGAGAAGCAATAGGTCATCTTGGTCTGAGTTCCTGTTTCTTCCCACTCCCTCTCTCCCAAGCTCAAGACTATCAACAGCTGTATTGGCTTTATCTTACCTGGGTCCATCCTGAGGCTCCAAGATGTCATAAATAGTACTCCTATCACGTCTTTCATCTTTATAAGCCCAATTGAACTCCTTCCTCACTGGTGCTCTCCTTGAACTGTTTTGATAACTCTGGGAGCAGTACTGGTTGCTTCTAGTAAGCCCAGAGGCTTATCTGCCTTTCCATTTCTCAGCTAAGGGGCACATAGGATGGAATTACTTAATTGTCTCTGTGCCTAAACTTTCTGGGAAATGGGTGGTTTGCTTTGTGGTAATAGTGCTCTCTTAATTCGCCACCCGGCTGCCCCTCTCCTGTACTGGAAGGGGTGGATGTGTTATGTGGATTTTGTTCATTCAGGATTCAGCTCCACATGAACAGAAACAAGGAGAGTTCTGTGGCAGCCCCTGCCTCCTGGTCCTCAAGGATCGCTCCCACATGCCTAATTATCCAGACCTACCCACAGTGCTGCCTGCCTGTAGGGAGGCCTGAAGGTCTCTTAGTAGGAAAACAAATCTTCCCTAAGTTTGGAATTTACTCCAGACTACAGACCATTTTCCCTCCAATTAATGTTACTTTTTTCCCTGTTGAGGGAGAAGAGAGGGAAAGAAAACGACAGAGAGAAGGGACAGGGTGAGATTGGTCGCCTTGCAGATGAGTTCTTTGTGAGGGTGTTACCTGTGACTGCTGGATTCCTTTCCACATGTTCACCCTTTTCTGGGGTCTTGGAAGTGCAGAGCAGGCTGTACACTCACCCGGGGCGCCTTACTTCTAGATTCCTGGGCTTTAGAGGCACATCTGAGCCCATCCCTGTATACGCGGCGGGTACTTGGCTTGCACAGAGGGGTAACCAAGGTCTGTGTGCCCTTTATAGATCCCATCTCCGGCTGGGTTGTGGTTGAGAGGTGGAGCGCTTGCCTAGCATGCACAAGGCCCTGGGTTCCAGCCCAGCACCACAAAAATGAAGTGTCTCCTCTTTTCCTCCTCTTCACCCCTTCCTCAACCTAGGGTATCTCTGGGGGTGCTCTCAAACCCCACCCCAAAGCTCTGAAGATCCACATAGTCCTGAATGTAGCCACCTTCTGACCCCAGGTCTCCTCACTATTTAATATATCTGAGAGCCTGGATTCTCTCATAGGCTATCAGGCGAGATCTACTTCCGGTTCATGCTGTCAACTCAGGAAATTACTTACTCGGCACGTACATGCACTGGTGGCCGTGGGAGGCAGGGACCCACTCCCCAGAGCTTTGCTCTCCTAAGTTGTGAGCTGCAGAAGAGCCCAGAGGTCCCTGGTCCTGTGTGCGAGAACACCCTGTGAAGGACGTGAGATAAAGCGATGTAGTCTCCAGAGCTAAATATCTGTGAGCTCATGGACTGGACAGGAGCCCTTGGCATGACTTCTAGCATTAACCCTGACAAAGGGCAAAGCCTGACCACAGACCTACAGGGGACGGAGAGGTGCTTTAACGGAGACCATTTTTCCTAAAAGGGGAGCGTCAAAGGAAAACTTTACACACAGCCCTGGAGGAATGCAGGATGCTGGCCTGTGCTGGGGATTCAACCCAGGGCATTGTGCATGCTGGGAAATCTATACCTACAGACCCACAAAAGTCCTCTTGAGTTTTAAAGACTTCAAGAATCCTCACACGCCAGTGTAAGTTCTCCTGGCCTGTGTTACCAGCTGGACAGTAAGCTGAGCAGCGCCCTGGGCACCAAAGGATGGGGTTATGGGAAAGAACGTTAGCAAGACTCACTGTGCTCGAAGCGTGCAGCCCCTGGGGAGTCACAGAATAGCCGCTGTGAACTGACCTCAGAGCCACAGGGATGAAAAGGGTGTGGAACAAAGGGGCCAAGCCAGACAAGGTCTGAGCCAGGTGCAGCATCCGGCCTCCAAACTGGAGCTTGTGGTCTGTCTCCTCTTACCCACCAACTACACGACACAGGGGTAGAGGAGCAGAATCAGAGAACAAAATTAAGGTTACGCTTTCCCAAAGGATTCGGCCTCTGCTGCCGCCCTCCCATTTCCAAGCTCCTGTCCGGGAGGAGAGAGCTGGGAGCCTGTGTTGGCCGGCATCTCCCTGCCTCCCTGTCCTCACCACACACAGGCCTGGTCGAGTGCCTACACCTCTGCTTCATTTCTCTTGGTTTGAATGCTTGTGCTTGTGGCTTTGAAAGGGATCTTAAGTGGTTAACCCTGTGCCCTTACCTGGGCTCTCTAGCCAGGTGGTCAAGTCCTCCAAAGCATCTATTTTGGTTTCTTACCACAGTGCTTGGTACCGTGAGCAGGAAAGTTATTTTCTATTTGTTTGTGTGCTGAGCAACTAACATCACTTTCTACCTGGCAGGGCAGTTCCCCCACTGCAGAGAACTCAGTGGAGAGGTGGCAGACAGAGGAGAAAAGGGGAACACAGAGACCCAGATGCCAAGAGTCCTCCCAATTCACTCTGAAATATGCCGTCTCATCAGTCACCAGGCACACGGCTGTACACTGCTGCTTGTCTAGGGGATTACCTTTAATGTGGCTCAAGTTCACTCATGGGTCAATCAAAGTATTTCTGTGTCACTCTCCTAGAATAAGGGGTAGATGCACCAGTCCTTCTAGAAGGGGATGCTGTCTGCCCTGTGGTTTAGAGCCCTGACATGGAAGGAAGGCAGGCACATGGGAATTCCTATGACCTGCTACTTTTCTCCTCCTCTCCTCCCCTCCCCCTCCCCT
>NW_008360311.1:5795231-5834787 GCF_000622305.1 Nannospalax galili
CTCTCCCTTTCTTTCTTTCTTTCTTTCTTTCTTTCTTTCTTTCTTTCTTCCTCCCTCCCTCTCTTTCTTTCTTTCTTTCTTTTCTTTCGAGACAGGGTCTTATCATGTAGCCCTTTCTGGCCTGAAGCTCACTATGAAGACCAGGTTAGCCTTGAACTCACAACAATCTACCTGCCTCCCCCGTAGAGTGCTGACAAGTAAAGGCATACACCACCATGCCTAACCTTCAGGATTTTCTTAATGGCTAAGAATCTTGGTTTGTCTCAACTGGAAAATAGGATAAAAGTAGAGCATTCATCACCTAGTTTTGTTGCTTTTCTGTTGCTGTGATAAATACCATGACAAAGAAACAATGTGCAGGGAGAAGTGTTTGCCTGGCCCACACTTCCAGGTCACAGCCCATCATGAGAGGAACTCTCATAGAAACCATTGTGGATTGCTGCTCACTTGCTCTCCCACTGGCTCATACTGGGCTAGCATCCTTATATAGCCCAGATCCACCTGCCTAGGGATGGTACTGCCCAGAGTGGGCTGGACCTTTCCACATTAACCATCAATCAAGATAATTTTCCCCCTTTCACATGGCCAGAAGCCAGTCTGATGGAGGAAATTCTTCTATTGAGGTTTCCTCTTCCTAGGTGATTCTAGCCTGAGTCAAGTTCACAATAAAAACAGTAACCACAGCAGGTGGAGACTGGATGAATGCACCTGAACCGTTCACACAGGGGCTAGCATAGAGTGGACATGCAAAATGGCAACAGCCAGAAGAGAGGGCAAGGTGCTTTTGTGACTGTCCCAGGTGTACCTGGCTCCTGGCTTCTTCCTCCTCCTGTTAATGCCCCTTGAAGGTGCATCTTCCCTCCATCTGCTGGAGGGGGTTCCAGAGGAGCAAGCAAGTGTAAGAAGGACCCCCTCTCCTGGAGAGTTCACGTTCACACAGCCCGCTCCCCCTGCAAACTCTGGCAGCATGTAGTCTCCCCTCTTGATCCCATCATCGTGTGAGCTCCTCAGGTTGATCTCTACTGCCAGAGCATCCTGGGCTCAGATCACCTCCTCCCTATGCACCTCAGCCTAAGGGTCTCCATTTTCTCCTCTAAAAATCATTCTGAACATGGAAGACTCAGCTCTAACCGAAAACCCCCAGTCAGGACTGCACAGAGTTTGTGATGCCAAACTCCAGAAGCTAGTGCTTGGGCAGACGTTCCTGCTCTTGGCTCTGGGCTTCTCTTTCTTATCTGAAGCAAAGTCCTCCTGGGAGACCCCAGGGTCTTGGTAAAGAGGCTTCCTCGCAATCTCCCATTATGCATTTGTGTAAAGGGACTCCTTCTTTAGTGGATTGGTAAGTGCCCTTAAAACAGATTTTACAAATATCTCAGGCAAGATTTTCTATTAGTTATCATCTTTTAGTTACTTCTGCTATCTGGGTAACCAGTTTTTCAAGGATATATGTATCTATGTGTCTTTTTAGTCTCAGAGAAGTACCCCTGTATCCACAGAGCTATCTAAACAGCCTGGTCGACCAAGAGCCCACATTCAATTACCCCATGTTCTAATGAAAAAAAATGTTGGCCCCAGGGAAACCGTGGCTTTCTTCTAGTATTTGGCAAGGGGAGGTATAATGGAAGAGCTAGCTAGGTTCTGGGAAGGGAAGGCTCCTAGCTCTCCAGAGGAAGTAAGCTTATCAGGGCCCAGGTCTTTATCAGAAGGAATCTTCCGCAAGCTGCAGGCATTGACCTTCTGGCTGGAGAGCTTTCCCAGGGGCAGGAAGACTCAGGGTCAAGCTAGGCAGAGAAGAACCAGCTTTTCAGAAGACCTGCTTTCACTTTCCCCCAAGGTTTTCTGCTTTCATTCCTGGGCCAGTCCTGGTGCTGATAAAACCTCTTCCTTGAAGGCTTGCAAGGACAGGGGATATGCCAACGAAGGCAAATGTGGATAAATCCCCTGGCATCCAAGGCCAGATGTGGCCAGCTGCCTCTCTATTGGTCTCCAGCCTTCTTCCTTTCCTGTTCTCTGCTTGAGTTTGGACCTAGAATGTTTCCCTAAAGCACCATGTGTTAAATATCCCGTGGTCCTCAGCTTGGGTGACTAGAAAGCTGTAGAGCCTAGTGGAAGTTTCGGGCTATTGGGGTGGGCCCTTAGAGGAGACTGTGGGATACCCATCTTTCTCCCACTCCTGCTTTCTGGCTGGCGTGAAGTGAGCAGTTTACACTACGACATGCCCTCTTCTAGGAGGTGCTGCTTTACCACAGGCTCAAAAGCAACGGCCATGGATTGAAACTCCAAAACTGAGTCAAAATAAACCTTTTCTTATCTCAGATGCTCATTAAATAATTGCACTGTCCGCAGGCAAAGAAGCTTTCTAGGAGCACTATTGGTTGCTCCTCCCCCTGCCTGCTCCAACCCTAACCCTAATTGCATCTTTCACTTGTCTATGGACAAGCCTGGGTTTAGTCATCCCATGCTGAACATCTGTCTAAGTACGCTGTATTCCCACGGCTCCTTGCTTGCTCTCAGTCCATCTGACTCGTCAGCTCCCTGAGGATGGGCATGCTTTAAGGATACATTCTTAGCACATAAGCCCCAACAGTCGGTGGCTGATAAGGAACAGCTGACAGCAAATCTCTCCTCCCGAGGAGAAAGGAGCGTGGAAAACCACCCCAAGTGACCCCAACTGGGAACTGGGCCCAAGAGTCAGAATCCCAAGGATCCTGTTGTTGCTTGGGAAGGGACCTGAGTTTTAGCAGCCCCTGGACCTTCTCTTTGGAGGGTTAGAGCTGCCGTCTCTCTTTCAAAGATAAATCAGAGACCAGCATTGAGAACACCTTTTTGGGGATCCACAGATACTTTGTAGCTCACTTCCTATTGGTATGCATGGGGCTTGGTTATTACTATCGACTAAACAGTGAATAATGTATATATATATATTTATATATATATATATATTTTTTTTTTTTTCAAAGAAACTAGTTTACCTCTAATCTGCCTGTGCCCAGTCAATTCCACCAGGCAAAGATCTTGTTTAGATAAAATCCTGCAGTCTGTGAATTCTTCCCTCTGGCCTCAGTTCTGCCCGCTCAGTTTCTCCATTCTCTGGCCTCTGCCTTGAGGCATTTGGGAACAATAGCTTGACGGACACCACCCGCAATCTGATTTTTCCCAGCAGCATTTTCACAATAAGTATGACTGTCCCCTTTGTCTAGGGGAGAGCCCTTCACAGGAGGTGCAGGGAAAGGGATGCCTCAATCTTATCCTGTGCTCCATCTCTGGCCTCAGCCTCTGCCCCTGCTGGCTGTGCTAAGAGCACAGGACTCTGCTGTTCTATCCTGGAAGGCTTCAAGTCACTGGGCTCCTGGTTAATCAGTTTAGAGGTTGGAGCACAGAGGCACACAAGCAGCTTTAGGCCACACTGCTCTTCTTTTATCTGTGTTCAGATAAATCACCTTTGGCCTGAACTACTTCGTCCTGTACAACCTGCTTAGAAATAGAAGCCATGCCAGTTTTCTGACCTTCACCCAGGGTCTCTCCTAGTCTACTAACTCTGTAAGACATGTCCTGGGGTTTACTGGTGACCACTGGGTTATGTATCTTACCACCATGTGACAAGAGTCCCCAACCACTCCATTGGGCTGGGCTCCCCCTTACCTTTCAACCAGCCTCATGGGAGGGTCAGTTTCTTACAACACATAGTCTTAGAATGAATTTTCTATCATTTGGATGATTTGGGGTCACATCCACATGAAGGAGAATAGATTCCTTGAATAGTGATAATTTGTTTCCTTAGAAAGGAGGAACAAGAAAGGGATTTTCCACATAATGAGGGGTCTGCCAGCAGTACTCTGTATCATCTGACTGAGCATGCATTGGGTTGTCACTGAGCACCCACTGTGTTCTAGGTGCTGGGGAGGCAGGAAAACTGGGGGGTGCAGACACTGACAGCCAGTGAAACTACTGCTTCACAGAGGTGCAGAGAATCTCCGAGAAGCCGAGTCAGGCCAGCTAAGCCAGGCAGAGGGTCCCAGGAGGGTTGGGCACCCCCCCCATCACTGAGTGCTTCATGGGGCTGGGGTGCCTGGTTTGTCCCCTGCTGTGTTCCTAAATAGGCAAAATGTCAGGTGCAGGCGCAAGGAAAATGAGTGACAGTGACACCAGCCGTGAATTGGAAAAGAGTAAGAAGCAGCTCAGTGAGGAGGCTCCTGCCCTGCGGGGGGCGTGGACAGCAGGGACATGGACATGTCTTGGACGTGGTGCAGATTGGTTGTTGTTTCTTCATGGTGCCAATGTTCAAACAGGATCTGATTAACTACAAAGGCTGAGTGAGTGGTAGAGAGGTGGCAGGCTGCCCAATCCAGGCCAAATCAGAACTGGACTCTGCTGGGAGTGAGCGCTGGTCTGGCTCAGAGTATGCAGGGGACTTCCAGGGAGGTATGGGAAGGGAAAGGTGCACCTGCACCACGGGCAGCAAGGGGCCACCATCTCCTCTTTCCTAGATGTGCTCAGCATGGCACATCTTGCGTCTACGAGAACTCAGGATCGTGGGACTCGGGGCCACAAGACTCAGGACTGCTTGGCTGTCCTTCATCTATGAGAGTGATCACTGACAGACAACCAGTTATAGTCTTAGCACTTGTCCAAATGATAGGACCCATGAAAGACATCCAAATTCTGTTCTTCCACCTCTAAGTGCTATTAAGGCAAACGACAAACAAATCACACATTTATTAACACAGTACAGACATTCACAGTTTACATCAATGAAACAGCCTCTCTGCCTATTACCTGAATTTCTTAGGGAAAGTGGGAAAAGGGGATGAGGGGAGTGAGAGGGCCTAATCTACCACTTCCTTAAAACTTAAAAAAAAAAACTTCCTTCTTCCAATTGGCTTCCTTCCTTCCTTCCTTCCTTCCTTCCTTCTTCCCTCCCTCCCTCCCTCCCTCCTTCCATCCTTTCTTTTTCCTTCCCTCTTTCCCTCTCTCTTTCTCCCTCTGTTCCTCTCCTTCCTTTCCTTTTTTTTTGTGTGTGTGTGTTCTAGGCAGGGTCTCACTGGGTAGCCCAGGCTAGCCTTGAATTCATGATCCTCCCTTCTCAGTCGCCTAAGGTTAGGGTTACAGGAGTACAGCTCTGTGCCTGGCCCTGAGGACAACTCTAGATCCCATATTTTCGAATTTTCATAATAAACATGAATGGTTACCATTGTTTTTCAATTAACCACAAGCCACCGAACAGACTTGTAGTCAGGGACAGTTCAATGAATGCTAGAAATTCTTCTGAAATTTCCTCTTAGAGAAAGAATCAGATGCTAGTGTTTTTAGAATATGGTCTAAAGTAGAAATGTTGGTATAATTTATAAATTTAAAACTGTCTTATGTATATGAAATAGCAGGCATAGATATCCATTGCTACACTGATTTCACACCAGCTAGTAGTTGGTCTGTGGCCACAAAGCCAGTCTGGTGATCTGAAGTGAGCACTTCTGACCCTCCCAGATGCTGTATCTTTCTCAGGACCAAGTTCCCTGTGTGCCTAAGCTGAGGTTAGTCAGAATATGGCTGTCTGGTTGTTTAATACTGCTTTTTGTTTGTTTGTTTTGAGACATAGTCTTAGTACATAGCCAGGCTAGCCTCAAAACTCTGATCCTCCTGCCTTAACCTCCCTAGATGCAGGATTACAGGCGTATACCAGCCACCATGCCTGGTTCTTAGTATTGTTTAAATAGATGACATCAAGAGACAAATCCTAGCCAGATGTGGTGGCGCACACCTTTAGATCCAGCACTTGGGAGGACAGGCAGGGGATCTCTGTGAGTTTGAGGCCAGCCTGGTCTACGTAGTGAGTTCCAGGCCAGCCAGGAACTGTCTTTAAAAAAAAAAAAAAGACAAATCCTGATCTTTGTATTCACATCTCTACACTTACTGAGTCACTTCTCCCCTAAGGAGAAGGAACACACACATACACATTCACACAGGCACAAGCTCATACACACATTGACACACACAGACACACACATTCAATGACACCTTGATTAAAATGGGTTAAGCACTTCTTCCAGGAGAGGTGAGGCTGCATGTCTGACTCAGTCTTCTGTTTTCTTTTGACATTAAGCCACTTAATGGTTCTGTTATTTTCTTTTAAAAAATATTTTATTTATTTTTACTTCATGTGTATGAGTGTATCACCTACATATAGGTAGGTGCACCTGTGTTGCACAATGCCTGAAGAGGTCAGAAGAGGGTGTCGGGTCCCCTGGAACTGGAGGGACTATACGGATGGTTGTTAGCAGCCATGTGGGTGCTGGGAACCAAATCCGGGTACTCTGCAAGAGCAGTCAGTGCTTTTAACGAGTGAGTCATCTCTCTAGCCCTGGTTCTGGCATTTTCTATCAGAAATCCCCGGTTGACTGCACACCATGTGCCCCTGGGAGTTGCCGAGTGTTGGGAAATCCTGCTGTTAGGGTTGTAGTCCCCCAAGTCCAGATAGTTCTAAGGGGCTCGGTGCCAAATGGAAGGACTCCCTTTCTCAGCAGGGGGCCTCCTGCTCTCTTCCTGACTTACCTGGAAAGTGCCACCAAGCACAGATGCCTGACCTTATTTGGAACATGACCTTTGGCATAGTTACCTGGAGTAAAAACTACCCCCAGGTTTTTCTATATGATAATCAGGCATTGCCCGGTAGTCAGACGATAGGAGCCCACTGCCACATGTAAATAAAGCACACTATGAGCACCTATCAGCTGAGGCCTGCCCCCACACTATATTTTCCCTAACCCCCACTGAATAAATGGAGCTGTTTCACTGAGTCTGGAGCTGTTTCAGAGTCTGGAGCTGTTTGTATCATTGAACCTGCCTCCCCGGAAGGGCTTTCTTCCCTCAGGGCTCACTGGCTGTCCTGACCCTGCTCGTCGCTCCTGATCCCACTGTCCTCGTGGACCGGGGGCCAACGACCCGCGAGGAGAGGGAGAGACCCCACGACCGAGGAGGCACGTTTCCGTTCTAACTCAAACCCACAGAACTCCAACATGGAGAGCTAGGGTCTGGGAAACTGTGTTCCTAACCAGTTCTCAGACAACTCCAGTGCAACTGGGCCAGCACCCCATCACAGGAGTTAGCCCCATTAGAAGGGTTACCACCCGTCTGAGGGGTCAGCACTTTGCGGAGCCTCCATCTTCATAAAAATAAATGTCAGTTTAAATTCCTAATTTTTCAGCATGGCTTCTAGTTGTTCTTCTGACAGAATTTGAGGGTATACACTTCAGCCTCCAAAGGGCAGGGAAAGAGGCAGACCTGCCAGGCACAGTGTAGCAGCCTCAGAGCAAGAAACATAGCAGCATGAGACTGGAGGCCTCTGACCCACCCAGTGGTCCTCACCTCCAAGAGGGACAGAGTGGCTAGGTGCAGCTCGGGAGGCTGTGTACTGTCTCCTGTGGGCTCCCTGGACCTCTGTCCTCTCCAGCACACAGTCTTCCCCATCTTGTTGGATCTTGCATCCTTATGCTGTTGCCTGTGTGTCCCCGAAAACACGTGTTGAAAACTAGTCCCCAGGGTAATGGTTCAGAGGGACCGTTAGTGAGGGAGTGTAGCACCATAACTGCCTTCATGAATGGTTAAAACCATCACTGGAGGAACAGCTGGCTCCCATGGGCTCCACGCACAAAGATGCGTTTGTCTCTCTTCTCTCGCTCTTGCGCTCAGTGCTCCCCATTCTTCTGATGCATTTGTCTCTCTTCTCTCGCTCTGGCACTCAGTGTTCCCTGTTTTTCTGCCTTCCACCATGGGAGGACACAGTGAGCAGTTCCTCTCCAGACACTAACCCTTTGGTCTGGGTGTTTGTAGATTCCCAAACAGTGAGGAATAAACTTCTATCACTCATAAATTACACAGCCTATGGTAGCCTGTTCTATCACAACACAGAACAGACTAAGACACCTTGTCTGGGTCTTGCCCAAAGGCTGAGACTGAATGTGACAAGCATTGTCACCTACTGGGAGTGTGGCCAGGTTGTATTGGTCAAAGCAGAAGAGTACTAAGTGCGAACTACCTCCCCCCACCCCGCCATTCTCGTTCCTGTTGGTTCTTGTCTTTTCTCCCATAAATCTGATTAATGTGCTTAATCTTCTGTTTTCTGATTTTTCAACTTTTGGCACAGTATTTCAATAATAACCTCAGCTCAACTCCCCCTTCCCCACCATCTCCATCTAATATTGTCACATTTTCTTTCTTATTTGTTCTATTGATTTAGTTCATAAATTTTAATAGTATGCTTAAAGCCTTATGTCTTGACACATTCATCTGAAACAATATCTCTTGGCTCGTTGGTACGCTAATACTTCTCCAGCTCCCTGCAAATTCTTCCCCTCCCCGACCCCTTGTGTATCTCAGTAATATCATTTCTTTTGTTTGTTACATGTACAGGGTGATGGATGGCTGTATTTCAATTTTCTAGGGTTTATTAAAAGTCTGAGCCAGACAGCCAAAAAGCAAACAGCATTTATCTATTTTAGAGTTCATATTAGGCCATTATTTCCTTATGTAACTTAGAGTTTCTGGGTTTCTAGTTACCTTTCATTTTTACTGTTGTCCAAAAAAAACCATGAAAAAACAAAACAACAACAATAAAGCTTTGCAATTTCACTGTCTGTAGGAGATGGTTGCTTTTTAGGTTATGCCAGGCACAGATGGCATTTCTGTTGATAGCCCGGGACAGAGCTCTCCACCACAGAGGGTTGGGGTGCAGGGGCAGGCCTTTTTTTTCTCAGTTTTCTAACATGGACTAGGAACAGAAGATAGGCCATGTGACAAACCTGGGGGCTTGACTCTTTGTATGTGAATGTTGTGAATGGCGTGTGCATGTGTGTGTATGTGTGCGTGCGTGCGTGCACACGTGTCTGTGCCTTAGTGTGCATTTGTGGAGGCCGGAGGTCGACGTCTGGTATCTTCCTTTATACACCTTGTTTTGAGCCAGGGTCTCTCATTGAACCTGGAGTTCCTGTTTCAGCTAGGCTGCCTGGCCGGAGCACTCTGGGGATCCACCTGCCTCTGCCCGCAGAGCTGGAGTTAACAATATTCCCCACCGTGCTTGGTTTTTATGTGGGTGCTGGGGAACAAGCACTTTACCCACCGAGCCACATTCCCAGCCCCTGGAGGTTTGAATCTGGTGAGAATGATGGTCTTGGTGGCACCTGGGAGCCCAGCAACGCCAAAAGCTCGAACGAAGACCAGTGACGCTGCGGCCAGCATGCTGCTGTAATGGCGCTTGCAAGGTCCCACGAGGCCAGACCTCCTCAGACTCTTCCCTGTGTTCTGAGCCTACATCCGTCAACTTTCTACCTCTTCTCAGGGTAGTTCCAGATTCATCTGATAAATCCATTTTTTATTCGCCAACATTGATATTAATAGAAACCAAGACCTTAGGCTTATACGGACCCTGGTGCTGATAGGGAATTGAACAAGAAACATTTAGGTGGAAGGGGGAGTCTGGGGTTAGTTATCTGACCTAATTAGCACCGAAGACAGAAATAATCCAAATATTCACAGATAGGAATCTGGTCTCATATGATGCTATGGAGGAAATAAAGTTCTTCAACAGGGAAAACGGTACTATAGGAGTCCTGGGCTGAAAGGCGAGATACCCGTTATGTCCCAAACACAATTTCTTGTGACTTTAGCTGTATTCTTTTGATGAGAAACAAGTCACAGGTCCCACTCACAAGGGACGGGATTACACAGGGCACAAACGCCAACAGATAGAGATGACTAACAGCCTACTCTCCACAACAAATCTGATTCTTCTTCCTTTGCAGAGAACAAAGGTTCCTTCTTCCAGAAGGCTTTGGTAACTGTTTTTGAGGGCTGACATTCTGCTGGTCAGCGAGGACTTGAGCTATGTGCCTTACTCAGTATCTTTAGAGTAGCTTTGTCTGCATTAGATTTGTGCTGGGATGTTTTCTCCTCTTCTTTCTTTAATTATTTTCTCTCTTTATTTTATTTCTCCCTTTAGGAGATAGATCCTTTCTAACCAGTTCCTTTTCCTACTCAATCTGACATGTATTGAATGATGCTAGTCTTCTGCTGATGTCATTTTCCCTAAGCTCCTCAAATTCCTGGTTTCTTGATAATGTTGTCATAACAAATCACATGACTTAACATTCCAAATTATCATTTTTGTTTTTATTAAATTATTTTTGGCCTGAATTGTGCCTATTCTGAATGTCTACATTTCTAGTCTGTTTTCATTTGTGGGATATATCTGTATAAAATAGAGTTTTGTGGCAGGACTTGGCGGTAGATACTTTTAATCCCAGCACTTGGGAGGCAGAGGCGGGCAGATCTCTATGATATCTAGGCCAGCCTGGTCTACATAGAGAGTTCTAGTCCAGCTGGGGCTATAGAAGATCTTGTCTCAATTTGGGTTCTGTTACCTGTTCTTTTATGAATTTTTCCCTTTGGATTGATAAATGAAACGTGCATGATTTAATCGAATAGTGTCTGTTCTTACATATATTTAATTTTTTGCATTAAGTTATTCATTGGCTTTTTTGTATATTGTCCTCTGATACCTAGGAAAGTTTCCGTTATACTTCAATGGGCGCCTTAGAATGTTGGGTAATATCTTTGATCCTTATTTTTCTGTTAGGAGCGATGACAAAATCAGCATTTCCTCTTCTTCCTTGGCGGAGTTCCCCTTTACTACCCACTGCGAACCAACAATGTCCTCTTTAGTATTTACCTTTGCTTTACTCAGTGCTCATGTAGAAAAGAGTGTGGCTTGACCTCCAACCTCATTGAATTACTGTGCATCTTACCTTTTCTCTTTCCTCTCCTTGATTTCACTAATGGGATCGTTTCTGCACTGTTAGATCAATGGTGTTTGTGTTCCACTTTGTGGTTAAAATTTCCCACTTCTGTCTTGATTACATAGGTGAATATATTTACTCTTGCATTACTATGGTTTCCTCAGTCGCCTCCCACTTCGGCAAAGTTCATTTCTAGGAGTTTCCTCAAGAGTACTTGGCAGTATATTCTGGGTGGTTGATGCTGAAACATGGGTTCTGTGTAACTAGATATGCCCATTGTGGCTCATTCTAAGACTTCTAAGCTACACGTTCTTCTCTTAAATGTCATCTAAATATTGCCCTCACTGTTTTCTGGTACTGGATGTCAATGTGGAGAAATAGGAAATTATCATTACTTTTTATATTTGAAGCGACTTGATCATTGTGTTTTGCTGGCAATCTGAATCTTTGAAGTGTGTGTGTTTATGTATGTGATATATATATGTATATATGCATATGTATACATATACATATATGTATACATAGACATGCACATACATATGTAGTCACATTTTTATTTCAGGATTTAGTTTTTATATTCTATGTGTATGACTATTTTGCCCGCAAGTATAGATCTGCACCCAGGTCGTGCAATGCCCACAGAGGCCAGAACAGGGCGTTGTATCCCATGGAACTGGAGTTACAGTTGATTTGTGAACTGCCATGTGGGTGCTGGGAACAGAACCTGGGTCCTTTGCGAGAGCAGCCAGTGCTCTTAACTGCTGAGCATCTCTCTAGACCCAATTTCAGGGTTTATTTTTTGTCACATATTTAGCTATCCATTCTGGTTCTTGAGTTTTCTGGGGGAGGTGCAATTATCTGAATATTGAATCTATTTTCTATTTTTTGTGTATCATTGTGTGTATATGTTTCCATACATGTGTCAGCGTGTGTTTGTGTGTGTATGTGTGTGCGCATGTAGAGGCCAGAGGAGAATCTTGAGTGTCTCTCTTCAGCTGCTCTCCACATTGTTTTTGAGACAGGGTTCCCGCTGACCCAGCACTCACTGATGAGCTACTGGCTGACCAGTAAGCTCCAGGATCTGCCTGTCTGCGCCTCCAAAGTGCTGAGGTCACAGGTGTGCCACCACACCTGGCTTTTTACGTGGGTTCTGGGGACTGAATTCCCATCTTCTTGTTTGCAAGTTGACCTTGCCAACTGAGTCACCTCCCAGGGTCCCTGGTTGCAGTTCACCTGAGGCTGGGGCTCCAGACGTGCGTCACCACAGCCAGCAGTCTTCATTTCTTCCTTGCTTTTTATTTCTATTATCTTCATGTGTGTGCATGTATGTGTGCATGTGTGTGTGTGCACTCGTGTGTGTGCGCGTGTATGCATGTGTGTGCGTGTGTGCGCACGCATATATGTGCGTGCGTGTGTGTGCATATATGTGTGTGTGCGTGTATATGTGTGTGTGCGTGTGATCACTGTCCTGAGGCAGGGTCTCTTGCTGACCCTCTGCTCACTCTCTCGTCTGCTCTGACCAGCCACCTTGTCCCTGGAATCTCATCTTTGCCTCCTAAATGCTGGAATTTCAGGCAGGACGCCGCGCTCTAACGGCCTTTTACAGGTTCCAGGGACCCAAATTCTGGTCTCACGCTTGTATGGCAAGTGCTGTTTAACCTCTGAGCTGCCTTCCAGCCCTGTTGCTGGCCTCTTTGTCTTGTATGTTTCCTACAGCCTAAAGAACTTTGGGCACTTATTTCCAATTTAGTTTTTATTTCTATGATAGTTTGGATTTTTTTTTCTTCTAGTGTTAAAAGAAATCATATAAAACAGAATTTCTTCACTTTTTCCAGCCCCCCCCCCCCCCCCCCCGTGTTCTTTCTTCCCCTGCTGTGACACTTTTTCTCCTGGAGTGTTTTCACTTCTGCTGTGTGTGCCTGCTTCCTAAGGAAGGTTGTTTCCTGGATTCCAGGGGAAATACTTATAGCTTATCTCTACTTCATAGCAGTAACTATTTAGTAAGAGCTGTCCGTCACCACATTTGCTGCTCTCCTTCTGGGATGTCTGTGTCAGTGTTCTGACAATTCCTGTTGAATTACTGTGTCTTCACATTTACATGTTCCTGGGGCAATATTTGGTGGTGGGGGGGCGGTGTGAGTCACCAAGACTCATTGTCTTTTACAGTCCAAAGTTGTCTTTCCAGAGAGAGAGAAAGACAGAGAGACAGAGAGACAGAGAGACAGAGACCCTGAAAACAAGCCTTGTAGGGACGTTTTCCCGCCCAGCTTCCTCTTCATCTACCACCAGAGCCCTTTAACTAAACGTCCCCACTAATGGCAGGGATGATGAGCACACCCTGATCTTCAATCTGCTTTCCCTCCCCCAGGAGCTTTCCCAACTTCCTGACACAGGCCGTCCTGAATCCTCTTCACTGTGTGCTCTGAATTTCCTTTCTTGACTTTTCCTTCCTGCTGGATTTAAACCACTTTAACTAGACTTGGTGCAGACTTCAGAAGATGTTCTTTCTCTATTCGTCTTGGGTGGTAGCAGTCTTAGAGACTGAGCCGGGGTCTTCGTAATCAAAGTACCCCAGTGTTCAGCCTAGCCCTCAATTGGTTATCTCTGACCTTCTACATGCCTTCATCAGAATAATGAATATAGTAGTCGTGCCTACCCTAGAGTGTGGGATAAAAGGGGTTAGCGTATACATGTTTCTAAAGGCAATGCTTGGAACGCAGTGAGTGTGACGTTGAAGTCAGCAGCTCCTGTTGTTCTCACCACAGATGGAATTTGTTGAATTTAAAAGTTTTCTTTTTTCTTTCCTCTACCAGGTGGGTCCAGTGATCAAACTCAGGTCATTAGATCTGGTTTTGAATAAGTGAGGATGTGTACACGGTGCCCATACTGCTCCTTTTGGGGAAGATGGCTTTGTTTTTAAAGTTCTCTGTAAAGTTTTAAAAAGAAGGACGGTTACAATGGCCGTCTTCACAGCTCTGGGCGAGTCTTCACTTTTTTGTGGCTTGTTTTCCTCGGTATCTATTGATTTGTGGTTATCCTATTGAAAGTGAGGGATTCAACTGGTTGATATAGGTGGTTCCCTTGGGTTCCCTCTGCCACTTCTGGCCCCTGTCTGTCCCACAACATGTTGTGGGCTTCCCTTCAAGTGTATTGTGAACTGTGGAAGTCTAGGCTTAAACCATGTTTTTTTCCCTCAGAAATCTGAATCCATGCTCTGACTGGTGCCCAAACAAGGAGGATCCTATTCTCAGGCATCAACTTCCACCCTGGGAACTCCAGGCCCTTCTAGGCAGATTGGCTTGATTTCTTTGGAGAGTATTTCCTGTGCTCCACCATTCAACTTGGAGATAAAGGTGCCCCTGCTCGCAGGGGCGGCGGGGCCAACAGTGTGGCCATTCACAGAAGCACTGCCCATCAGACGTCTCAAGGGGGGCCGAGGCAGGTCCGTGAGGGGGTGCAGGCATCAGCAGATAGGCTTCCCTTGGGGAAGTGGTGCCCAGAGGAGTCTAAAAAGTCAACAGGTGCACAGATTATGTGGAGAGTAGCCATGCAGCGGAAGGGATTGCTCAGAATGTGTCCAAGGAAGGCTGGGAAGGGCTAAGCTATAGGGAGAGGGGAGGAAGGCAGTCCAGGTAGCACAAGATGAGCATCCAGAAGGAAGTTGAAAACAGGATGTGGTGTGGCTGACAAAATTGGCTATCAATATTATAAAAGCAGGAACTTCCTGTCTCAAATGTGGGGAGGAATCTGAGTCAGATCCGGGAACTTTGAATACCTGTCTCTTTATAGGGGGTGAGACTGCCGTCCTGTCTGAGAAGGGCTGGGTCCCAGAAGGTCTTCTGTGCATGTCAGTTGGATGGGGAGATGGCCAGTGTCTAAGATATTGTATGTGGATGGCCTGAGACTCAGCACATTCTAGCCTTGTGCTGAGGTCTCCAGGCCAGAAGACAGGAAGAAAAGAATTGGGTTTCCAGAGAATTCTAATTGACTCTCGTGGTTTAGATCCTAGATGTCTGAAAACTCACAGAGAGCTTTGAAAACAAAGTCATGCTCCCCAGGAGAAATAAGGTTTGTATTTCTTGAACTGTTCAAAACCAACCTGGATCCCAGTAACACAGTTGAATTTGAAAGGTTAGTCCATCGTCTGTGTTCAACATGGCTGACATTTGTAAGAAAGAAAAATATTGTAAAGCCAGGAAGGACATTTGAGATCTCAAAATCAGTTGTTCTTTCTCCTGTGAGCTCCTTTCCATTTTCTTCCTATGAATCAGTCAGACACAGGCAGAGAGTGCCTGCGGTCTGCAAATGCCTCTTCTTAGATCAGTCAGTATTCATAAATGCACACACCTATGTGAGCTGGACCTGCCAAGGGTAACATGCCTTTTCTCTCTCCCAGTGTTAGTTTATTATATGTATGTAAGTTCAATGTAATGCCTTGCTAACATATTAGATTTTATAGTCCAATGGGCTTGGGAAATGCTATTTGATTTATTTTGCTCTATGAAATCTCCACAACATATCAGTATATCAAAGACTGAAAAGTTCTATAACAAATATGTGTTCAGTTTCCCAACTCTCTCTTTCTCTCTCTCTTTTTTCTCTCTCTCTCTCTGTTGTGTGTGTGTGTGTGTGTGTGTGTGTGTGTGATAACTCACATGCACATAGTCATCACCACACTGTGGTTTGCACATGGAGAAGACCTTGCACTCTAGTGGTCCTGCTCTGGTTTGGGCATCCTCTTGGACGGTGCTGAGGACCACAGCTGGCTTCTATGGGCCAGGATCCCTGGACTCCCTGCCTGTTGTATGAGAAGCTTTTCTGATGCTCCCAAAGACAGCTCACTTCAGAGCCTCAGTCTCCTGAGAACGTGGGTCAGTGGCTGCTCACCATGCCCTGATGAGCTCTTGACCAGCGCCCTCACCACCTTGGCACCTTTCTTTTTTGTTTATGTGTTTTGTGGCCTTGGAAAGGTGGTATAAGTGCTCAACCCCTGAGCTACATCCCCCATCTTCTCCTTGTTGTTCTTAAGGAGGTAGACCGTCCATCTCCTTCAATATCTTTGAGTCTCCTAGGAATAAGGTGTGACATGCTCCTGAGCAAAAACTTTGTAGAATACTTTAGCATAAAGACCCCAACTGGCCAAAGTGTAGCGAAAAAGAGACTTCAGAGTTTGAATCCCTGGACAGGACTCCTGTATTAAACGTTACCCACCCAGTACTCAGGACCATTGCAGGAGAGGGTAGAAAGACTGTAAGAGCCAGGGGAAGAGGCGTATGACCATAAGGAAACAGTCCTACAGGCTCCTGGGACTCCTGTCATATGAACTTAAAAGGTGACAGCATACACAAGACCCGTGCAAACTCAATCAGACAAAAACCAGCATAGAACTGGGGAAATGGACAGGAGGCCCCAATGTCAGCTGAGGAATTATTGGCAGCCAATCACTACTGGGTGAGGGAGAGTTGATCTTCCTTAAGGGAGTGACACTGGACAAACTGGAAAGGTACTGGTAGACAACTCACACCAAGGGACAGCTGAGTGCACAAGCTTGACTTGATTGATAGGCCTCAACAAATATGACAAAATGCATGAAGTCCTGTGGGCGGGGACATGGGGTACAGATGAAGTGTAAATACGATTAAGATGTGTTGTATGAAACCCACAGATATTCAGTAAAAACATATTTAAAAAATACTCCAGCATAATTTGACAGCTAAGAGAATCTCACTTCCTACAATATAACACAGGCTGTAAACAGCACTTACACAATTTCCCTTCTTCACACTCTGCAGTTTATAATGTTCAATTCTCATGCAGCCCTTTGCACATTTTACATTTTGTTATTGCCATTAGGATGCACATTATTTTTCTTATCTATTAGATGAAAAATTACTGTGGAGCAGGAACTCTGTCTTTTTTTTAAGGTAAAACAAGTGAGATTTTATTAGGCTGACAGAATTTTTGCTTGTGTTTCAGGGATAACAGGAATGTTGATTCGAGTGACTTATTAACCAGGCACGTTTAGTTCAGCAATATTACTCATCACTGGGCTTTTTATTTATTAACTTTTTCTCTATGTATATTTTATTGAATTTTTGTGCATTTTGTACAATACATCTTAATCATATTTAGGGCCCATCCCACCCCTACCCTCCCATAGCCCCTCCCACTCCACTAGAGTTCATGCATTCTGTCATACATGACAAGGCCTATTGAGTCAGGTATGGGTACCCAGATGTCCCTTCATGTGAGTTCATTCACAGGAGTCTAGTCAACCTCTCTAGAATTACTCCCTTAAAGAGGACCAACTCCCTCACCCAGCAGTAATCAGCTGCCAATAGTTCTCTGGGCAAGGTTGGGGCCTCCTGCCCATTTCTCCAGTTCTATGCTGTGTTTTTTGTCTGATTGAGTTTGATGGGTCTTGTGCATGTTGTCACCATTACTGTAAATTCACAGGAGCACGTTCTCAGAGGTCTGGAAGACTCTATTTGCTTATGATCATGTACCAACCCTGGCTCTTGCAGTCTTTACATCCCCTCTTTCACAATGGTCCCTGAACCATGGGTGCATGAGGTTTAATATAAGAGTCCTACCCAGGGACATGCACTCTGCAGTCTCTTACTCTCGACACTTAGGCCAGGTGTGGCCTTCTGTGTTCATTGCCCTTTGTTGCATGAGGGAGCTTTGCTTGTGAGAGTTGAGAGACACTTTAGCATTCTCTCTACCCCTTGTTCTACTATGCTCTGTGGTCCTTAAGTATAGAGGTTCCATTGTAGATGTGTCACTTAGGGGTGGGCATCTCACAGACACTTACTCTCTGTATGACCAGTTGTGGAATTCTGTAATAATCTCTATCTGTTGTATAAAAAGAAGCTTCTTTGATGAGTGGTGAATGATAAACTTGTCTGTAAATAAAAGGATCCATATTTAGGATACAATAAGAAATTACATTTTCTAGGATTGTGACAGAGATAGGGTTTTCTCTAGGCTCTATGACCTCTCTAGCCATGTGTATTTGCCTATGTTTACAGTGCCACCCACAAGCTCCTTCCATTGAGAAGGCTTTTAGTCCAGTTAGACAGCTGTTGGTCGCCCCAGACAACAGTGCCACTCCTGCCCTGCTGTGGTTTGTTGTGTGGGTCATTGTGCCTGGCACTGTGGTGGTTATTAAAGCTGGTGTTGGACCATTGACTGATTTTCTCCCTTAGCAGCTTGCAAAGTATCCTCTGAGACTCTGAGAGCTACTCTTCAGAGAGGAGGCTTCCAGGCCAGTTCCAGCGCCATTGCTCCAAGTCCTGTGCCCAAAGCACATCCCTGTCTTCAGCAGTAGGTTTTTACCTTCAAGTTCTGGGAGATAATCAAGGGCTGTGGCAATAGCCTGTGCTACTTTGGGCGTCTCTTTGACTACCCTGCCCAACAACTTGAAGGGAGGTTTCTCTTGTCTGACACTGTCTTTCTTGTCACATAGCCTTTGGGTATACATATCCACTCATGTTCAGATATTGTATGTATATTTTTCAGTAGGTTTTTGAGTCAAAATATTTCCCTTTGGTTTTTCATGCCACCTAATCTTTATTTATTCCCCTTCTCTCTCTTTCTCTACTTCTCTCCTCTCTCTCTCCTCTCTCCTTTCTCCCCAGTTAAATTACCCCTATTCCCCCCATTTTCAAAACCCTGAAAATACCTGTCTCCTATTATCCTTCCTCTCTTGAGTGCCTTCTTTCCCTTTACCCTCATGGTTGGGTTAATCTGTATTTTAAAGTCCTGTAGTACTATTTTTTTTTTAATGAAATTGGGTGCACCAGAGTTTGGTGCATATATGTTCATGACTGTAATATCACAGTTGAAAGGGAAAGAAAAATTTTCCATGAAAAGAATAAGCTGACAGGAGCTATGGCTCAGTGGGTAAGAACACTGGTTGTTCTTGCAGAAGACCCAGGTTCGTATCCCAGCACCCACATGCAGCTAACAACTGTCCATAACTCCAGTCCCAGGGGATCCAACAGCCTCTTCTGACCTCCAATGGGCATTGCACGACATGGGTGCCCTTACCTACATGCAGGCAATACACGCATACACATAAAATAAAAATAATAAATAAAATTAAAAAAAAGAATAAGCTGAAAGAATTCATGTCCACCAAACCAGCCCATAGAGATATGTACTACCTTAAGGTGAAAGGATGGGAAAAAAATAGTCTAAGCAAATGGAACGATGAAACAAGCAGGAGTTGCAATTCCAATATCTGACAAAATAGACTTTAAATGAAGACTAATCAGAAGAGATAAGGAGGGTCACTTCATATCCTTGAAGGTGAAATGAGTTTCTTGCAGACAACAAAAAGATGTATTTCATGTCTTTTGGCTGGAGAGTTACGGCCACTGATATTTAAAGTTATTTTAGAAAGATGTGTATTGGATACTGTCATTTTAATTTGTTTGAGTTCTTAGTCCTAGTTTGTGTTTCCATAATTATACCTTCCTTTGTTTTCTTTCTGTGACCTCTTGGGTATAGTCATTCCTATTTTCAGTTCTTTGTATTGCTCTGAGTATTCTCTGTAGGGATGGTTTGGTGGACACGAATTCTTTCCGTGTATTCTTTTCATGGAAAATTTTTCTTTCCCCTTCAACTGTGATAGATAGTTTTGCTAGGTAAAGTATTCTGGGTTGACATCTATGGTCAATTAGAACTGGGACTACTTTGGTCCCAGCTCTTCTGGCCTTCATAGTTTGCACTGGAAATCAGCTGTAATTCTGATGGGTTTTCCATTATATGTAACTTGTTTTTCTCTAGCAGTTTTCAGTACCCTCTCTTTGTTCTGTATATTTAGTGTTTTTACTATGATATGGCATGTGGAGTTTTTGTTCTCCCATCTAATTCATGTTCTGTGTGCTTCTTGTATCTGTATAGGTATGTTTTCCTTAACACGGGGAAGTTTCCTTCTATTATCCTGTAGAAGATCTGATTTATACCATTGACCTGAGATTCTTCTCCTTCCTCCAAACATTTGATGCATAGATTGGATCTTTTCATGGTGTCCTATATTTCCTGCATATTTCATTCCTGTGGGTTTTTAAAAAACGTTTTCATATTCTTTGCTTGAGCAGTCTAGTTCTTCAACGTTGTTGTCCGGTCTTGATACTCTGTTTTCCATTTCATTTGTTCTGCTTGTGAGGCTTTCTCCTGTGATTTCAAATTGACTTATTGAATTTTTCAATTCCATCTTCATTTTTCTTGGGTTTTCTTCAATATTTCTCTCTTTCGTGAATTCACTTTTCAAGACCTGAATTATTTTTGTCATTTTGTTCAACTACATATTTGTATTTTCTTGATCTTCAGTCAAAATTTCATTCCTGTCCTTTTGGAGTTCTTCTGAGTTGTGTTCTTTAAGCTCTTTGATAATGTTCATGATTGTTCTTTTAAATTCTGTGTCCTGGGGTTCTTCGGGTGGTTCTCGTTGTAGTACACTCTGTAGGACTGGTGGGTTTTGTTGTTGGGGACACATTCTCTTCGTTATTCCATTAGTTGGGTTTCTGTGTTGTCATTTGGGCATCTGGATTTCTTTTGTTGGGTGTGTGTCTGATATGAAATTCTAGTCTGCCTTTGTTCAGTTAAAGTTTGGTTCTGTTTATATTGTTGATGTATCTTGTTTGCTTCCTGCTCAGGTTTGAACAGTAGTTGGTGTGTACTTCAGGTTCTCACTTTTGATTTTTTTTACTGGTGGGACAGGGTGGTTCCAAGCTGATTAGTGAGGTGCTCTCTGGCAGGGTGAAGGAGATTCAAGGCTATGCAGATCCAGTGGCTGTATTCTGGCAGGCTAGTGATGAGGGCTCAGGCAAGAAGATCAGGAAGGGATCGTAGGGTCAAGGCCAGGGTCAGGACAGCCTGGGGAAGGTCTAACTAGCTAGGCTGAGTCGATGTGGGCCCTAAAGCTGGAGAATGCAGGTGGTTTAGGTACAGGGGATCAGGACACAGTGAGCAGTGTCTTTTCCATCATTTATCCCTCTGAGTAAAATTTTTCTCTGGGCTTTACACAATAGTTGATGTGGGTTGACAGCTATTTGCTTTGCTAACATGTAATATCCCTCTGAAAAAGACCTGGACACATCTCTATATACCTATTTAACTTATGGGAAAACTGAGGCCAACTAGAAAGTGGGTTCTTTTCTTAAGAGGATCTAACAATGGCAGAGATGTGATTAAAAGTCACGGTTCAGTTCTTAGAATAAGAGGGCTGGGCAGGAGGGTTAAGAGCTGCTGTTCTGGTTATTGCCGCAGGCCAGAGGGCATCCACTATCTAAAGGATGATGGGGGGTGTGCAATGATGGCTGGTTAGCAGCCTGGAAACATGAACAGGATTCAGAAGCCCAGGTGCCCCGCACCAGTTTTATGTTCAATTCAAGTGTTAGTGATATTAAAAGGAGAAAGACATGGCCCTGCCCTTGGGGAGCTCATAACCAGGGCTGAAAACAAACAGTAAAGTGACTTGTGTGAGGTGGCTACATGCATCATGTTATGGAAGCTTGGCAGAGAGAAGGGTGTTGTTGCTCAAGCATGTCAAAGGGGCAACACAGGAAGGATGAATTCTGAGCTGGGCTTTGAAGGATGGAGAGGGGCTGACAAAGCAAACAAGAAAGAAAAACGATGTTTTAGATGGAGGGAAGATGGTGTGTGTGCTGATAACCAGATACTAAATTATTTTTTCACTTGTATCTATTCTTACTGTGTATATGTGCAGGTATGCACGGACGATGGACTGTATGAGGATGGTGTGTGTGAAGGGCAGAAGGCAGCCCTTGGGCATCGGTTTTCTCTTTCAGCTTTGTTAAGGCAGGTTCTGCTGCTTCTTCCTTGCCTCGTGCCCCAGCCTGAACGGCCTGGAAGCTTCTAGGGCATTCTCCCGCCTCTGCCTCCCATCTCACGGCAGGAGTGTTGGGACTACAAGTGCTCCACATCCGTGGGTTCCAGGAATCAAACTCATGACATTGTACTTGTGTGACAGGCATTTTTACCAGCCAAGTTACCTCACCAGCACATAATGAGCCTCTAAAAGTCTCCAACCTGATGTGTGGAAAGATGACTGAACGGTTGAGTTGTTCTGAGAGGGAAAGCAAGGGTGGGTGGATAGAGAAGGAATTATTGATAACCAAGCAAAGGAGTTTATGTCACCTTCTAAGTGAAAGAACTATCGGGAGCTTCAAGGACAGGACACATGTAACATGTGCTCCTTGAAGGCAGAAAGTCAGGACATTTTGCATTATATTTTCTGACTGCCGGTGCATAGCTAAGAATAGACACTCAATAAATATTCTTCAGGGAAGTAAGTATATTTTAGAGAGAGGTATTCTCAGGAACAGTTGTTGTATCTGGAAACAGTCTGGAGAACAGATTCTCCCACTTGTGAGCTTTCCCCTGAGACCATCAGAAACATGTTTGCCTCAGGCTCATGGTCCTCTGGGTAGACTGGCTGAGTTCCACCTATCAACTAGTATTTCTTTCTGCAGAGGCTCACCGAGGCTCTCCACCCCATCACCCCCTCTGTAGTATGGGAAAAAGGTAAGAGAGAGGCGACGACAGGCAGGACTCCGGTCCTCCACCCCTGCTCCGATTCCACCTCCTCCCCTTTATCTCTTGAGCTCCATAGGGCACCCCGGAGCCACCGACCTTCAGCAAGCTGAGCAAATTATTTTCTGCTAATGAGCTTAATTACCTAGCTCTCTATTTAACATGCACTTAAAATTTTTGTAAAGGCCTTTGGAAACCCTTTGTTACACCGGCAGGTACTCATGCAAAAAGGCAGGACTGCTGGGGCCCCACACAAGCCAGCAGCTGCCACCAGCAAGAAAGCAGCCCGGTGCACACCCATCCTGCCTATGTACAGCTAGGCAAGATAAAGCCTGATTCTCCCTCTTACAGACAAGAGCACAGAGCCCTGAGAGGTGGACACTTTATTCTCTCCAGGTCTTGGTCTGGGCCCTTCCTGGTCACGTGGTATTCCCCTCCAAGGTTCCCATATTACAGGAGATCCAGTACCCTCCATAGGACCTTTCTCTACAGTGTAACTGCTATAGAAGACTGACTAGCTAGAGAGGACACTGATCACTGGGAAGCAATGCAGCGAGGATTCAGGACTGGAAGTCCAAGGTTTCACAGTGTCTGCCTTCATCATAAGGTGAGGAGCAGATGAAGTCTTCCGGGGATGAGGTTTGCTCATGTGGACGGCTGACTTTGGAAGTCACAGAGGGTTTCTTCCACAGGGACCAGTTACTTCCACTGGCCTCTCCTTATGTTTGAATCCACCTTCTTCCCTCTCACTGTGTCTAGGTCTGTGCATCACCCAGTAGATGTTGGCTATTGAAATGGATGTTTCTTGTCAAAAGCAAAATCTGTAAACATCCAAAAGGTGACCTGGGAATGACCAAGTGTCCTGGATTCCTTTCTGTTGTTGTGATAAAAATGCCCTGACAGAAAGCTACTTAGAGGAGAAAGCGTTTATTTTAGCCCCCAGTTCCAGGTTACAGTCCATCACAGCAGAGAAGACAAGGCAGCAGGAACTTAAAACAGCTGTTCACATCACATCCACAGTCAGGAGCAGCAAGAAATGAATGCATCATGCTTAGTGCTCAGCTCGCTGTCTCCACTTTAGATCTAGGACCCAAACCCAGGGTGGTGCTGCCCACAGTGGATGGGTCTGCCTACATCTATGTAACCAAGACAACACCCCACAGATAGGCCCCCAGGCCAGCCTGATCTAGACAATTTCTCATTGAGACTCTTTCCAGATGATTCTAGATTATGTCAGGTTGACAGTTACAACTAACCCTCACACCAGGTAAATGCCATGGATTATTAAAGGTCAAATTAAACTCAGAAGACACACCTATGGGCAGTTCCATCAGGTCCGCCTTCTCAGATAGCAGAACGTTTTTACACTCCCTCTGGTCCTATATTTGCTACAGCCACCACCTGTGGCTACTCTTGGGCAAAGAGTCACAGAGATAGCATGAAAACTAAATCTCTACAGCTGTCGTTCCAAACTGTGACATGAATTGGTAAAGCATTAAAGAAAGAGCTCATTGGATTTACTAAGTGTTGAAAACCCAGGTCTGGTCTGAAGGGCTTCACTTTGACCCCCCAGCCATGATTTGGATATGAAGTGTCCCCACCAAATAGCTCAGGTGTTGGAGGCTTGGTTCCAAGATGGTGGTTAGGAGATTCAGGAAGCCTTAGGAAATGAGACCTAGTTGGAGGAAGGAGGTCACCGGGGTCAGGCTTGTAGGCTATCTTGTTCCTGACTCCTTCCTGTCTTGTTCTCTATTTCCTGTCCTCCATGAGGTGAACAGCCTCCTCCCACGTTTCTCCCCCCACTCGTGCTCACCACTGGCCCATTATAAACAGAACCAAGGACTGCAGACCAAGATCTCTGAAATTTTGTCTCAAGTATTTTGTCACAGTGATGAGAAAAGTAACTTTCTCTCTCTCTCTCTCTCTCTCTCTCTCTCTCTCTCTCTCTCTCTCTCTCTGCTATTGTGTTGTCCCACTCTATACATCTTTGATTTTTCTAGCAGCACATTCATCTGACCACATCTCTCCCCTGGTCTTTGCACCTGAAGATTTCTAAATCTGTGGAAGAGCTGAGACATGCGAGTGATTGAGATGCACGCACTGCAGGGAGCAGACGTGGGCTTAATTTTTTGTAGGAGAGTGAAGTGAGCATTTGATGTGCAGTGGAAGAATTATGGGGAAGGGTGATCTTATTTCTGAGTGCATTGTTCAGGCTGGAACAAAGTGGACAGCCAGGAGGGAGTGTTGCTCAAAGTCAGGCAAAATTACCACCTTCCTTCCACTATATTGAACAGTCTAATGGTCAGAGGCTACCAAGGAGCTGATTCTAGGAACAGTGCCAAATCCAGTCAATTAAGGGAAGCCAGGAGTGTTTAAGAACTGGTAGCACCATCTATCATTGGAATTGGAGCACTCGACAGAGGATAGCCCAGAGGCTCATCACAAATTTGTCTTGACATTGAAAAAATTGGCTTAAGGGAAAAATTTTAAAGTTTCAAAGGTTCTTGATTAGAATTCTGGCATGGATCTTTCAGCTTGATTATAACTAGGAAGAAGGGAGTAACTCAGATATATTCGTGTTTTTCTCTGTCCTGGACAGCAATAAAGAATAAAAATGTCAGGGTGTTTGTTATACATGCAGAGAACTGAGAGATAGGTTCATAGACATGAGCACTGCTCTGTTCGACCTGTGCCTGGCCACGGAGAAGTGGGAGGACAGCAGGTGCAGAAGGCCGAGCCTAGTCTCAGGTCGCAGGCAAGTGTTAAAACTTGACCAGGCTTCCTTTCCCTTTCTTCTCCTTCATCATGCAGTCACTCAATGTGGCCTTTGTATCCCAAGGGCAGTCTAGTTACTGCAGCCACACATCCTGGTACCTCAAAATCCTTCTCCACCCTCTCCTAGCAGTGCCCACCAGGGAGAGAGTTCTAGTCAAGTCGAGAGAGGATTGTTAGTAGTGCTTCTATGTGCTTTGAGTATTTTTAGATTCTATTTCTCTCTAACTCATTCTGGCTTGCTCTCTCTCTGTCTCTCTCTCTCTCCACACACACAAACACACACACACACACACACACACACACACACACGCACGCACGCACACACACACACACACACGGTTGCCCGATTATTCTTTAGGGCCCCATGCTCCTGACATGGGTAGACAAGCCACATCTTTATCTGAATTTTGCATAGTTTATACCTTTGGCGGGGAGGAGAGCAGAGACTTACAAAGAAACGAACACCTGACACCTGGCACAACACTCTGCGCGGCTTGGCCTGTTGTTCTGGATCACTTTTGTCCATGCTTGTCCCCTCTAGGTCCCATGGGGTCCAGGGCAGGCTGGCTCACCTGCTCCCTGTTCCCTGCTTCCTAGAATGGCGCCAAATCCTTTCATTCCAATCTCCCCCCACACTCAGCTCCACCCTTCTTCCCAGGGTGCCCCCTGCGCTAGCCCATGGCTCTTCAGAACACACACACACACACACACACACACACACACACACACACACACACACCTCTGACTCTGCCCTGCCTAGAAAGACTTCGACTGGTTGGTTTTGTGGCTTTTACTGTTTGACCCTCCAATGAGAAAAGATGCCCCTCATGTCCACCCCTTTCCTTTGCTTTTGCTGTGACACTGCCAAGGCCAAGATTCAGTGTGTCTGGGATGTACATAAACCCTAGGCTGAAAGGTATAGTTCTGTGGGGTCTTTCTTAACTCGCCAGGAGGCCACCTGTGGGTCTGTGGAAAGACCCGAGGTTGACCCTGTGTCACATGCTTGGCCCCTTTCTGCCAGGTTCTGGTGTGGGTATTGATGTGTCTAACCACATTTGGAATCTTCATTAAGACAGGTCACACCCACTGGCCTTTCTGTGGACACGGATTTCTGCTGTTCTCTGGGGTTTAGTGCTCTGAGGCTCAACCTCCTTCCTCACTATCCATTCCCATGTCGTGAGGTAGTGTAATTACAACTCTGTACAGTGTGATTACAGGAGACTCCACTCCACCCCAGTCTTCCCTGGGTTGCTCTTGTCTCCCTCTGGAGCAGATGTGTTTCGAACCTGTGAATCTTCTCATTCCCGCTGGTCTATGGGCTTCTCTGCTGCATCCCCCATGTCCTCCAGCACCCAGTCCATGTGCTGCACACAGAGAGCATGGGTAGCTTTACTGATACTGCCTGGCTGTCATCTCCTTTTCCAGTGAGCATGTCCCAGAGTGAACACTGAATCTGTCTGTGCAATAAATAATGCCACTGGGTCTCCGTGGGGGCCCAGAGAAGCTATTGGGGGTATCTGTCCTGCCTGCTGGGAGAAATGGAGACCTGGGTGATCTAGACCCTGCCAGTAATGGGGCTGGAGCCTGTGAAAACTCTTTCCAGTCTTTGGACCCCCAGGAGATTTGCTCAGCTCTCTAAGGGGGTCCTAAGAAGAACTATTAAAAGATTAGAGCTTCAAGGTAATGAAATCCAGACTTAGTTCTGCTATAGAGGCCTCTGTCAATGCCTGTGTTAGACAGAGAGAGCCGCTATAGCAAAGCACCTGGGGCTGGAATGCCTAACCAGCACAAGTGCCTCTCGATGCCGGTGGCTTGGTGGTCAAGTTGGGGTCAAGCTGCCGGCACGTCTGGCTTCTTCAGAGGCCTTTCTACCAGGCTTGGAGATAGTCACCTTCTTGCTGGGTCTTCTTGGACTTGTCCCTCCATCTAGGTGTGTCCTAGTCTCCTCTTATAAGGATACCAGTCAAGTCAGATTAGAGCCCACCCTATTTATGTCTTTTTACCTTAATTACCTCATTAAAATCTGCATCTCCAAGGACAGCCCTATTCTGAGTTACTGGGGGCTAAGACTGCAACATATCAGTTGGGGGTATCATTCAGCCTATAAAAGAGACTTTAGACAAGGTTGGATTTCATCTCGCTGACTGTTATTTATACTATTCAACAAGTTTATTGAGTACTTGACCTGCACCTGGTTCTGTACTGGAGATATGGTGGACGACACAGCAGACAAAAGTCCACATCTCCACGGCCCGGCTGCTCTACTGTAGGAAGGCAGAGAGTAAATGGCATGTTGAGTAACCACAAAGGGTCTTTAAAAATTTTGTTAAACTTTATGAGAATGAGTATTTTGCCGGCAGGTACGTAAGTGCACTACAGTGGGTGCAGTGCCCACAGAGGCCTGAAGAGGGCGTTGGATCCCCTAGAACTGGAGTTATGGACAGTTGTTAGCTGCCATGTGGATGCTTGGAACTGAACTCCAGTCCTCTGCAAGTGTAGCCAGTGCGCTTAACTGTTGAACTCTCTCTCTAGCCCCAAACACAAAGGTTTAGAGGAAATTAAAGCAGGGATGGGGAAGGAGTGTTGTCTAACCTGTTTCTTGACTCTGGGCAGGATTGAGTGCAGACACCCAGAGAGGGTGCCCTGAGGCACAGCAGTTGGGCACGATAAACATGCAGCCAGAAAACTTCTTTCATCAGTTTCTGAGCTCTGTCCACAGTCACACACCTATTCTGTTCCCCATCCAGATCGGTTGTGCCATCAACAAAAGCCTAGGGTCACAACAGGCTCAGTGAGAAGGTCGTGACTGGCTTATAGTGCACACAGGTGGAAAAATGGTCCAAGGTGTAGCATGGCCTGGGATATGGGAGCACAGTCATCCCTGTGGGTGGGAACAGCCATTCCACTTACCCCATTCTAGCAGTTGACATTGCCAGGTGATACGTCAGACACGGTGGCTGGTCTCATTTCTCCTTGCCATAGCCCACTCTTTCAAATTCTTCCATGTGCTTGGGGACAAGGAAACTGAGGCTCAGAGAGCTCCGGTAACATTCCCCAAAGCCAGTCAATGGGTCTTCTTAGCTGCTCTTAGCACAACGCTCAGCTTCTAGGAATGTTCCAGTCTGTCATCGCTGGAGTTGAAGGTTGATTTTCATTGGCTTTTACCACTTTTGACCTCAGTTAAAGCTGCCAAGTTAATATCTTACCATCTCCAATACGTGACTGCCAACAGTAAAACATGCAAAAATTTTCAATATAAATTTTCCCAACAATTGCAACTCATTACTTCAATACAAGGCGTGAACTTCTGCAGTCTGTCCACAGTGATGAGGAAAACACTGGGCACCAGCCCAGCAACACGTTCTTTGACAGCAGCGTGAAATATTTTACAACAGTTTCCAGGAAGTTTTCACTGGCTGTCCCAATTACGATGAAGTCGTCTTGAGGCATCTGTTGTGGGGAACCTTAACACATACGTCCTCCCAGCACCCTCGGGGCTTGGTGACAGCAAGCAGATCCAGAGGACAGGGGAAATGTGATGGGAAATCTTATGTCAACTTGATTGGATCTGGAATCAACTAAGAGACACACCAAGGGCATTTCCTAGAAGAATTAATTTGAGGAGAAAAGCTCCCCCTCCCAAGAGTGGGCAGCAACTTTGGGTGGTAGCTCAGATACACAGAGGCCTGAGCAAAAGCAGGGTTGTTTTTACCCGCCCGCCATCACCCTTTGCTGGTGAGTATACCTACTCTTTGCCGCCATTGATATTGCCGTCCTTTGTTGACATCAGACCCCAACTTCTTCCACCTTCCAAAGTGAACTGAAGACCAGCAACTCTCCAGGAATCCTCCAGGCCTTCAGCACTGGCTTGAACTACTGAGGCATGCAGCCAGCTACTGGGTTCTCAACCTCTCCACTGTGAAGACAGCCATTGCTGGGTGACGTGCAGTGAATCCTGTATGAGCCAATCTAACCAAGCCCCTTTGTGATGTACATTCATTCTGTCAGTCCTGCTCCTCTGGGGAACCCTGACCAACACTGGCATTCTTTTTCTCAAAGGTGACTCCCTAACAGCCTTGTTTGAAATGGAATGTCTGACGCAGCAGTGTTTGGAGGTGGAGCCTCATGTGAGGTGTTTAGGTCATCAAGGCTCCACACCCCTGTGAGCGGATGACTGACAGCACATAAAAGCTGAAGCCTGCAGGTTGGAGCTCTTGTGTGTGGACATTGTATGCGTGTAACACTTTACATATATGCAGGCATAACACTCAGACACATAAAAAATAAGCTTAAAAGTTAAATCTCATCTATCTATCTATCTATCTATCTATCTATCTAATCATCTATCTATCTATCTATCAATCTATCATCTACATAATTCTCAAAAGTCAGATTATACTCCATATTAAAGAGGTATCATCTTAAAAATCATTTTTCTCTCTTCTGATGATGGTGGTGGGCCAGAGAAGCTCAGCATAGCCCAGATTCTGAAATCTCGATCTTGTCCAGCTAGGTAATTAAAATCACATTGTCCAGGCATCTGAGAATATCAAGGCCTTTCGCACCCTGTTTCCTACCCATGATGTTCTGGCACATATCTGTCTATCCTCTATCATCTATCTATCATCTATCTATCATCTATCTATCATCTATCTATCTATCTATCTATCATCTATCTATCTATCATCTATCATCTATCATTTATCTATCAATATCTATCTAGATCTATCTATTCGTCCATTTATCCATCATCTGTTTATTTATTTGCCTTTTATTGAAAATGCTAATTATCATCATCATCTATCTATCATCTATATATCTATCATCTATCTTCTATCATCTATCACTTATCAATCACCTATCATTTATCTATCATCTATCTATCAATCATCTATCGATCATCTATCATCTATCTAGGTATCATCTCTCACTCATCTATCAATCATCTGTCCATCACTTATCTATCACCTGTCTATCATCTATCTATCTATCTATCTATCTATCTATCTATCTATCTATCTATCATCTATCTATCTATCCGTCCATCATCTACCTACCTATATAGGTTGTGAGGTTGTCATGCATGTCTTACTAGCTGATATTTTTCCACATACATTTTTCTAAGGAACTATATTAAAACTAATGTAGGTTTTTGGAGCACATAAGAGCTCAGAAGAAATGATCTGGTCCAGTATTGTAAGAGACTGGGATGTTTGACTAGATAGGATGTGGTCTGCTGTATACAAGTCCAGTGGCCTAACAAGTTACTTCCTGCCCTCAGCAGGGGTCCAGGGCAAGTGAGAAGCTTTTAATCTTAGACTCCAGCATCTAAACCTGAGGCCACCTCCGTCACCCGGCAGGTGGAAAGGCAGCTGGAGAATTACCCTGCTTCTTCTATGCTTAGTCCTAGGAGGGGCACACATCACTTTCACCTACAGCTTATTGGTCAGACTCTGCCATGGACTCCCCCCAGTGGCATGGGGGCTGGAGTGTGAGAGAGCAGACAGCTACTTGTTTGATAAGTATCCCAAGAGGCCAGCCTGAGATTAATACACCACCCCCAAAATCTATACCTACGTAACTGGGAATTAACTGTGCCCTTGCTGACATTTTGAGTACCACTTAGAACTTTGCATGTGAATGTAGTCAGTCCTTCGTGTCTATTATAAGGAAGGAAGCACATAAATTCTGTGCATTTCATTGAGGGGTCAAAAGGTTCCTTGGTGATCTAATGGTTAGGTTTTATAAGACCCTCTCTTATAAAAGGGTCATGGGCATCTGTTGATTTTTTTTTATCGATAGGGGTCCTTGAACTGATACCCCACATGCTGAGGAAAGATTGCACCAACTAGGAAAATTCTGGGCTAGGACCCAGAGGAAGTCAAGGTAACACTACCGGAAGCAAAGGAGAACAGGCATTTCACAGCAGGCACAGTCTAGACTGAGGACTCTGATTTGCAAGTGGGATGGTATAAACACTGGGAATTAGAGCAGAGCAGACATGGGAGGAATTCCAAGATGCTTCAACCAAGAAGCGAACTGAGCTTTGGGCCTATGAAGGGACTGGCCATAGAAATGATTGACTCACAGGCTACTGAGACATGCTAACGCTATTAAACGAATCCTTTGTCAGGGTGCACTCACAAAAGAATGGGAAGGGGACAAGCCAGAGGACAGAAACATGAAAGAGAGGACGGAGAGATGGCTCAGCAGTTAAGAGCACTGGTGGCTCTTGCAGAGGACCCGGGTTCGATTCCCAGCACTCAAAGCGTGGCTCACAACCATCTGTAACTCCAGTTTCAGGGAATCTGATGCCTTCTTCTGGCCTCTGAAGCCACCAGGCACACATGTGGTGCATATATATGCATATGCAAACACTTGTATACATAGAATCGTAATGAGACATGGCCTGGGAAGCTGACCTTGGAGCCGAGTGTGTGCTGGCTCCAGAGAGGTTAGGTGCATGTGCTGGACCATGTGAGGAACTTTATCACACAGGATGAATATTTTCCTGACCTTAGGTACTTTTATATTGATCTCAGAATTCTGAGCTTGGGACTTGACAAGTAAGAAAGAAAAAACGGTGGAGGCACAGCCACAGACGTCAGCGAAATGGTGGTGGTGGTGGCTCTTGGCTCAATGAGGGACAGGCATGGCACGCTGTGGGGTAAATGGCCCAAGGTGGTAGATGACGAGGATGATGAGGGTGATGAAGAGTGTTTCATGTCCCTCTGGACCTGGCTGTGTGCTCCCCAAGAGCCCGACCTGGGGCACAGTGAAATTGGCCAGTTTTAAGCGGGAAATGGCCTTCATGTTTCAATGAGAGGCCTTAAAATGGGACTCCAGTAAGAAGGTGCCTTATCACTTGTCCCCCCGACTAGGGAGGAGGATTTGAAAAGAGCAGATGCCAAAAAAAGTCAACTGAATCCTTGACCGTGAAAAAGAAAACACTCCACCCATTTGTCTCCTGGAGCAAAGGTCAAAAGTGGTTTTCTCC
Source organism: Nannospalax galili (assembly GCF_000622305.1). Taxonomy (NCBI): domain Eukaryota; kingdom Metazoa; phylum Chordata; class Mammalia; order Rodentia; family Spalacidae; genus Nannospalax; species Nannospalax galili. The sequence goes on from NW_008360311.1 coordinate 5,827,356, forward strand.
AACATTAATGTCCCTGTAGCGAACATTTCAAGCCAGCAAGTAAGTAAATGTTGCCTCTGTTTGCTATACAGAAGCTCATTCTAAAACACAAGTATAATCATGTGGACAGAGCGGTGGAGACAAGAAAAGAGAAGGAAACCAGCAGATTATGACCCCTCCTGTGAACCTGGAGCTGGGGTCTTCTTCTGTGAGCTGGAGCTGGGGTCTTCTCCTGTGAGCTGGAGCTGGGGTCTTCTCCTGTAAGCTGGAGCTGCGGTCTTCTCCTGTGAGCTGGAGCTGGGGTCTTCTCCTGTGAACCTGGAGCCATGGTCTTTTCCTGTGAACCTGGAGCTGTGGTCTTCTCCTGTGAGCTGGAGCTGGGGTCTTCTCCTGGGAACCTGGAGCCATGGTCTTTTCCTGTGAACCTGGATCCGGGGTCTTCTTCTGTGAGCTGGAGCTGGGGTCTTCTCCTGTGAGCTGGAGCTGGGGTCTTCTGTGAACCTGGAGCTGTGGTCTTCTCCTGTGAGCTGGAGCTGTGGTCTTCTCCTGTGAGCTGGAGCTGGGGTCTCCTTCCATGAGCCTAGAACTATAATCCCCTGTGAACCTGGCATTGTGGTCCTCTCCTCTGTAAGCCTAGAGCTATGGTCCCTTCCTGTAAACCTGGAGCTGTAGTTCCCTTCCATGAACCGCAGCTGTGATCCCCTCCTGTGAGTTGGAACTGTCGTCCCTTCCTGTCTGTGAGCCTGGTTCTATGTCCCCTCCCCATGAACCTGGAGCTGTGGTCCCCAACCATGAGCCACAGTTCCACATTCCTCTGGTGGTGGACTGATGGTGGAGCAGAGTGGAGGATGGAGGACTTTCTGATGTTGGGCAGCAGTTTCTGCTTCTCTGACTGGCTGCATTCTTCACAGGCCCTCATCTGAGGTCCCAGGATGTGCATGGCAGTGGTTGTGACTCTGTATTAGATTTATGCTGGGGTCAGGGGACGTCTCTGTCCTCTGCAGATTCTAGTCGTGGGAGGACTGATTCTCTAGAATGGATTTCCTACTTTCCTCGATCTAAGGTCTTGACTTAACACGTGGCCCCGGGAATCCAGGTCTTCTTCACATTGGACCTTTTCCATTCCCAGACATCGAGAGTTTTTTCCATCGTTTTTCTGTGACTCTTCTACAGCCCCAGTGTACTGTAGTAGTGCCTGTGCCCTACAGAAAATGTAAAACACCCAACTGAACTTTAAAAATCAGTCTGGGGACTTTTAAAAAAATTATAAAAATAATGTAAATAAAAACATATCAAAGCAAAGGAAAGCGGAATATCCAGTCCCCGTGTCTTCAAGCATTCTGCAAAAAGCATCTCGAAGTCGGCATTTAGGACACAAAGGAGGAGAACTAACCACTGGTGATTTTCAGCAAAGAAAGTTGTAAAGGGGAAAGGAAAAGTCAGTGGCGAATGGAAATGTTCCTGGGAGAGAAGTAATTGTTTTCCAACTGCAGGCGATAAAATGCATATCTTAGAGGTTCTCCGACCTTCAGGCAGCTCATGCGTCAGGCTCTGGAGAGCACAGACAGAGGGAGGAAAGTCCCCGGGGTGCAGGGGCTGTACACAGAGCGGGAACCCTTGTGGGCGCCCAGGAGATAGTGGAGGGAAGCGTGGAGCCAGAGAGGAAAACAGTGATAAGCAGGAGGAAAGAAGCAGGAGACAGATAAATCCCCGAGAAGAAACCTTCAGAGAGGCTGGGAGGAAGTTATCAGAGGGGCCCAAGGATTGGAGAGCTCTGGGACTCCAAATTAGTCAAGATAGAGTGCTAGTGTCAAGCAATCTGAGGCTTGGGTTGTGCTATTAATAACGCAGTCGCTGTTTCTCGTGTCCTTTCTAAGTGTCAAGCACAGCCCAGGGCATGTTAGAGATCTGTCTCACTGGGCTCAGGGCGGCAAAAACAGGAGGATTAACAAACGGTAGACAGGCAAAAGAGGAGCTGGTGGGCCCGGTGCTTGCTGTGCCCGGGGTCCCGTTGTGCAAGCTCTTCACAGAACTGGCTGAGGTCTGCAGAGACAAGAAACACAGCTCTCACCTCAAAAGAGACAAGAGACGGTTTATTCTGGAGCCAAATGGGTGACCATGGTCCAGAAACACAGATTCAGGCTCTCCCAACTGCATGTTCCAACAGGGTAATGATATCATGACGTTCTTAAAGTAACAGAACAGAGAAAGTCATAAATCTAGGCAGGCACTTTGCAAAACATCCTCCGTCCACAGTCCCAGTCCTGGCGATGACATAGTGCAGTATTCCCTCTTATGACCTACATCCAGCCTCTCTAGCGTTGTCTGACCTCCCTTGGCCTCCTGGGATCAGCATTTCTACCTACTTTGCTGCTATTATGCCCTGTCTATGGCCAAAGGGCTTTTTTGTAATGAGGGATTGAGCACTGTGCCTACACTTTCAGATACAGCACCGTTTACTGTGTCCTGATGCAAAAATAACTTCCTAGGGCTTGAACTGGTCAAGATTCTCTTGTTACACAGTTTTGCTCCAGTAAAGGATAGGGAGGAGGGAGGAGGGAAGGCTTCCTGGAAAACAGGTCAATTTATAGAATCCTTGAAGCAAGAAAGACACAGGGACCATGAACTCCAGGTCCTGGCTCCTCACAAGGACAGGACTGCTTACAGAGTCCCCTCTACAGCAGGCCTCTGCCTCAACACAATGATTAAGTTGTGTAAGTGCATGGTGACCTCTCTAACATAGGCCCCAGGCTTCCAGACTCAGTAACTGGGGTTCAACATTACACGTAGTTCTGAGTTTCTTTCATGGTACTGCTGTCTTAAGGCTTCATTTGTTACTGAATAAGGCGAATGGATTCCTCCTTCTTCCATAACTAAGAGCCCCAGACTCCACTGGCTTTCTAGAGAACAAAATCTCTTGACATATTGCCTAGGCTTTTTTTTTTTTTTTAAAAAAAAATCTTTTTGAGACAGGATCTCCCTGTAGCCCTAGCTAATCTGGAACGTGTTATATAGACCAGGCTGGCCTTGATCTCACAGAAATCCACCTGCCTCTGCTTCCTGATGGCTGGGATTAAAGGTGTGTGCCACCACACCTGGCTCACAGCATAGTTTTTAACTTGGATTTTCCATGTTTAGAAATACACATGAAGAAATAGACAGATCGCTGTGCACAGGCAAGCGAATGAGCAAGGACCATCAGCAGGACATCGTGACGGACGGTGGGAAAGAGCTGAACTTGGTCACGGCAGCAGTGAACTAAACCTGTGTAACATATGAAGTAAATATCATGTAATGTACATGGCACTTACATATGCTTAAACAGTGAGGCTCTATGGTATACTCTGAGAAAAGCAAGTTCCCAAACAATGTCTAGAGCACAATTGTGTGTTTGTGAGCCTATGCTTAGAAAAAGGTGGTCATGATCAATGGCCAGATGTCAGTTCTCCTTGTCTCATACAGGTGGGAGAGCGTGTTCATGTGGATGCACATGCGTGTGCAGGTGTGTATGTCTATGGAGGTAAGAGATTGACCTTAGGTGTTGTTCCTTAGGCACTGTCCACCTTGTTTTTGAGACAGTCTTGTCTTGGTCTGGAGTTTGCTGATTGGGCTAGGCTGGCTGGCCAGCAAGCCCCAGGGATCACCCTGTCACCACTTCCCTGTTGTTGAGATTACAGATATACGCCACCACATCTGGCTCTTTAAATGTGGACTGTGGGATCAAACTCAGGACCTCATGCCTGTGCAGCGAGCACTTTACTGAGCCGTCTCCCAGTGCAGCTTACTTCTTTTAAATCCTCTTTTCATGGGTTTTATCTTCAATTTTAGGTTTGGAAAACTGTTAACCTGGGTTGATAGCATCTGCTGAAGCCAATCTGCATAGTTGGTGGTTCCTTCTCTAGAACAGGATACCTCACAGCCTCTACCCCTTGATTCTGAGAGCACGTCCTCTCAGCCCTCAGGGGAACATGGAAGAAAACTGTGTTTAGCAAGACTTGATGGATTATAAAGTAGCCTTATCTCAGCTCAGTATCACTCTGTGAAGTCAAGTCTCCCAGCATCCCTTTGCAAGGGACGGGAATGTCTGAGGCCTCAGCCTTAAAGACACCCATCTTCTTAATGGAAAAAGGAACACACAAGAAAGATGGCTGTTAGTTATTTATATCCAGTCTAGGCTTCAACAGGGAACAAAAGTGACTAGAGCTGATTTGCACTTCTGCTCAGAAGCTAGCTGTTGCTCTGGTGTCAAGGTGCTGAAGATTAGAGAAGGGGTTGGTTATGTGGATAACTTTAGCCTCTGCCTTGGCTCCAGGAGGCTCTGGGACTGGGCTCTTCCTCCAGCTGTGCCCACTGCTGTCACTGGAAACAGCAGCAACGGCTCCATCTCTGTTGATGTCATTTATCCCACAGTTTGTTCTGGTGACAGAATGAGGACATGAGAGAGGCAACGGAGTTGGTGGGAAGTAACTGTCTATTGCTCCTTAATTTCGTAAGTTGTTCACTGTCAGCATGTAGACATGAAACTGATATATATATTTTTTGAGACAGTCTCACTATGTACCCTCAGCTAGGCTGGACTCAAACTCACAGCAATCTGCATACCTCTGCCTCCTGAGTACTGGCATTAAAGGCATGTGCTGCCATGCCCAGCACAACTCATTTTTGATTGTTGATTTTCTATCCTGCAATTTTGGTGAATTCATTTTCAGCTCTGATTTCTCGGTTCTTTTTTTCTGTCACTGTTAGGGATCAACCCCAGGGCCTTGGGAAAGCGAGGCCAGTACTCTACTCTTGAGGTACATTCCCAGTCCTTTCTATTTCTTTGCCTGTACTAATATGTTAAAAAGACAGCAACAGGGCTAGAGAGATGGCTCAGTGGTTAAGAGCGCTGGCTGCTATTTCAGAGGACCTGCGTTCAATTTCAGCACCCATATGGTGGCTAACACCATCTGTAACTCAAGTTCTAGGGGATCCAGCGCCCTCTTCTGACCTCCTCAGGCATTGCACAATATGGGTGCACTTACATACATGCAGGCAATATACTCACACACAAAAAGTAAAAAAATAATAATAAATGAAATATTTTTTAAAAGACAGCAACCAAACAACAAACTCAAAATAAACTTCACAGATCCCATGTAATTACTATAGTCAGTGGGCCATATAACAGGTTGATTTGTGAAGTGTATGTGTGTGTGTGTGTGTGTGTGAGAGAGAGAGAGAGAGAGAGAGTGAGAGAGAGAGAGAGAGAGAAAGCACGTGTATGTATGTGTGCATGTCTGTTTATGTGTCTGTGCCTTTACATGTGTGTACTTGTGCATATGTGCATGCTTGGGCATCAGTGCGTACATGTGTGCATGTTTGTGTCCTTCCTTACTGAGGCTGTACAGCAGTGATCTTACACAGCTATGTGAAAACATCAAACCTTAGGGTATCTATGATATAGACTCACATATTTTGTAAAAGGAAAGATAGAGGACAGGGCCCTGTGATGCCACTGTGTCTCCTACCCTTGGAGTAGCAGAGGGGATTGGTGAACTAATAGTTTGAAAGTGAACAGTCTTTGAGCTGGAGCCCCAGTCCCTTCACCTTGGCCTTGACAGTGTGCAGCCGCGACTGCCGTTTTGTCTTAGTCCCACTGCCTGTGGTACAGGTTGCTCTGGAAGTGAGACATCAGATGAGTTCTTCAGGGAAAACAGTTTCAGGGGACAAGGCTTCCCTGACCTCTCCAATTGGAAGTAGCCCCGAGTCACTGGTAGAGTTGCCCAGGGCATCTGTGGCATCTGGGGTGGAAGGCAGCTCCTGGTGCTGAGTGCTCATGGGGCCGGGCCAGCTGCCTGGAGGTACTCAGTGTAAGGCGTGCAGGGCCAGGTGCCGCCGCCACAGGTGGGCACCTTGACTTAGTGCTGTGCGTGTTCTGTTCCCTCACTAAGTTCTAAAATGGCTAATCTGTCACGCTGAGATGGGGGTCGGGCCAGCCACACAAAGGAACTCCGAGGTTGGCCTGCAATGTGAAAACTGTCAATTACCCTATTTTATGTCCTACCTCCGTTTCCAGGAGCAGGGTCCTCGTTTCCATTAGACCAATTTGGAGCAATGCTGCATGCTCTAATCCTTTTACCATCTTATCTGAACAAGAGAAATGAGTGTAAATGAAGGGGGAGGAGGGGGAGCAGGGAGGGAAGGAAGGGACACAGAAAGAAACACAGAGGAGCACTCTGTAGGGAGAGTCTTAACTCCTCACTAGGCAATTGATTAAGAGTGAACATGACATTGAAATGAACACTGGTCGTTGGAGAGCGAGGGAGAGCGAGTGACCGCAGTCTGAAGTGACCTGTCTAAACCCTCCCTCTCCTGTTTGAGATTCTTCATCTGTTAACAAGGAATTTAAAGATTCCCTGTGCTTTCCTTGTGGGTCACTGAGCAGGGCTCTGGGAGGAGATGGCTCAGGTGCAAGGAATCACGGCCACTAGCTGAGCCCCAGTCTCAAGAGGGGCCAAGAGCAAGCCCCCTCACACAGGGCGTTAACCCTCTCCCACAGGAGCTGACACTGGTCTCCAAAATGCTAGAGAACATTCTGTTGTTAGTTGTCATGGGTCAGGATCCCAGCACCACTTTACTTCATAGCTGTAGTCTGGGTCTCACAAGGTGTCTGGTTTTTTCCACTACTATCACTGAATACCATGGACTGAGTAATTTACAAATAGCAGGGTTTGTTGATAATTTTATAATTTGCTTCACTGTTTTGAAGACTAGGAAGTTCAAGATCTTGTAGCTACTTCTGGCGATATCCTTGCTGGTTTGGGACGCTTCAAGGGTCCCAACATAGCACAGGGCATCAGCTGCTGAGACTGGGCTCCCTAGTTTAGGTCTCTGTTTTTCCTATAAAGCTGCAGTCTCACAGGATTAGGGCTTTACCCTCATCTTTATTTAATCTCTCTCTCTCTCTCTCTCTCTCTCTCTCCCCCCCCCGCCTCCCCGTTCCTGTTTGTACAGGTGTACTTGATGTACTTGTGTATGCATTTGGACCATTCGCCTTGCAGTTTTAGGTTTTTGTTTGTTTGTTTGTTTTGAGGCAGTGTACCTCATTGGCCTGGAATTTGCCAAGTGGGTTAGGCTGTCTGGCTAATAAGTTCCAGGGATCTCTCTCTCTCTCTCTCTCTCTCTCTCTCTCTCTCTCTCTCTCACTCTCTCTCCTCTCTCCTTGTATGGCAGTAGCTACCCTCTCTCTCTCCCTCTCTCTCTCCCTCTTCCCCTCTCTCTCCCTCTCCTCTCTCTTGCTCTCTTGCTCTCTCCCTCTCTCTCCCTCTCTTCCTCCCTCTCTCCCCCTCTCTCCTGCTCCTCTCTGTCCCCCCTCCCTCTCTCCCTCTCCCTCTCTCCCTCTCCTCTCCTCTCCCTCTCCTCTCCCTCCTCCCTCTCTCCCCCCACCCCTGGTCTTTTTGAGACAGGGTCT
>NW_008360311.1:5834923-5835505 GCF_000622305.1 Nannospalax galili
TCTCCTCTCTCTCCCCCTCTCCCTCTCTCCCTTTCTCCCTCTCCCTCCCTCTCTCTCTCCCCCCTCTCCCTCCCCTCCCCCTCCCCCTCCAGCACTGTGATTTCAAGTGTGTGCCACCACAATTGTTTCTTTCCTCTCTCTCTCTGTGGGTTCTAGGGATCAAACTCAGGTCCTCATGCTCAGAAGGGAAGCATTCACCAACCAGGCCATCTCCCTCGCTCTTCATTTAATCTTAATTGCTTCCCAGATTCCTGACTTCCAATTACCATAGTCAAATGTGGCATCCATCCTCTTAATACTCCACTGTGGGGCTGGATTTCAGTCTGAGTGGGTGGGGACAGTGAAGCCATTAGCATCGAGTCCCATCTGGAGGCTCCACTGGAGAACAATGGGGACACTAGCAGAATTCATTTCCATGGAGCTGTGTGGCTGTGAGCCTGCTCCTTTGTGGGTTACAGTCTGGAGGCCACTCAAGATCTGGGCCTTGTGGACTTTCTTCATGCTGCTTCTTTGTCCACCAAGCCTGCAAGAGGAGCTCTAGCACTGGCCTCTTAACCAGGGCTTTCTGTGGTGAACTGCGGT
>NW_008360311.1:5835588-5858386 GCF_000622305.1 Nannospalax galili
GTGGGGGGGCAGGGGGGTGGGGGGGGGGTGGGGGCGATGGTCTGGAACTTTGCCATCTCTTCCTAGCTAGAGGGAAGGCCCAAGTCCCACCCACATCTAAAGGGAGACGATTCTACAGAACACCAGCAGGTGGGAGTCGTTGGGGGTCACCGTGGTCAATCTGACCCAAGGGGAATTCTGAGTTACTGTCTTCAGTAGGTACCCATCCTCACTCAAATATGTGAAATTCCACATTCTAGATGACTCCAGTCCCAGGCAAACAAGGACACTTGGCCATCCTAAGATCATAGGCCTTTAAAAATCTTTCTTTGACTAATATTAGAGTTAAAAGATAAATAAAAACAGGCCTGGGACTGGAGAGATGGCTCAGCAGTTAAGAGCACTGACTGCTCTTGTAGAAGACCCAGATTCTATTCCCAGCACCCACATGGAGGCTACGAACTGTCCTTAACTCCAGTTCCAGGGGAATCTGAAGCCCTCTTCTGACCTCCATGGCATTGCATGACACAGGTGCACTCACATACATGCAGACAATACACTCATACACATAAAATAAAAATAATAAATAAAATATAAAAAAAACAAAACAAAAAAAAACAGTCCCTACAGAGGTGGTCAGACTGCGCTTCGAAGACGCCATTGTGGAGCTTGTGAGCAAGCAGAGACGGTGAGGAGATGCCAAAGGACGGGGCTCGTCACTCTCCATCATTCCACCACCCAAAATCCAGATGCTCGTCTGCTCATACATGCTAGATTCTGTATGATGTAGGTGCATGGCCAGTGGTTAAAGTCTTAGCAATCTGACTTCGCATATGAAAAGGCAAGGTCTACAAAGGATGTAGAGAATCCAGGCCATTGAGTTGAGCTAGAGCGTCTTCTAGGCCACCACACAGGGGAGCTAAGCAGCTCCATGCTGTTATGAACACACCTTTGCATTTGGTAGTAAGTGGTAAAGGTGAATTTCAGGCTTTTATATTGTTATTGGTCGCAGTTGGTTTTATAAAGAAAAGACTCAATCTACCCTTAGGAAGTCTCCCATGACATTGAAGAAGACCTAAGTAAGCTGCGTCTAGGACATTCTGGGAAGAGGTAAGGTGACGTGACAAGACAAGGTTAAAGCGAAAAGGCAAGCTGTGTCTGGAAGGTGGTCCACCTTACTAATCTGTGGGCTCTACCTGCTGTAGCCTGCTTTGTTTTGTAAGCCAATCAAACCAAGTAACAACTTTATAGCTATAGGCAAGTAAAAGGTTCAGGGCAATAGCACACTTCCCCACCTGGCCAGCTAGGGTGATTTCTGTCACTTGACACCACAGAGTTCAGGTTAACTGATCAGCAGGTCTTACATCTTTGAATGCTAATCTCGGAGCAATTTGGCTTGCCTGTGTACCATCTCCTTATTAAGTCCCAAGGAAGCCTGGGGTATTGGAAATACGGTGGTGGAGATAATGTCTGCAGAGGTGTGAAGTCATGTGTCCAAGGTCATTGGTGGAAGAACTTTACAACAAGGTCTTACCTGAAGTCCTAGATGCCGTAGCTGATCCTAAGAACAGCTGCATGAGTCAGAGCAGATCTGAAAACTTAGCCACCAAAATATATTTAGGTACAAAAGACATCAGACAGCCAAGTCCATAGCTAGAATGTGTGGCTGGGTCTGGTGGTACCCTACAAAGCTCTAAATACTCAAGAGCGAAGTATGGTATCTGTATCACACCCCTCCCACAAAGGCTGCCGAATCACCATGAAAGAAGGGTTCTAGATTCTAAGAGTCAGAGCTAGTGAACGTCCAAAGTGAAACAGTATTTGCTGGACATGGCAGGGTCCTTGCATATGAACTCACAGTGGCTGTGACTGTATGAACAAGATTTGCACAGGATCAAGCCAGCCAAAATCCCAACAGGGATCCAGGAGAGACCAATGAAGTGCCACCCAGAGCTGAGGAGCTACTGGCAACTGATGGCTGTTGGGGAAGGGAGAGCCAGTTTTCTTCAAGGATGCAGGCCCTGAGAGCTCTCCATGTTCCTGTAGATGGTCCCTCGCCCATGAACATACAGGTCGCACTAAGTGGAATCAGTGGGTACTAAAAACAAAAAAGATCACGTGAAAGAAATCAAAATTCAAGATGTTGTTTGTGTAGGGAATTTCCTCCCAACTGAAACACTCCCTCTTGCAGTGAGGAGGAGCGAGGCTCATAAGACTGTGCGAAAAGCTTGCAAGGCTCAGAAAGCTGAACCGTAAGCTTCACAAGACCTCTCCCCAAAGTTATAGAAACAGGAACAATTGCTGGGGAAAGAAGTCTCTTCCACTCGCTGAACTGCCTGCACGTCATCCAAGGAACTTGGGGGTGTAGATTTCACGAGTCATCACCAATGTTGGGGTGGGCTTTTTGGTGATGCAGCCTTTTGGGGGTCTTCCACATTCATGTAAATAACCCCCACTGGTGCTCTGTAAGTAAATCCAATAAACTCATTGGTTTGTCAACTTTGACGTTGGCGGAATCTCAGTTTCTTTCTGTCGCTGGTGCCCTATCTTGTGAAGAGGCATTTGTTCTCATTTCTCCAGGGAAAGTCATACAACAGGTGTCAGTTTCTCACAGGATGATGAACGGGACATAGATGCAAATTTTCCATGAGCTCTTATTAAAATACCCATCTGGTATAAACCTGTGTGAATAAAGACAAAGACAAGGAGAAACAGGTGAGAGTGCCCCACGATGGTTTGGAAGAGTGTGGGAATGGAAAGGTCATCCGAGGATCGGTAATTGGTGCAGGAAGCCACCCTCGAGGAGGTGATGCGCAGCCAGCAGTCAGCATACCACAGCCCGGAGACACCGGGGGAGGCAGAGGGGCCTCTCGTCTTCTTCCCTACAGGAATAGTATTTCTGAGAACAGAAGAGAAATTCAAGGCTGATTAAAATAATCAGGAGAAAAATAGGAGAATATTTTGCCTCTAAAAATGAGCAGATAATATGTAAGAGAAACTAACAGAGAATAAGATACTGGGGTTTTAGATTATGGTGGTTAAAAAAAACACCCTACAGAAAGTTCAATAGATGAAGTGGCACAAATGTCTCAGAAAAGATTTTTTTTTTCAAATAGAAGAAAATATAAGAGAGTTCTTGAAGTAGAGACTAATGAAAACAGAAAGGAGAGCCTGCCAAAGAAAGAATAAAAGAGAATTTTCTGAATTCTTCAAATGATAAAAGATACCCCAGTGCTGTGTGTAATGAATCAGAAGTCTCAACCAGAGATAAGATTTATATTGGCATAGCACGTCTTAGAAACATTGAAAGTTAGGAGACAGATCAAAGTCATAAAAATTCAGAGGCTAAATATTTTGAGCCTAGATTTTAGTGCCCAGGTGAATCTTCAATATGGTGCTACAAACGGAGCTCTTTGAGATGCGCAAGCCCCTGTACTCTTGAGAAGAATAAAAATAGGAGACTGGGTGCTGGTTAACCAAAGTGGTTAAACCAGGGAGGAGGGGAACTTGGAAAGCAAGAACTAAACGCACTGTGCCTGAAGATAGGCTGTGAGCCCAGGCAGCGACCCCCAGACTGGAGGAAGATGAGGGAACCGGAGATAATTTTCAAAAGCAAAAGCAATTTGTAGAGTAGAGGCAGTGGTGGTGGAGATCTTGAAATACCCAGAGGAAACTGTGAAAAACAAAGAGAAAGCAAATGCTTCCTTCATTAGCCTCTGGGTGCTCTGCCGGGTGCTGAGAAGGACATGCTGACCCCCCTGCTATCAGGCATCTCTGCTATGACATTGTATATTCAACCTCTGAAATACAACATGGTTTATGCATGTGTGCAGTAATGAGAGGGCTTGTAGGAGACAGCATGCGACTTTAAACTTGTGCTGCTATGTGAATGGAGCCCCATCCAGCACAGTAACAGTCCAAGAAAACAGTCATCGGGGTTAACTCCTTTGGCGTTTACAGTGAGACTCCAAGTCTTTCTTATGTCCTGGGACTGTTTCTTGCTGGGATACATGATGGTTAATCGTGGTGAGCAGCTTGATTGCACTAAAAACACCTAATGCATCAGCATGGCGTGCCTTTGGGTGTGTCTGTGAAGGTGTTTCTGTAAAGGATTCACTGAGGAGGGGAGACCTTCCCTGACTCTGGGCAGCTCCTTCCCCTGGGGTGGGGTCTTGGACTGAATAGAAAGGTGAAAGAGAGAAAGCGAGCTGAGCACTGGCGCTCCCTCCTCTGCCTCCTGCGTACCTAGATGTGAGCATGTGGCCTCCTCCTCCTGCCGCCACAGCCAGAGCCACTCTCACCGCCATCCCTTCCCCACCACAATGGACTGTACCCCTAAACTACTAGGCCAAATAAGCCCTGCCTCCCTTAAGTTCTTCACGTTAATTATTTGATCACAGCCACCGGAAAAGTGACTAACACAGATGCTGATCCCTGAAGAAATGCTCATCTAATAGTGCATTTATGAAAACATAGAAATTGTTTATTCTTGTTTGACCAGTAATGATTGTCTGTATGTGGAGTACAATGTTAGTGTTTTGATGTACGTTTACATTGTGGGATGATTAAACTGAACTAATCAACATATCTATCACTTAAGATATTTATTTTCTGGGTGTCAGGAGACTATTTGAACTCTGATATTTCAGCAATTTTGGAACGTATCATGTACTATGATTGTAGTATTGTAGTGTTAACTGAAGTACCTTCATAACAATCAATACAACTGCACTCTCAGTTTCTACTACCTAATAGAGAAGTTACTTAATGCCGCCTCCACCTCTTGAATAGATACATAATCCAGACTTTCTGTTTTCTTGTTTTCTCTATATAATACCCAGGGTTTCCCTTTTGGTCTTGAAAACTCTATACATAATTGCTTCAAGTGTTCTAATGCTGGGGAAAAATACCAGTGAACCAATGCAACTTGCATATCCCAATGCAGTCTCCTGTTCACCTGCTCCACATGCAGCCGAACACGCTGTTTCTGCTTCTGAGGGTTAGGGTGTGAATGCTGTCTGTTGGTGGTGGTGAAGTTTAGAATAAACCTGTAGACAGGCACACTCATCCCAATGCAGTCTCCTGTTCACCTGCTCCACATGCAGCCGAACACGCTATTTCTGCTTCTGAGGGTTAGGGTGTGAATACTGTCTGTTGGTGGTGGTGAAGTTTAGAATAAACCTGTAGACAGGCACACTGCTCACACTTTTCCCTCTATTACCTTCGCCTATATATTCTGTCGATGTCATGTCTACTGTAGTTTAGGTATTAAATATTGCCCCCAAAGACCCGTCTTTTAAAAGCTTGGTCTATGACGAAAACTTTTCAGAGGTGAGGTCTGGTGGGAACCTTAAAGAGATGGAGTCTAGCTGAGGAAGTGATGTCGCTGGGGGTGTGCCCGGATATTGGGACTACATCACTCTTTTCTTCCTTTCTTTGCTTCCTATCATGATGATCTGCAGCACCAGAGGCCCAAGAGTAACGGAGCTTTTGTATAAACCTCAGATGGAAGCCTTCCAAACCGTGAGTCCAAAGACCCTTTCCTTTTTTAAAAACTTGATCATTTCTAGGTATTTTGCTTCCACAATGGAAAGATGCCTAGCATGGTGTCCTGGGGGATGGGACAGGAAGGTGAAAACTTGTGTGTGCTCCTGTTCGGCAGAACCGTAAGCTCCCTGGGAGGGATGGAGGACATGACAGAGATAGAGATGAACCAGCTCTTCATCTGCCATAGGTAGTAGCTAAGGCTGGTCACAAAAATGACAGAAATCTGTTGTGCAGAGGCAAGATGATAAACATCAAAATGCCTAGAAAGAAGAACCGTCCAGGTCAGTCACCTCTTGTTGAGGAGGGGTGAGAAAAGATGGGTGTGTGTTTTTTCTTTGTATGCTCCTGGATAGATTATATAATTTTAAAGCCAAATACATATGTAAATATGGTGAAAATAAAAATAAATTAACTGGAAAAAATCCTGAAAAAATAAATAGGAGCAAGGTGGGGACTCAGAGGGTAAAGTCACCTGTTACCAAGCCTGATGGCCTGAGGTTGATCCCGGAACACACATGGTGGACAGAGAGAACTGAATCCCAGAAGTTGTCCTCTGACCTCCAAATGTATGCCATGGCATATGGATGCCCATATGCCCATACAAAGACACACAGACATGCTCATACACACACATACACACGCACATGCACACACATAGTCTCCCACCCACAAATACAATTTTCAAAACCTTGTGCACTTTTATAAGCACTGACTGTGAAAGGCACTCTAACCCTGGTGGATAAAAAGTTTGATTTCCATAGATGCACAGATGAGCTTGTGCTCGGCCAAGGTTAAGCGTTACTGTCATTATCAGTTAATATGCATTGAACTACTTTCTTGATTTAGACTCTTTCCTTATTTTTTCTGAAAGAGTATTTCACCAAACATATGTCCTGTGATACCTTTTTAAAATGGATTTCCATGGTCAGGAAGAAGGGGAGAAAAGTTTTAGCTAAAGAAACTATTATGGGATGGAGTGATAACTCAGTAAAGTAACTGCTATGCAAACATGAGGCCCTGAGTTCATTCCCAGCACCCATGTAAACAACCAGGCCTAGTTGTGCCTACTTGCAATCCCGGTGCTAAGGTGGCAAAGGCAAGCAGATCTTCAGAGCTTGGAGCTCACTGGCCAACCACCAAACTAGCTTACTCTGGAAGCCCCTAACCAGTGAGAGATACAGTCTCAAAACCCAAGCTGGATACCTTCTAAGGTTAACACCTGAGGTTGAACTCTGGCTTCCAGACACATATGCACACACACCCTCCTCACATGTGCCCCCCACCCCCCAAGAAGTTCTGGATTCCAGTCTCGTGCTGAAGAGTTGCTTGAGGAAGGATGGTCTTTGGTGTCCCCTGTAAGTGCTACCAGCCTCTATGTAGGAAGGCCTTCCACATACATGTGCATTGTGGATGAAAATTGGAATGACTGGCAGGCTTTGCTCTTTCTGAAACGTCGCCTCCCGCCGGCTTTGCGAATCACTGTCCCTCTCCGTAGGCCCAGCTACACCCTCTGCTTGCTGTGCAGGCTTTTCTCTTTTTCCCTTATTTTATTCATGGATAAAATGAGGTTGGGAAAGGCATGGATTGATGGACACCCAGTGCGGTTTAATGTGTCCCCCCACAAGTGCCATGTGTTGGAAACTTAACCCCCTGATTCCCATGTTAATGGCATTTGGAAGTGGGGTCTTAAGGAGCTGATTAGGATGGCCCCCTTAGGATGGGGCCCCCTGAATAGGATCAGCAGAGGAAGAGTCCTCGGCTTGCACACCCGTTTCTTCTCTATGTTCTGATGCAATGTGGAGATCTTCCAGGGCTGGTGCGATGCTCGCAGACCTCACAACCTTCAGAGTTGAAAGAAATCATTCTGTTCCTAACAGAGTACTCAGCCAGCAGTACAGGGCTCAAACAGCAAACAGACTATGACCTCCCGTAACATCCCTGTCAGCTGACATTCCAGGTTTCCATGTTCTCTGAAGGCAAGGAATGTTCCAGAACGCCCCTCGTTTCATCAGTTGAGAGCTAAAAGCTAGCCAGGGAATGGGTAAACGCAGTGTTTCCAGGCTCCTGAGTCGCCAGGAACAAGAGCGAGGCCCCCACCTCCCTTCTAGACAGATTTCTCTGTCCTGGAGAAGGGAAAGGGTGTGCTGTCAGTCAATGTAGGGGCTTTACAGCATAGGAACAAATATGCAGTTCTTAACAAATACTCAGTTTGCCCAGAAGTGCTTAGCTGTCTGCGGGTATCAGGCTCTCTGCTGACCCAGATAAGCGGGCCAGGGCCCTGTGATGTTGCGTGAGCTACTTCAAGGTGGTTGTCTCACCACAGGCCACCAGGAGTCTGGATGGCCCTGTCCAAGCACAAACACTCTGGCAGTGGTGTTCTCACCTGCACAGACGTGAACACAAAGGAGATTCTCAGCTAATAAGATCTTCCCGTGTTTGTAGCACTAAGCAGGTAAGGTCATTAGAACCCTTCTTAAATATATTTCCCCCCTCGTTCTGTCAGAGTGAAAAATAGGTTGAAGGAACTCATTTTATTTCCCATTTAAGTTAATTCAATGGGAGGCAGACTTTTTAAAAACATTTTCTTTATGTGTGTGTAGAAGGGATGGGGGAGGCCTGGGGGAAGGAGAGATTGAGATGTCCCTATGGGTCCCTTGGCTAAAGAAGAAAGATGTTGGGTTTGAAATGGTTTCCTCTGGGGGCTGTTTGTGGAATCAAAACGCCTCTCTGGTTTGCAGTTCTGAAACCCACCACTGTGACTGAAAAAAAAAAAAAAAGAAAGAAAGAAAGAAAAGAAAGAAAGAAAATCACTTTCAATTTAGAAGGGGAAAAAGTCCACAGCTCCCAGAGTCCCAGCTTGGCTGAGAAAAATGCCCGCTGGAGAATGTAGACGCCCAGGGTTTGGGTTTTACACATAGCACTGATCCCAACACCCTCTGGCATCCTGGGTTGCCTCACTGATCTTGTCTGAGCACAGAGCCCCACCAAAGAAAAGAAAGAAAGAAAATCACTTTCAATTTAGAAGGGGAAAAAGTCCACAGCTCCCAGAGTCCCAGCTTGGCTGAGAAAAATGCCCGCTGGAGAATGTAGACGCCCAGGGTTTGGGTTTTACACATAGCACTGATCCCAACACCCTCTGGCATCCTGGGTTGCCTCACTGATCTTGTCTGAGCACAGAGCCCCACCTCTGTCCCCCAGGGGAAGAGGACTGACCACAGGGCATTGCTGGGGAGCGTGGATGGAAAAGCAAGGACAAAGGGGCCAAACCGTGGATGTAGGGATGGTCCCAGTGCTCTGACAATCACCTGTGATCCCGAAGATCAAAGTCGGTCCTCAGCGGCACTGGCCCTCCCCACCTCGTCAACTTTTCTCCTGGGGACACTCAGCGCTTTGAAGGATGTTCAGGTTAAATTTCTATTTACAGCACCACCAGGAGTGGGACCTGTGGATAAATGGTGGACCCTCCTTCCCCTTGGTACCCAGGTTTCTGTGCACACTAGGTTTATTGGTCTTGGAAGGCCACACTGGGACCTATTCTATTTACTTGCTTCAAAATGGTTGCTACTCTGCTATTAATTCATTCCACAGACAGTTATTGAGGACTTATGTTCCAGGAGCCTAGCTTGCCTCTGTGAACAAAAGAGGCACATCTCAGCCCTGGTGATGCTCATGTTCTAGGGAGGGAAGAGAGACAGAATATATGAAACAACAGATGAGCGAATTTTCTGTTGGGAGCTAATGGATGCCACGGGAGCGGAGAAGTGGATCTGTGGAGAAGTTCTGAAGCAGTGCTTGCTGTTCTGCAGCTTGTCAACCTTAGCGGCAACCTGGGCAGAGCAAAGAAACAGAGCCTGTGCCTCCAGGCTGAGGGAGTGGCCATGCTCAGTGGTCTTGAACTGGGACAGGGACGTCTGGGCTGTTCAAGGGACACTGAGGAGACTAGGGTGACTATATCAGAGTGTGTGGAGGTGACAGAGCGTGAACACAAAGGAGATTTGTGGAGGTGACAGAGAATCCTGACCCAAGTCAGAGAGTTCCTGTGGGATGCTGAAGGTGGCCCTGAGACCGTCAACTTTTATTCTGAGTGAAAGGGGAACCAGACAATTTTAAACAGAGGAATGGCCTGATCCTGATGAGGTTTTCAAAAGGCAAGGAGGAGGAGAAGGAGGAAGAGGAAGAGGAGGAGGGAGAGGAGGCGGAGGAGGAGGAGGAGGAGAGAGGGAGGGGGGGGAGAGAGAATATATGGGGACCTGGGGGTGGGGCAGCAGGGACAGGTGGACAGAAGTGGCCATTTTCCACTTGTCATCATGAATAGAGTGAGAGTAAGTGGTGTCAGGTGAGTCCAGACAAAGGGAGCATGGGGATGGCATGGTTTGGTGATGGAGCCAAGATGCTGGTTCACTGTGATGGCCTGTGAACAGCTGAGGCTTTGAGCTTGTGTAGCACACAGTGGTGAGTTCCTCAGGACTCAGAGGAGAGATTTTTCCCAGATCTTCAGTTCAGTTTTATGTGTGTTGAATCAGATGTCTGTGACAGGTGTCCAAGAGGAGATTTTTGTTGGTTTTGTGAGTCAGTATTTCACTATGTAGTCCTGGCTAGCCTAAAACTCACTAGGTAGACCAGGCTGTCCTCAAAATCATGGGTAATCCTCCTGCTTCCGCCTTCTGAGTGCTGGGATTACAAGTGTATGACACCACACCCAGCTTCCAAGCAGACACGTAGAGCATGCAATTGGAGTTTTAAATTGTGGGAGGTGTGTGAGCTTCAGATATACATTTGGGATTTGCGTACACATGATGCTGAAAAACTCTCATATTGACAGAGATCGATGGAGAAGAAAGCAGGCTCCTGGGCTCACTAACATTCAGAAAGTTCGGGGGAAGAGAAGATCCAGCAAAAGAGGCTAAGAACTAGTAAAAGGATTCTGTAGGAGTCAGTGGGGTGGAGATATCTATCTTGATCTGCTAGCTTCAGTACTTCAGAGAGCTTTATAGTGATATGGAGGTCACTGATGACGTGGACAAAGGTAGCTTTGGAGGAGTGGCGGAGAGGTGCTCAGCTGGATTGGAGCTAAGAGAAATGGAAAGGAGAGGGATTGCTAATAATATAGAAAAACACTTTGAACGTTTTGCTGCAAAGGAGGTCAAAGAGTTGGAGCGTCAACCAGCAGAAGAAACAGGGCCAGGGAAGTCTTTGGGGTTTTGGCTTGGTTTGGTTTCGTTTTTCCATAAGAAAAAAATACAGCAAGCAATAGAAGTCAAGAAGTCAGTGTACCCGGCACTGTGCTAAGTGCTGAGCAGAAACAGCAGCATAAGCAATAGCTTGCTCTCAAAGGTTTTACTGCTTAGGGGTAAAAATCATGCAGAAAAAAGAATTGGGGAGCTATGGGCATCTCCAATAGAGGGTCCCCAAATAAGACTGTAAGTGAGTGGTGTGATGGGAATTCAGACAAAGGGAGTGTGGGATGACGGCAAGTTCAGTCAAACTACTAAGTACTAAGAACATAGACAAATACTTAAGTTACATTATTCGCAGTGTTAGGACCTTTTTGGATAGTTTCATGGGCCTGTGTCTTCATTGCTCAAGTACTGAAATCTTAATTAATTCTTAAGATAGTGATTGAACACCTACTGCATACCAGAAGCCATTTGGGTTATAAAGACATCTAGAGTCCTTCTTATTTACAGTCTGGTAGAAAAGCAAAATCAAGCTGTCAGTGATGTGGGAGGTGCATCCCGATGGACAAATGCAGCTGGGGGACCCAGGGAAAGAGAAACTTCCACACCCTCCCTCCCTTCCTTCTACTTCCAGCATAGGCCTTGGGTCTGATCTCACCTTTAACTTCAGTCAGCAGGAGAGGAGGAACCTGAAATGTATCGGGGTATTTCTAGACGTTCCTTTTTCTTTTGAGCTTCTAGTTAAACACAGTCCAGACTAGTGAAGAAATAGACACTAAAGGGGGGAGGGTTTCCTGGGCCTTCTGAGAGGCAGAGTCTGGAGAGGGAGAGCCACCAAAGTCAAGAACATACAAGAGCCAAGCAAGGGTCCCTGGCCATGTAGTCAGTCCACTCTCAGGTCTTATTTGTGTATCCACTTCTGTAGAAGAGAAGCTATGACCGAGACAAATCCAAGTTGCACATAAGCCCTCTTCTCATCCCCATAGCCAACAAGGAACTGTGGGAGACCAGGAGCCCCACCTGCTCCTGATCTGTCGTCAGTTCCCACCTCTCCTGTCTCTTCTCACTTTGAACACTAGGTAAAACGGTCATTGTGATGCCCACAGCACTTTTAACTGCCTTCTTATTCAGGGCATAACTTCAGGAGAGCTCTCTGTTGGTGTCCCCAAACTTGCTGTTGGAATTCTAATGGCCTTATGTTACTAGCAAAGGCAGTAAGTGGAGAAGTGAGTGATGGGATGGGATGCTGAAGGATCTTGGGGGAACAGAAAAGGGACTATCCCCAGGTCATTGTTTGTTTGTTTACTTAATTTCAAAATTCTCCCTAGAGCTGTAATGACAAAACCTACTTTATCTTCCCAAACATGAAACGCTGGGTAAGACACATGTCGAAAGAAAATAGCCTTTTTAGTCACAGTTGATATTTGTAAAGAATTTGACATTCAGCCTCTGTCAAATTCAACTGCCTACTTCATGGTTTGGGCTTACGTTGGGGGTTAGGGACAATGTGCTGATGATTACTGTGCTGCAAACATTAGTCGTGACGATAAGGAAACCCTCCCCCCAACACAGTCAGTGGATGCTTGGCAGGGTTCCTAGCCTTGGAGGAAAGAGACTTTTACATTTTCTTGTCCCTGAATCTTCTCTTCCCTACAGTGGTCAGTTTTCAGGTAGCTGTTTTATCAGGAGTTTGAGGGCAAATCTTTGCCTTCAGTTCTTTGTTGGCTCTGCCCCTCTCTCTGTTGACTCAGGTTCTTGATTGACATCTTTATCTCTGTTTGTTCTTGCTTGGCAAGGAGGCGCCTGTGTAATACAGCCTGGAAGGGATGCTGGGAGGCTGTTGTAATAGTCCAGGAGAAATGCAGGACCCAAGCCAGGCACTGGATGGACAGAAAAGGGAATGTCCGTGGTGACTCCAAGTTGCCAGCTTGGACACCAGGTGGTTGACGAGGCTCATCATCAGTGTGGGAGGGCAAGTAGCTCTCTGTTGGACCTGTTGGGTTGAAGTCATCTTTAGGATATCCATCAAACGTTCAGGTAGAGATTTGACAGATTGAACAGATCTAGGGATCAGAAGTGGAAATGACCAAGGACCAAATGTGCTCCATCTGGGCTTATCTCCACATCTGACAGAATGTCAACCCCAAGGTTGACAATGCCACGTCAAACATCAAAGAAATGCTTAGTGTTTTACCTTAGCATCCTAAAATCCCACCTTTGCTCTTTCTACCAAATGCTGTGGTGAGAAAACACCTCTGGGTGACTCACAAAGGAGCTGAGGCTATAAACTAGCTGGTGCAGAGCTAGACCAAAGGAAGATTGAGATTCCAGACCTGAACTTCTGAGTACTACAGCCAGGCTCCACAACTCTTGTTCTCCTCTTGGCCCTGTGGCAGAACCGGATGTTTTGGAGGTCCTAGAGAAAGTCATAGATGGTTTTAGCAACTCACCACCATGAATTTTGTACCCAGATGATCACAGGACCCTGACCCAGAGTGCCTGTGGGAGTGTGATAAACTAGTACCAGCATCCTTGGGAAGATGGTGCAATGGTCCCAGCAGTTGGGCTGGACTGGGAACAAGAGGCTGCAGGGTGTCACATCAGTAGTGCAGTTGCCCAGAGTGGCGTTTCTCCATGATCCTGTAGTTCCAACATGCTGGGACACTGGGAAGCTGGAAACTCCTGTGTTGATTCCTTTCCCAGGCCAGAACCCAGCATAGCTGAGAAGCCATGCATCACCCAGAGTGGCGTTTCTCCATGATCCCGTAGTTCCAACATGCTGGGACACTGGGAAGCTGGAAACTCCTGTTGATTCCTTTCCCAGGCCAGAACCCAGCATAGCTGAGAAGCCATGCATCCCTCCTCTATGCAACCAAATCATGCTTGGGTCCGGGATGTCACTCCCACCATTTAACTGATGTCCAGAGTCCTGCTAACACCTGCCACTATGCCTGGAAGGCAGCATCTGGCCCGCCCTGGTGTGCACAGGGAGAGTGAAGGCCTGTCCCCAGCTCCAGCCTGGAGGCAGGAGGCAGAGCAAGTGAGACCCCAGAGGGAACAGAGTCAACTGATGGGGGAAAAGCAGCTTCCCACAAGGAGCCAGTGTGTGGATGGAAGTTTCGATTCCATCATGCACCCTTTATAAAGGACAGAAACTTGATGTGTAAATAAGGGAGTGGCTTGGAGATGAAGCGAGAAAAATTAAGAAAGTCACGTTCCATAGTGAGAGCTAGGTTCAAGTCCCTTTGCTCCCTTTCACCAGCTACAAGACATGGAAATTATTTACCTTCTCAGAACAGCAGGTTTATAATCTTTACAACTGGGTTTAGCAGTATCTATACCACTTGGTTATTGTGGGATTTAAGACATCTGCAGATAATGTGAGGAAATTACTCTAATTTATGGTAGCATTAATATTATTTTTAGAAATACCTGAACAGAGAGCTCGTTTCATACTTCAATTTTCCAGAGAAAGTGCTCTCTTGTAAGTTAAAAGCAAGTTCTGATTGGGCTGTGAATCTTTAGACTACTGTGAATCTAAGCTACACATCAAACTACACAGGGGTCAGCAAATCTTCCCTTAAAGGGCTACAGAGTGAAATGGTCAGGCACTGTGGACCATACAGCTTGTCCCACCCCATCAACTTTTCCATCATAGTCAAAGTCAGTCATAGGAGGTCTATAAAAAGTAAGGGTGTGGCCACGTTCCATGAAAAATATATTGACAAAAATGGGTAGTGTGCTAAATTTAGTCTACGGTCCAACTTTACTGATGCTTAACATGCCAGTCTCACATGTTGATGCTTGTTGATGGAGATGAAAGAAGAAAAGCCAGGGTGCATGGAAGGGCACCATGCCCACACACATCCTCCATGAAGAGCCAAGCATGACGGAATCCACCATCAGGAAGACATTCCTTTGAATAATGCACTGATCTATGGAGAAAGGAAAGCTATCTATCAAAATGCAAATAGCTTGAATAGCAGATAGTTTAGTAAAGCTTTAATTCGAGTTGCCATATTGTGTACCTTTCTTCCTCCTTGTTGGGAGGGAACTAAGCACCCAGAGTGCGGAGTGGGAAGTGGGTAGAGGACAAGAAAAGGATGTGTGACCAGGACTTTTTCTCTGGTATCCCAGATCTGGTTTCTCTCCTTTCTATGTTCCGTGCTTCCAATCCAAGATCTCAAACAACCCAAACAGCAAACCCCAGAAGTGAGTTCTTCGTGGCATCTCTCCTAAGTCTGTAATCATGAGTGTCTCCAAAAATGTGTGAGGGGACGATTCCTCTCCTCCCAGCACTGGGACATAGGGTTGATGCTAAGATGGGGTCCGTCTCTTCCCAACCCCCATCTCTCTCCTAGTGGTAACTGTGGTGAGGGGAGACAAGCATCAAGAGGGAAGATTTGAATCCAAAGTTGTCTGGCTATTCTATTGTAAGGGAGTCAGAAAGGTTCGTTTTAGTGTGGAAGATAACCGGCCATGTAGACGATAGAGGTGAGGGTGTGCCAAAGGGGTCCATTGAGCGGTCTCTACATCCAAAAACCTGTATTCTGCTTCACTCCTCCAAGGCAGCACCAGACTCATTCTTTGGGCACAAATGAAGCGACCCTTTCCCAGGTTCCTACTGGAGTTCGGTGTTCTTCAGGCTCCAGATGCCCCTGTCTCCATCCCATCACAGAGCAGCCACAGACCATGTCCGTTTCCTGGCGTCTGAGCGGCCACACTTGCCGTCTTCTCAGGCCAAGCTTCCCAGGACATCCTGGAAAGAAGACCACACTGATACCTCTCCACCTGCCCTTAAGCCCTGTGATGACTTTGAATGCTGAGAGCAGGCGGAATGCAACAGCAGCCAAGCCTCTAGAAGTTTCTGAAACCCTCCATTAACTTCTGCCTCTAACCCTAGGAGCTCTGATAGTCAGGTCTCCATGATGAAACACTATATGCTCGTTGGCGTAAACAACACAAACTTATTTCCTAACAATTCTGGAGGCAGCAGGCTCAAGGTCAGGGTGGCCGTGTGGTCAAGTTTTGGTGAGGGCTCTCCTTGGCTATCAGGTGATGTCTTATTTTACCATGTCCTCTTAGTAGGTCAAGCAATCTCATTCTTTCCTATGAAGACACTAATCCCATCATGAGGGCCCCCACCCTTAACAATGTCATCTAATCCAAATCACCTCTAACATGCCTTATCACCAAATTACCAGCACACTGGGAGTTAGGGTAACAATGTAGGGCATTTGAGGGGCTAAAAACATCCAGTCTAAGCCAGGCGTGGTGGCACACGCCTTTAGTCCCAGCACTTGGGAGCCAGAGGCAGGCAGATCTCTGTGAGTTTGAGACCAGTCTGGTCTACATAGTGAGTTTCAGGCCAGCTGGAGCTACAGGAAGACACTGTCTCAAAAAGACAAACAAACAAACAAACAAAAAAACCCAAAAAACAAAACAAAACAAAAACAAACAAAAAAACCCAACCAAACAACAACAACAATGAAAAGCATTCAGTCTATAAAGTGTCTTAGAAACTTATCTCTCATTCTAGGCTGGTTAAGCCCTCCCACTGGACTTGAATAAGAGTATAAATGTGTCAACAACCTAGCTCAATTGTCTTTTGCTTAATTTAACTTTTAAATCCTAATGCAAATGTGTGCTCAGAATGTATCAATTCTCGTGTACCTGAGTTAAGTGATGGAAAGGCCTCTCTGCGTGCAATGTAAAATCAAATGCTCCACTTCTGAGGTCTCCCATCCCTAAGGTCCTGTGCACCACTGTCACAGGACAGCCCACCAAGGAAGGAGGGGGAGGGAACAAGTCCACCGGACCTGAATTCCACTACACATTGGGACAGATACCAAGAAGTGTTTCAGATCTCAGCAGCAGCAGAGGGGCTCCAGTTAGCAGATGCATAACTACTTTTCTCATTGCTGTGACCAAACATCTGACAGGAAGCAACTCAGGTGTGGAAGGATTCATTTCAGCTCATGGCTTTGGGCACAGTCCATCATGATGGGGAAGGCATGGTGGCAGAGACTACCACTGAGACCGTGGGCGTGGGCTGATGCTTGCCCACATCTCATGGTAGATCAACCAATCTCATTCTAGGATCTCAGACTAGGACGCAGAGGAGGAAGAGTTGATTCCCAGCTTGGCTGCTTCTTTGTACCTTTCTTTCAGTCCAGGACCCGCCCATGGGTTGGTTGGTGCTGTCTGCATTCAGGTTGGGTCTTAATCCTCAGTTCATCCTCTCTGGGAACACCCTCAGTGACACATCCCAAGGTGGGCCTCATTAATGTTCTAGGCATTCTTTAATCCAACTTAAACCAATCCGAGTAAACAATACAAATAAATCACCAGATGAGGGGCAGAGCAGGTGAGAGGCAGGCGCTTTTGCTGGGCTCTGTATTCTCTGGCAGATGTGGACTCTCTTTTAATTTGACCATTCATTCATTCATGCATTCATGTCACATATGCCCATCATTGGGACAAACAGGCATGACTCTAGCTTTCTAGAGCAATTGCAGCACGTTGTCCATTATGCTAAAGCGATCACAGTCTTCCCTGAGATCTCCTCCTCTGCCAGTGCTCACGCCCTCTTTTTAAAATGTTTTTTGCTTTATTTTTATTTTATGTGCATGCATGTATTGCTGCATGTATGCAAGTGTGCCCATGTTGTGCAGTGCCCATGGAGAACAGAAGAGGGCATCAGATCCTGGTCCTGGAGTTATGGATGGTTGTTAACCACCACGTGGGGGCTGGGATTTGAACCCAGGTCTTCTGCAAGAATAGCCAGTGCTCTTAACCCATGAACAATCTCTCCAGCCCCTCAAGTCATCTTTCTAAAGACATTCAGGCCCAGAACATGGAGTGTGGTTCTCCCTTGACACAAAATACCATGCACCGAGGTTCCAGAAAGGCATTTCATAGTATTAACCTCCAGAAGAAAATCAAGGCACAGAAGTGTGGGAATTCCTCAGTCTTAAAACTTGTTGGTGGGGAGGAGTGCAAAGATTATTTTTATGGGGAAAGGAGATAAAAAACCAGTAATTTCATATTTGTATTGCATCCATTCACTTTTCTTTCTTTTTTAAAAAATATTTTATCATTTTTATTTTATGTGTATGAGGATTGTCTGAATGTAAGTGCACCTGTGTCATGCAGCGCCTGTGGTGGTCAGAAGAGGGCATTGGGTCCCCTGGAACTGGAGTTAGGACAGTTGTTAGTTGCCATGTGGGTGCTAGGAATTGAACCTGGGTCCTCTGCAGTCAGTGCTCTTTACCGCTGAGCCAGCTCTCCAGCCCCATCACACTTTCACTTTTCATTCGACAGCATCTGGCCATGGCTGTGGACAAGCATATATGAGTGACTTCCACATTACAAATGTGGACACGGAGGCAAGAGAGTAAAGCTCCCTAAAGGTCACAAAGCCAGCACAAGGTAGTTCTCAGGCTAGAGCCACGTTTTGTAAGTATATGCATAAGGTGCAAAATGAGCATCACTTTGTCCTAGTGTTTCTAGGCCTGTCCTTCATTTCCCTCACCTCCCAGCCAGCACCACTGTGGATCTGTACTTCATGTGGGTTGCAAAGGTCCTTAGGACCCAGGGGCTCCTTCTGAGGTACATTAGCTGTCTTAGTATAGTCAGTGGGCAAAATGCCAGTGCTCAGGGCTCTATCCTCCCCTCCCATCCCTTCCTGCAGCCCCCTCCTCCTTCACCTAGCGTACAGCCAACACACTCCTGGTAAATTCAGTGTTTTTCCATTCCAGTGAGCCAGCCTTGACTGTGATTTGGGTGCAAGCAGCTGCAGGTGCCTCAAGTCATCATGTGCTCTCTTCCCCCATGTTCGCTGCAATGTCAACCATGTTTACTTGCTGCTCTGGACTTTAGATTCTGTCAGCTTGCCAATCGCCCGGGCCGCCAGGCACCACAGCTGACAGTTGAATCTGTGATTCGGAATCCTTCTTCTGGAAAAAAGGCTAAGGAGGTTAATACACTCAAGTCAGGATAAACACACCAGCTGTTAGAGTTTCTAATATTTAATATCATTATCAAATAAATAACTCCAGAAGAAATCACACACACACACCACCCTCACACACACACACACACCACAAAACCCACAGCACGAGGCTTCATTTACAGTGGTTAGAGAGAATATTAATAAATTGTCTTAAAAGCCTCTACAATGGAGTAAAGGCCAAGACACAATTAAGAAACATTTGCATATACCCTGTCAGTGGTGCCTGCCTGAGACAGCCTTCCCCAGGTCGGCAGGAGAGAGGAATTGGGGTGCACAGGCGGGCGGCGCCGCTGAAGGCAGCACCCCCCCTCTCCCTCTGGTAGGATCTGGGCTCCTGTAAGCCCGCTATTGCTGTGAATGGCGGCTCTCCCTCTGTCAAAACAACACCCCACACATTCATCTACCTTCACAACACAAGGTACATTTGTTTTGCTTAAGCAAAATACATATTCAGACAAACTTGAGCATTAGTGACTAGTTTTGTGGACAACGGGTGATTCAACCGAAAGAGCAAACCAGGTTTTACTGTCGCCCCTCTGGTCTACCTCGTGTGCCGCTATCAGCTCCGCAAGGTGTCCAGCATCTCCTTGTGGTTCTGGCTTCAGATCTCCTCAGCAGTAGTGTTAAGACCTGGAAGAATTGGAGTGTCTTGTCAAGCATGTTAGGAAATTGCCAGTCCATTTTTGCCATCCCTCCTCCATCCCTACCTCCCTGTTCCCTAGATCCCTGGCTAGAGTTCACCTGGGCTAAAGGGACAGAAAATGGATCATCACATTGGGGGGAGGGGGCGGAAACATGGGCTAATTTCTTTTTAAAGCTCCAACAAAATGTTTTCCAGGTCACAAAGCACCGAGCAAATGTGCTCCATGTTGAAACGTGCGCCTGCCTTGTGCTGGACAGTGCAGGGCGGCTGCTCTCGGGGACATGGTTCAGGTTCTATGAACATTTTTTTCTTCTTTTGATAAAGCCTTCATTTCAAGGGGCCAGGGCTGAGCTGTTCCCTTCTCATAAAGCAGAAACCTGAAGCTGGCGTCTGGTTTGTCTGTCCAGATGTATTTTTGTTTGGGTTTTTACACCATTCAGCTGAGATCAAGTCATGAATATCTGTTCTCTGGATGGGCAGAGGAACGACACTTTATGAAGTCTGAGAATGTGTGTTGTTTAGCTCAAAAGCACAGCCAGATGAGCTTGGGGAGAGGAAATGCCACACGGTGTGACTGCAGCGGCCAATATCTGGGGCAGTTGCTCTTTTGCAAACTTTTGAAAACCAGAGCAGGAGGGTACAGTTTTAATAGTCTCTCTTACCCAGGGCTGTCCAGCGCGGGGATGGTTCAGGTGGAAAGAACTGCGATCATTAAAAACGGACTTGGTTCAGATAAGACTCACATAGCGTTTTTCCAGTTTGCCTCATATTTGTCAGCTTGGGTGCTGCCTGGACTGTCCACACAACTTTCTAGTTGGTGCCAGGACTGATGGACACTTTAAGGACTTCTGCCCACTCTCTGCCTTTGGAAAGCCCTTGAACTCCCAAATGCCTATTTCCTTTGCTCAGAATCCAGGTTCCTGGATTCTTCAAACAAGGTTTTCAAGTGTGTAGGAAATAAAAATGTGCTGTTGGGTGGTGGGAGGGAAGGTGAGACTGATGGCTCTCCCCAGACAGGCCCTGGGAGAGACAGTGGGGGAAGAGCTGTGTCAGAGCTGTCCAGTGCAGGGGGGCGGGTGCCGGAGGAGTGAGCCCAGGTCTGAATCAGTAGAGTCTTCTGAGGTTTAGCTTTTTGATGGGTTGTTCTTTTCTGGCTAGATCTGGGTTGGAGGTGAGGCCCGTTGTTAGGGTCATGAGGGTGAAAGAGAGGACGGTGATGAAGAGGAAGGGGTGGGAGGGAGAAAAGAGAAAGGAATGGAACAGAAGGAAATGGAAGGGAGAGAGGAGATGGGAATGAAGGAAGGATGGAGAAAACAGCACCTGGATGAACTCCAGAGCTGCGCTGTCCAGGGAGGAGGGCTCTGCCTTCACGTGTGTGAACAGCTCCCAGCTCCTTCCACCAAGCATGCTCCTCCCCATGTACCCCACCCCCACAGTGCCTACTCCAGTGCCGCATCTCAGATGAAGCCTTCCCAATGAATCAACTCCAAAGTTGTCGCCTCCACTAGGCTGTCTTTGCCTAGCTGTCTTTTAAAAAAAATATATTCTATTTATTATTTTTATTTTATGTGTATGAGTGTATTGCCTGCATGTGTGTAAGTGCACCTGTATTGAGCAATGCCCAAGGAGGTCAGATAGGGTGTGAGATTCCCCTGGGACTGGAGTTAGGATGGTTGTTAGTTGCCATGTAGGTGCTGGGAATTGAACCTGGGTTTTCTACAAGAACAACCAATGTTCTTAACCGCTGAGTCATCTCTCCAGCCCTGCCTTGCTGTCTTTGAAGAGGAAGTAGACATCTCTTCACAGTTTCCCTAGCATCTTGGACCATCCTAGGATCTCATAAATGTTTGCTGAATGAAAATGAGGGAATTGAGCAATAATAGGGTTTCATCAAGTACCAGGACAGATCCAGGAACTCTCCTGTCATGTGCTGAATTGCAGTCAGGTGCTGTTACCATCACTGGCTCATACCAGTAGAAATGTGTGAAAATGGCATAGGAATGACACCAATAGAGCCTTGGGTGGCTGTTCTCAAGAGACTCCTTTCTATCACAGCAACAGCTTTTATAATGTCCTTCTAAAATTAGAAAATATCATACCTCCCATCACTATAAAAACAGAACATGGGTCATGGTCAGTTAGGCTAGGTAGAGAGAGCAGAGGCTAGGTAGAGCAGAGGCTGGGTGGAGCGGAGGCTGGGTGGAGCAGAGGCTGGGTGGAGAGGAGGCTAGGGGGAGCGGAGGCTAGGGGGAGTGGAGGCTAGGGAGAGCAGAGTGAGTTTTCACATTTTATTTGCTTCTTTGTAAGCATGTGTGTACATGTGCACATGTGTGTGCTTGCTCATTCGTGCTTGCTGTGGCCACCGTGTGGAGAACAGAGGCCAACCTCCGGTCCATTGCCTCTTTCTACCATGTGGGCTCCAGGGATGGAATTAAGATGAAGCCTTCCTAACAACTCAACCCAGAGGTGGAGGCACTCTTCCTCCACCTCATTTCCTTCCTGTGCCCCCTGTCTGTCTTGTCTTGGTATCTCGGATGGGGAGGAAAGCTGCCCTTTTACCCACTGGGTGATCTCACCTGTCCAAGTTTCTTTTTTTTTAAAGAAACACGATACAAATAGTATTTACCAATAGGGGCCGAGGAGCTGACTCACACCATTCTTTACTCCATTCTTCCCACCTGGCTTTATTCCCAGGAGACCCTGGGAAGATGAGGAAAGAGTTGACTGTCTCTTTCCCTGATGGGAGACCCAGGAGTCCAGAGATGGAATAGCACTTGCCCAGGACACAGGTAACAGGGAGTCAAGATCGATGCTCGGCAGGATGAACCCCACTAGTGAGACTTAGTCCTGGATGTCCACCCTCAGCTGTATGAAAAGGATGCTCAGCAGATTATCTGATACTCTTCAGGGTGAGAGAGAGAGAGAGAGAGAGAGAGAGAGGCTGGGGAGATAGCTCAGTGGGTGAAGTGCTTGCTACCCAAGCATAAGGACCTGAGTTCGATCCCCAGTACCCATCTGAAAAAAACAGGTGTGGTGGCAGGTACTTCTAAGCCCAGCTCTGGGCGGGGGGGAGACGGAAGGATCACTGGGGTTCACTGGCCAGTCGGTCTGGACTAATCTGTGAGTCCCAAGTTTGGGGAGCGACTCTATCTAATACATACATACATACATACATACATACATACATACATACATACATACATACATACATACATACATACATACATACATACATACATACATACATACATACATACATACATACATACATACATACATACATACATACATACATACATACATACATACATACATACATACATACATACATACATACATACATACATACATACATACATACATACATACATACATACATACATACATACATACATACATACATACATACATACATACATACATACATACATACATACA
>NW_008360311.1:5858949-5881746 GCF_000622305.1 Nannospalax galili
AATGCCTCTGATGGCTTTATGGGGGACACTTGGGGAACAGACAACATGAAGCTTTGCAAAGTGTGTCTCAGGCTCAGTTGTCAAAGCAGAAGAGCTGAGTTTGGTCCCCAGAACCCATGTGAGAAAGCTGGGCCTGGTGGCAGACATGTGTAACCCCAGTCTCCAGGCAGATCCCCCGGCTCAATGGCCAGCCAGCCTAGACTACTTGGCAAGTTCCAGGCCAATGAGAGATTCTGTCTCAGGAAACAAGGTGGATAATACCTGAGAAACGACAGAGAAGACTATGGTCTGGCCTCTACACTATGTGCACACATATGAACACACACACACACACACACACACACACACACACACACACACATACACACACAGTGCTGTCTCCAACAGACTTGGAGACCATTGGTTCCTCTCAAGGTCGTACCCAGAGCAAGAAAGTGCAAGAGACTAAAGTCAAGCTTAAAATGACAGCCCTGCCCCTCCCATGGGGCCTGGAAAGTCGAAGGGGGGTGAACACCCACCCCCTGTTCTGGTGAAGTTGATCTTGCCTCCACCCCACCACTTGCTAGCTTTCCTAGAGAGACAGATCAGAAGTAGGATATTTCCTTTCCTGAAAACTTTCCACGCTTGTGGGGGCAGAGTTCCAATCTTAGACCACGTCCTTCGTTATCTTCCCCTGCTTGGTCCCAGAAAGTCCAGCCCAGGAAAGCACTAGGCCACCGGCAAGACACCTGCCCCATGGTTCCCCTGATGAGGCTGTCATCTGGGCACACTGTGCTCCCCCAGGGCATTGGGGGAAGAAACACCACCCGCCCCCAAGGTCCTCAGCACCTGTCTGTATCTGCCTGGGGAATGGCCTGAAGATGCTAAATCTTTAGCCTTCCCACGGGAGGGGGGGGGGCGGCTGGTTTTTCCCCCTCCTCAGGGAACAGAGAAGGAAAAGAGAGAGCTGGAGGAGGTGGAAGCACATTAGCACAGTACCCTCTGAATACAGTTCTGTTCCTTAGAGTCACTTAAGCCACACAGGAAGCCTTAGGTCAGAAAAAAACAGCTCCTCCTGGGTTGGGGGTGGGGTGACCTTTTCCAGCCCAGGCCACTTGTACTGAGAACACTGATTCCACAATGAAGAAACTGTTATAACTAATGCATTTTTTAAATTCTTTTTTTGTTCCCTTTTTTTCTGTGGTTAATGTGAACTAAGAAACGATAGGAACACAGCATGGTTTCTCTGATTTAAACTCGGTTGATCCTTGTGGGTTAATAATGACTTCGTTCTCTGAGAAATTCCAAGCCCAAATGATAGATAAATTCAGGGGATACTAGGGAGGTGGTTTGGAAGCAGGGATGTTTTAAAACGCAGCTCATGTTAGCAAGTTGCCAGCCAACAACCTAACATATCAGACTAGCTCTGTGGCTAATGAAACCCAACTTCTGCAAAGACTTCTTTCCAGAGATGAAACTGAATTTCTAGAGACTCCGGATGCTTAACTTTTTGTTGCTTTTGTGTCCCTGAGTCTTTGAGACTGTGAGATATGAGATCTTAGACCCAGAAGAGAACAGAGTCGGAGGGCGTCTGTGATGAGGAGTCAGCTGCTTTGCTGTATGGGTTACAATTAATCAGTAACTGTTGACCTGCTTGTAAGCAAGAACACACACGGGGCTGGCATTAAGAACTTCACCCACGTGACACATCTTGTGGACTAGAGATGATAAGGAAACAGAATTTTCCAGCGTGTGCTCTGGCACAGAGGCTGAAGGTGTGTGAAATTACCTTGTGACGTAAGTCCCCATGTAGGAAAATCTTCCCGTCTCTCTCCTCCCAACGGGCAGACCTGATACCTGAGCAGCCGTGTCCTCCTTGATGTCTCCTCCGTAGCAGCCCCTAGCACTTGAGGGTTTTCCCGCAGCGTCTCATACCTCGTCCTCTCCGTTCTCTTACCCTGAACCCACTCGTTCTCTCCAGTCCATCTCGTTTCCTCCTGTCGCTTTCCCCGTGACTGCCAGGTGGTGTCTCGGGCTCTCACCCGCATTCTTCCTTCCAGTCCCTTCAGCCTCATAATTTCTGTGGGAATGTTTCCCCCCCCCCCGTAGTGGCCTCCCTGCTCCACTTCCTTGTGTCTCTGGATTCTGCCTGTGGCTCCTGTGCCTTCCTTCAGTTCTCCACAGTGCCCCACTCACCCAGTTGCATATTTTATATGTAAGAGTGTTTCTCATACATATATGTAAGTGCACTTGCGTTGTGCATGGAGGTCAGAGGAGGGCATCATATTCCCCTAGAACTGGAGTTACCAATGGTTCTGAGCCACCATGTGGGTGCTGGGAATCGAACTTGGGTCTTCTGCAAGAGCAGCCAGTGCTCTTAACCACTGAGCCATCTCTCCAAGCCCTGAGACTCTCTTCTTACAATCCCATTCTCCCGACTCTCCTTCAGGCCCTGGCAGTGATGATAGCATCCTAATGATCTGTCTGACACCTCTGGTCTTGTATATCTTAGGCCGATTATTATTATTTTTCCAAGTTATATCCTGATCAAAACCCTCTGATCCTGCTAATCTTGCCACTTATGGCCTTTCAAAATGGCCACTGAATCCACTCTTCCCAGAAAAAAATCCCCTGCCGCTGAGCAGCCTGGTGTCTCCCACACCTGAGCCCAGTGCAGATTTCCATCTCTTAACCTGCATGTCCCACTTCTTAGCCATCATCATCTTCTTGAAACACTTTCCCTCCTTTGGTCTGTAACAAATGTTACCAAGCTTACCAACCTAGGTCAAGGTCAGTAACTCAATGTTCATGAAGATTTCAATAATGATGACATGTGCATTCATTATCGGACATCTGCTCAATGCTGGTCATGCTCCCAGGCATTGAGGATGCAGAGATGTGCTGGGCTGAGGTCCCTGCTGTAGTGCAGCTGACAGTGAGGTGGACAGAGGGAGCAATAAATCACAAACATGTGAATAGGTGGGCGAACTTTGGGTGGCTTGCGATTCCACTCAATTCCAGGCATCCTCTTCATGGAAAAGAAAGTCTTAGAGCCATTCAGTGCCTTCCCTGGATCCTAGCTGACAGAGCCTGGATCCAAGATCATGCTGGGTATATTCTTTCCTGCACCTTTGCTGCTTGTAGACGTTGAACTCCAGATCAGGCCATAATTCCCTTAACTTTGTCCTGGCATTTGAGTGTTGCGGGCATGTTGCAAGTGTTTGAAGGTTTCTTCTGCGACAAGGAAGGTGATGAGGAAAGGCAGAAGAAGGCAGGCGAGGGGTTGCCCCTGTGGGGTCCTGGACACAGTGTATAAATTCCTTACTTTTCCAAAGTATCTCATAGTGCCCCGTATTAACCATTTAGTGACACCATCAGAGAGTTAGGAGCTAAGATACTGTTGGGGAGCGCTGGCTTTTATCTTCCACAAAATTTGCCTTTCAAGTGACAAATTCTATCACTTGGACAGTAAATATGACCCAGAGGGATCTCAGTGTCCATCCGGCTTCCTCCTCCGATGGCATCCCAGCAGGTCCAAGGCCGGCAAGACTCACTGCAATTGGTGGAGGACACTGTGGCAGATGACTTAGATGCAAAATGGGCTCCTCTGTCCTTGATTCTTCAGGAAGGAAAAAAATAGAGAAGAGAAACTTCAGGGAGGGAATGGGGATGTATTCCAACTTCCTATTTATAGACTCATAAGGCTGAACAATGAGCTATCTTCAAGGAAATGGAGGAATTGAAATTACATTTGAAATAATCTCCCTTATATCTAAATAATTCTTGTTCTTCACACCAACTCCTCACGCATTCTATATTGGTGATTACGATTTGGCTCACGAAACCTGTGGAGTGGGAATGGCACCTCCCAACTCTGATCTCCCTTTAAATTATTTTCCATTTAGACTCAATCCTATAGCATGACACAAAACTTTATTGAATAGCTCATTTGAGCAGAAAATACTTTTGAGAGAATATTAGTAAACTCTTTCAATGGAGTCAAAACACCAAAATGGAAAATTCAAGTTCTGAAGAGAGCCATTAAGTGTGATTAAACCTTTAAAAAGGAGAGAACAAGGCCTGCAGAACTCTATTTAGCCATTTCATATCTTTAATTGTCCAAAGATTTACTTTAAAAGCAGGGACATGAAAGCATGCTGAATGTTGCAGTGTTTAGAGGGGGAGTGAAGACAGAGCCGTTCACCAGCAAATGGAGCTTAGCCCAGAAGTGGGGCAGACAAAGCGGCAGGGACCTGCTTCCTTCTACAATGTAGGGAGAGGGGGATAAAAAGGCAGCAATTCTTGACTTTGCTTTGAGGAGCACAATGGGCGTGATTAGGGATCCAGAGTGGACGAGCATGGAAGGAACTCCACCGCGGCTGGTAATTAGGATGCAACCGAGGGGAAGAAGCAGAGGAGAGGGAGATGGAGACTGTTTGTGGAAACGGGTTTCAAAGGTAGTTTTGAAATTTAGAAGAGATAAAAATCACTACAGGAGCTTTCTTTCTTCTTTTTTTTTCAATCACGTGCCGTCTTAAACTGGAATCTCTGGGTTCTTGGTTCACTAGGCATGAGGTGGGTCTACATTTTTAAGCAGCTCTGAGGTAGCACTGCTGTGGTGGTCCTCGGACCAGTCTGGAGGATGTCCAGAGGAAGGGAGGAAGAACTCAGACGGAAGTCTGAAAGTGGAAGTGGAGTGCCAAGCGGGAGAGTGGGGAGGGAGGCAAAGAGACCCTCTCAATTTTCTGACCACAAGGACCCACCACTTACCTCTCCATCCCTTACCATCCCCTTCCTCATATTCAAACGCACAAGTGAATTCAGGGAAGTTGGCCGTGGCGTTCATGAATGAGCATCACTGCAGTGGAGAAAAGAGAAAGGAAACAGAATGAAGCCAGAAGCCGCAGGATAAAGAGGAAGAAACAGAACCTGGGAGGGGCTGAATCAGGCCGTCATGTGCAGGATGTTTTCTATGCTGTTCCTGAGCAGAAGCAAACAAAGCAATTTGATATGTGTTGACAAATGTTAGGAATATTTTTAAAATAAATAAAAGCCATATCTCATGGCCAGATCTTAGCAAAGTAGAATAGAAATGTCCTTGACCGTACACTGTTAGATTGTGAGGGTGGTTTGGGAGATATTCCCCGCTCTGTGTTGCTACAGATGAGCACCTTGGGATCCACCCCTAGGGAATGACGTTCCTCTAGCTGGACAGGGGTGGGACATAATCAGAGTAACCCCTCTGCATACAGCCAGAGCGTCTGTTTGGGGTTAGATCAATTCAATCACCAAAATTCAGCTAAATATGTTTTTAAAATTCCTGATTCTGCTGCTGTCTGAACGTGGCTTCAGCAAATGACCGGTGACCATGGCCAAAAGGAAATGGACTCCTCCTACTTCAGCACCATCAACTGCCAATAGCTGTTCAGCTTGGGTGGGGCCTCAGGAGCCCCCTCCCCCATGCTGGGATTTTAACTGGCTGCATCTTGTGCAAGTAACCACAACTGCAGTGAGTTTGTGAGTGTCATGGCCTTGTCATGTCCAGAAGGCAGAATTTCACAGCATTCCACCCCATTCTCCAGCTCTGACATTCTTTCCACCCCCTCTTCTGCAATGTATACTCATTAGACTTAGTGTTTTATTTAAAAACAAAGAAGACATGAGGTTGGGGGGGAGATGTGTTACTTCATAGGATGGAGCCCAAACCCAACACTGATATCAGGCCTAGAAACCTGAGGTTAGAGAAGTCACAGGCCAAAGGGGAGAACTCAGTACGAGTTTTCTACTAAATAGTACCATATTAAATTGACTCCTAATGGCTTATTGTTATACCCATAGATTAATGCATCTTACAACTCTTACTAGGGAAGTTTTCTTATGTAACAGATAGTGATTAACACAGAAACTCACAACTGGTCAATGTGCAGCGAACAAGAGGCTCCAATGGATGGACCCACACTGAAGGGCATTTGGAGAAAACAAATTAGACTATAGGTCTCATATATGTATATGTGTGTGTGTGTGTATTATATATGAAAATGTATGTGTGTATATATTCTATACATTATATATATATATAGAGAGAGAGAGAGAGAGAGAGAGATTAATTGGGCAGGGCTAATAACAGGAGGTGAAGATAGAGGAGGGAATTGAAGTACATGAAAATCACAAAAATCCAATTAAAAAATTTCCGATTCGTAGAATTCCACTCATTTTCCAGTCACTCAATGTGTACCGTGATTTGGATCCATGACCTGGACCTCAGAGCAGTCAACCACACATCTTGGATGTAAGAATGTGTTACATGACCCTGATTACGTGGCAGACCTAAGTTAGCCAGGGGCAGATCCATATGTGTGTGATAAAGGAGGGTTGCTACCTCAGAGTAGAGGTAGCCTGTCTTCTCTTGACAGGCAACAGGTTAACGGGACTAAAGAGAATACATGGGTTACAAGGATGAGAAAGTCACATTGAGCACTCAGGGCTCACAAAGCAGGTTTCACTTGTTATAAACGCAGCCCTTTCCAGACTCAGAGTGACCCAACAAGGCAGGGGAATGCCCCCCATTTATCCATGGACACAACTAGGGGCTTAACTCAGATGCCAAGCGGGGATGAGCTCGGGATCTTGCTCAACTGATACAGGATTGCCTTGGGGTGGGGAAGCACCGTGTTTATTGTACCAAGTGGGGAGCCCAAATATAAACAAATAGATGTAAGCTTGCCAAACGTTTTGATGATCCATATGTGAACTGTCCACATATAAGGAATTTTTCTCCCCCTACCTTCCTGTCATCCTTTCCTGGGGCAAGATTTACTTTCTTTGTGTGGTTCAGTTTCCAGCATATGTGCTGCCATGCGGAGAAGCCTGCCTTGTTTGCTTGCTTATTTGTTTGAAGCAGGCTCTCCCTATATAGGAAAGGCCAGTTTGAAACTCATCATGCAGCCCAGGCTGCCTTGAATCCCTTATCCTCTTGCCTCCACCTCCCAAGTTTCTGGATTACAAATGTGTGCTGCTGTGTTTTATTTTTTATAAGGTGATAAAACACCTAGACCAAAGCAGCTTAAGGAAAGGGGGGCTGTGTTGGCTCGCAGTTCCAGAGCACGGTCCATCATGGTAGGGAAGGCATGGCGGCAGGAGTCTGAGGCAGCTGGTCACATGGCCTCCACATTCAGAAGGTGGAGGTGATGAATGGTGGTGCTCGGCTCACTTTCTTCTATGATCACAGTCCAGGACCCCAGCCTAGGGAATGGTGCCATCCACAGTGGGCAGGCCTTCCTTTCTCAACCCAATCAAGACAAGCCCCCACAGGCCCAT
Organism: Nannospalax galili; assembly: GCF_000622305.1. NCBI lineage: Eukaryota > Metazoa > Chordata > Mammalia > Rodentia > Spalacidae > Nannospalax > Nannospalax galili. Next base: position 5,866,246 of record NW_008360311.1, read on the forward strand.
CTCTCAGATGATTTTTGATCTCATCAAGTGACAATTGAGATCAACTATCACATCTGTTTGTATTTTTTTAAGGAGAAAGAATTTCCATTAAAAAAGACCAACATCTAAGAAGCTTCACTTGGTCTATTATGGGCTGCTGCTGCAATGGCTGTCCTCCAAAGATCTTTGCACAGGACCCTGTGATCAACTTGGCACTTTGGAAAGGAGGCCACTGTCTTCCACTCTTCCCCAGCTCATCCTTTGGGACTTCTGGGTGCTGGGTGAAGCAGCAGAAGGAACTTGCTCAGGGTAAAGTTGCAAGTTTGCTTTTCTTTGCTTCTAACCTATCAACTTCAACACAAAACTGGGGTCTGTACTTGTGGGGTTTTATATCCTTCTTAATGCCTCATCTCTTCTGCCTTTCTGCTGTGAAGACAGTACACAGTAGAGAGTCCAGAGAGTAGAGAAAAGAACACTTGTAATCCTGACCACCTAGACTATCTGTTTTCACTTTGATAAATCCTAATGCTATGCTTTGTCTTCTAAAATCCGGCTGCTCCAACCCAGAGGACGTGGACCTGTGTCTGTCAGAGACCATCACGTGTGTGGGTGTTTCCTTCACCGCTGCTCCCTCCCTCCCTCCCTCCCTGTCTCTCTTTCCTTTGTCCTCTTCTTTTTGGATCTCGTCTCAAAGCCCATCCACCTTCTGATTTGTCTCTTCTTTCCCAGAATGTAAACCTTCCTTGCTAATTCTGGGATTAAAACCCCTCTGTGCCCCAGCTGGTTGTACCTGGTGTCCTTTCCAGGAGGTTAGTGGGTATAGTTTGCCTGGGGGATCCCCTGTCTCAAGTTGTTGTGTCTCGTGGTTCCTGCAAGCTAAACTGATGTAGGTAGGTGGAAGGGGATCGGTGGTGATAGCGTCCCACCACATACCAGGACAAAGGTACAGGGTGATGGACTCAGGAATTGTGGAGATGACATAAAAATCAAGTGGGGTGGGGGAAAGGGATGGGGAGCCGAAAGGAGGTCTGGAAAGATGCTCAGCAGTTAAGAGTACTGGCTGCTATTGCAGAGGACCTGGGTTCGTTCCCAGCACCCACATGGCGGCTAACAGGCATCTCTAACTCTGGTTCCAGGGGATCCAACACCCTCTTCTTTTCTCCATGGGCACTTCATATATGTCATGCACATACATACATACAGGCAAAAAACTCATACACACAAAATAAAAACAAATAAAAATAATTTGAATCAAGTAGATTGTGCATTTCCACAAAAATTGGGAGGGGGCAAAGGGCTTTAAAGCCTATCAATACTCAAATAATAATGACAACTATGCAGATTGCCCGAAGTCCTGGCTTCTTGAAGGGAGAAAACCATTTCCTTGAATCGTACCCTGCTAAGTCCTGCCTGAACTTTCAGTTCACCAGTATTAGAACACATCTTCTGTAAAGGTCATCGCATCTTAAGGAAGTTGTGTACACTGGAGTGGCAGCGCAGATCCGCACTCTCCTTTGGCAGCACGAAGCTCTATTCTATCACTTCCACTCAGAGAAGCAGAGACAATGGTGCAGGTAGAGTGTTAGAAGACGACATCTAACAGTAAGAGCTTAGCTGAAGTGTTCCTTAGGAAGCATCTGCCAGAGCAATTAATATAAACACTTAGTGGTGATAAGCATTTTGAGAGGGGCCAGCTATGCTGATTGGAAATTTAAGAAGCAGTGAAGGTATTGCTCAAGAGGGCAGCGTGAATGAGGACAAATGCTCAAACGATGGGAAGGGAGGACATCCGGGGGTCTTTCTTGATGAGAAAAACACTACCAACTCCACATTCTCTAATAAAGGTAAATTGCAATTTACAGTAGCTCCTTGTGACTCAATTTCTTTGGCAATTATTATATTAGAGTGACACTTCTATTGAATCATACATTTCAATTACTATTAGAGAACTGAAGTCCTTAAGTTCGTGCAAATCATGAATGTGCCTTCTGGAGAGTTCTACCTCTGACACTCCGAGGACAGCATCGTTTATCTCCTTAGCACTCAGAAGCCCATTATGCATTTCGGGCTAGGAGGGAGTCACCGCCTGCACAATAGTGTCCAATATCATCAAGGCACTTCTGGTGGTTTCCACCATCTCCAAACTGTGTGTTGCGGTGACCCCAGGTGACCAGCCGCCTTTCTTTGCACTGGACACAATGGCAATAGAAACATTAAGTCTCACAACGTTGCAAGAATCCAACCGCATTATTCCCTGACCTCCCCGATGATAATGTGTCGTTTGCTGTACAAAAATAAAAGTTTTTCAAAGCAGTTGGAAATACAATTGTACACACTTCACGTGCAAACCACCTTTCTAGGGTTTATTCATTTGTCCTTTTGGAGGGAGAGAATGGGGGGGGGTTGCAGCACAGGTTGCCTGCTCCCCTCCCTCTCTCTTCCCAGGGCACACTTCACGTGCAAACTGCCTTCCTAGGGTTTATTCATTTGTCCTTTTGGAGGGAGAGAATGGGGGGGGGGTTGCAGCACAGGTTGCCTGCTCCCCTCCCTCTCTCTTCCCAGGAGGATGGAGTGGTTATGCAGAGCTGTATGAGGATGGGTTGGGAGGAGGACCAACAGGCAGCTGCTTCTGAGTCCCAGAGCCTGGGACAGAGGAGTAAGAAGCCTCTGCTTGGTATCTGAACACCCTTGGGGCAGATCTTGGGGACATCTTCTTGCTGGGTGGATATTTATTAGAAGTCAATAGCACCCTTGGGCTTCAGTTCAATGCTAATGAGGCCAAGGTTATCCAAGGGCCATGGGCTTCCTTCTGTTCCCTCTGCTGCAGAGCGCCTCTGTCAGCGGCCAGGCCTCTCACAGATGCAGGAAGGGGGGCATGGCGTGGGCAGGAGGCTTCTCCCTGACAGATGGCTCCCCAGCTGTTTGCACTGATGGGTAACTTTGGTTGCCACTGCTCAATTGCCCCTCTGAAAGCTCCGTGTCCTCCAAAGCCTCTCCCCTTTGGTTTGTCTGTGAGCCTCTCCTCACACAGCCCATGGCCTCTGGTGTTCAAGCATATAGCTTCTGCTAGCCTAGGTACCTTTTAGGGGAGCCTGAAGCCCATGTAGTCAATGATGGATCTGGAGCCCTTGGTGAGGATGCAACATCCTGAGCTGCCCAGGCTGCACCGGGCTTGAGACTCACTCTGTGTCCTTTACTTCTCTGCAGATACCTGGGGCTCCTTATTTTCTGATCTGTGAAATGGGCACAACAGACCTTGCCTTTGTCAACATGCAGGCTTGGCCTGAGACTCCCAAACAAGGAAATAGCTGAGGTGGTTTGTAAAATGTAAAGCTTATGCAAAATAGGGTTATGGGCGGTCTTGCTTCTGTTCTGACACCTATCTTGGTCCTAGTGATTGATGTCAGCTACCTCCTGTTGCCAGGGAAACACATTCTTTACTCGGCATTTCATCTCACACCCATGCCATGTCCCAATGACTCTCCTATACTTGGTGCAAAAATTATTAAGCAGGGGCTTAAGTTTTGGCTGTGAGGGACAGGAATGTTTGAATGTATGCAATTTACAACATACAAACACAGACAATAGTATACACGTGTAACTATGCCATTTGCTCGGGGGATTTGCTTACATGATTGTGGGTGCGTCTAAGTTCAAAATATGTGGGGCAGTTGGAACTCAGATGGAAGTTACCCTCTGCAGTGTTCAGACAAGGTTGCTTCCCCAGAAAGCTGTAGTCACTGCCTTTAATTTTTTTCCACCATACCTGGCTGTAATCCCAACCCAGTCTTTGCACTTAAGGACTTCAACCTGATTAGTTAGACGTGATGGAAGGTAATCTGATTTAAGGTCAATTAATTGTTGATGTTAAAACACATTTTAAAAATACTTTCACAGTGACAGTTACTTTGATCAAATGAGTAGGCTTGACGGGCTAGGTGAGGCGACCCAGCACCAACTTTGGCAAATGACTCCCTAGATCTGACTCTTGGGTGAAGCGTTTGTCAGAAGCTTTTGACTTCCTACTGTCAGGACACCTGCATTTCTCTGTTCTCTCTCACTTGGTAACTTCTTTGTTCAGATTCTTCAAACATCAACGTCTTGATCTTCTAATCATTCTCCTCTGGGTTTACCATATACACTGGGGTGACATCACCACTTCATGGTCTAGAAGCTATTTACTATCCTCTCACAAGTTATCCCAGGGGAAACCTTAATTAATATGAGAACTTGACCATGGTGACTCGGATATAGGGATACCTTGCTCTGTTTGGGAAGAGGAGAGTTTAGGGTTAGAAGTAATCTGAGTGCAGGGGCTTCCAGTCCTCCATGGAGCAAGCTGGATATGGATTCTGCATGATTTCAGAACAAAGAGGGGCTGTCACGATTCCTTCATCCTCCACATAGCCCTCTGATGTCTAAAAACCAGGTTGTGGAGAAACTCAGAAGGAGACCCTTCTCCTAAGATAAACAGGCAAACAGACCTAGAAATGCAGAGGAGGAACCCACACATGGAGAGATAGAGGTATCAGCACCTCCTGCCTCCAGGTGAGAGAGTTCACATGTCTTGTCCAGTGAGCCAGACACTGGTGCTTGGATGGGGAGAATTTCATGTGCATCAATAAGTCCTGGCATGTTCCCTTCTCATTTATGTTATGTTGGTATAAGGACTCAAATCAGTTCACATTTCCTCAGAGCGTGTTAAGTGATGACTAAAGATAACTGTCCCAGAGTCATTAAGAAGGTGTCATCAGTGGAGTAAGAATTTGGAACCCCCCAGTGTTCATTCATCCCATGGATACACAGCAAGCAAGGACTGGGGAGAGACCTGGTCAAGGCACAGAAGATGCTGTGATGACCAACGCTTACCTTTCTACAGGGAGTAAGGACCCAACACGGAGTAGCCTTTTCTTAAGCCAGGTGTGGTGGGCCATACCTGTCATTCTAGCACTTTCAGGATGGAGGCAGGAGGATCAGGAGTTCAAGGTCATCCTCAGTTATATAGTGAGTTCAAGACCAGCTTCAGGTACATGAGGTCCTGTCTCACAGGGAAAAAAATTCGTGCCTCTTCTGCAAACAGGTGGACAACAAAAAGATCACAGGTGATAAAGATGTTGTTTCCTTTAAGGTGAACAGAGGTGGGTCTCTAAGGGGAGTGGAGACCTGAAAGAGAGAATTAAGAGAAATGAGCAGTAGTGACCACATCCTTAAATGAAAAGTGCACTCCTTCCTTAAATGAAAAGAAGGGTGGGCTTTAGTATACAATGAACATTGCAGAACTTCTATTAAATAAAACACCTGTCTACATGCATGTGTATAGGATGTAACTATAAATACACATGCACAGTCTTACAGGGATAGAAAGACAAAGTGTTCATGTCCCACATTTCCCATACTCCCACATTTTGTGAAGTAGTCCTGTCTTAGGTTTGGTCATGGATTAATCTCTCACAAGCTCTTGATCTCTAACATGAAGTACTCATGTGTTGAGAATAGAGTACTTTTACTCTAAGGCAATGTAAATAATGACAGTAGCTGTATTTGAACAACCCCCAGTATGCACTGGATACTGTCTCAACAATTTGTGTGTACCATCTTAGTCCTGATTACCACACCATGGAGTGGGTACTGTGGCTGCCGTACATCTTAATTCCACAGCCAGGGCAGGAAACTTGGGTGTGCACTGGTTGACGTTTCTCAGCCAGTGTCCTGGAGTCAGCTCTTGTTCTCAACTGTTAGAATCCCAGTTCTGTTCTTAGCACTGTGCCACAGCTGCCTCCTTGTGAGGCTGGAATGGCCTCGTGGTCCTCATTTTGTTGTTTGGATTTTATTTTATATGAATGTATTACCCTCATGCATGTAAATGCGTGCATGTCATGCAGTGCTTGAGGAGGAGGTCAGAAGAGGGAGTTGGAACTGGAGTTACAGACAGTTGTTATTTGCCATGTGGGTGCTGGGAATCGAACCTGGGTCCTCTGCAAAAGCAGCCTGTGCTGGTACCTGCTGAGTCACCTCTCCAGCCCCTATTGTTTGGAGTTTTAAGACTGAGTCTGGCTAGCCATGTGGAACTCACTATGTAGTCTGAACTGGCCTCAAATTCCCCATCCTTCTGCCTCCTGAGTACTGGGATTACAGGTAACATGCACCACCACACCAGCTTCATGGTCATCCCTCTCAGCTGATTGTTTTCAGAGGTAAAAAGTAGGAGTCATCAATGAGTTATCAAGAAACTTGCCTCACAATACCAATAGAGCAAAAACCAAATGGAGCCAGAATGAAAGCGTTTGGCCCGCCCTCTTCCCTGCTGGACGTTTTATTGATACTAGGTGGTGTGAAGATGTTCATGTCAGTTTGACTGTTCTGATCATTTACAGTGAATCCAACAGGGTTTATGAAAGCAGGTCTTGAGGCTTTTGGACCCAACCCTTGGTGGCTTGTGCAGAAATGCCCCTCGCTCCTTTTCTTCCTCTTCAATTCTGCTTCCCCACCTTCATCTAAATTCCTTGTTGGTCTCTTCAGTGGAATAAAGACTGAATATAATCACAAGACTGGAGAGACGCTTTGGATTTCAACAAGTATATGACTATGTAGTGTGATCCACTATCCCCCCCTCACGTCCTTTGAAAATTAATAGTTTTGTTTTTCTTTGAAACTTTTATATTATTTTAATATTTTATTATGTTTATTTTATGTGTGTGAGTATATTGCCTGCCTGTGTGTAAGTGCACTTTTGTCATGCTATGCCCAATGAGGTCAGACGGTGTTGGATTCTTCCAGAACTGGAGTTATCTACGGTTGCTAGCCCCCTTTCTGGGAATTGAACCTGGGCCCTCTACAAGAGCAGTCAGTGCTTTTAACCTCCTCCTAACTCTGCGTAGAGTCATCCTTCACTTCCCTAACTCCACAATGTCACGTTCTGTTTTATATATAAATGTGTGTGTGTGCATGTGTGTGTGTGTAGTATAGCATATGTGATATATATATAAAATAACTCATCAAGTTCAATTTTGTTGTCCATGTATTATGGGTATGGGGCTACCCACTGGAGCATGGTCAACCTAGCAAAGGCCATACCCTTAAAGAAATTTGACTGTCCCTTCTCCAAAGCCATCAGTTCATAGAGTGAGGGGCTCATGAGCCCTCCCTCCTCCATACTAAAATGTCAGTTGACTTGATCTTGCTCAGTTCTCGTGCAGACATCCACAGCTGATGTGACTGTGAGTTCATGCATGCCGAGGTCCAGACATGACCAGAAGATACTGTAACATGCCATTCCTCCCTGACCTCTGGCAACCTTCCTGCCTCCTCTTCCACAATGAGAGGGTGGGATGATACAGATGTCCCATTTGTGGATGAGCATGCCACTGATGCTTGTTCTTTGAGCTTTGACCAGTTGTGAATTCCTGCTTTAACCACCGTCCACAGTAAAAGAAGCCTCTCTGATGAGAGCTGCGTGCTGTGCTGATCTATGGGTGTAGAGATACAGCTTTAGAGGACAGATTGATACCATACACTGAGCAGAATAATAGTAGTAAATTCACCCCCTGGGGTCTGTGAGCTCCACTACCCTGCGTTCTTTGCCAGACTTATACGCATGCACCACCACGCCTGGCATGTATTTCTTCTTGTGGAGTAGACCTTAAATCCAACCAGAAAGTGGTTGGTTACCCCAATAATATTTATGCCACTATTGCACCTGTGTTTTTGTTTTCTGTTTAGACGGAATCTCATATAATCCAGGGTGGTCTCCAACTCATCATGTAGTAGTTAAGGATTATGGCGAACTCCTGATCCTCCTGTTTCTGCCTCCCAAACGCTGCGATTAAAATCATTTACCATCATGCCCAGGTTTCCTTCTTTTGTTTGAATGTTTGGGTGATGGATAAGCACAAGCACCCTTTGTAAAATGAAGCCTGAGTTATATTGCCCGTGAATGAAAGGGGCACTAGCTCTCCACGTGCCAAGGGAGTGGGAGTACTCACAGTGTATCTCAAATCAAAGCAGACCAAGAGAAGAGCAAACAGACTCCAGAATCCCTTGATGACACCTTCTGTCTTCTGTCATTGCCCAAGGGATCTGTGTCCTCAGGGGATTCAGGCTGCATCCCTGAGATTGACCCATGCCAGATGACCCTTCCTACTCCAGACAGTCATCAATACCTTAACAAGGGCTCTATTTCAGGAGTTCATGGTCATCCTTGACTACTTAATGAGCTGAAGACCATGTTGGACCACATTAGACTCTGTCTAAACAGAAAACAAAAACCTAAGTGCAATAGTGGCATAAATGTTACAGGGGTTTAAGACTTCAGACACTTTTCTAACACTCAAGAGAGTGGTGACCTCCGTTTTCTTTTTGGATTCACCATTCTTTGGGAGTTCAGAAAACTTACTCCAAGTATCTGAGGGTTCCCACACATCCAAGGAATGAATATGGAAGCGCGACAGCTAGGATGTCATCAAGTGCTGCTGAAAAAATGACCCGAATGTGGTGCTGCACACCTGGGATCCAAGAACTGAGGCTGAGGCAAGAGGCTCATGAGTTTGAGGCCAGCATGGGCTACATAACAAAGTTCATGCCAGTCTGGGCTTGTCTCACGCCACTACACAGTGCATGTACAGAATTTTCTTCATTTCAGGACAACGTTGAAGTGATTAGAAGTTGTCAGTTGTAGAGGTGGCTAAATCAGTTTCCCACTACATGGTGGCTCTGGATGCCACAAGAAGGCTTCATTGCTGAACACCTGGAGGCAAACAATAGTCTTTGGGGTGGAAAGACCCGAAGGACTACTAAAATCTTTAATTGTCTCGGTCTGCAGATGACTCACAGCTCTGGACAAGTCCGCCCCGCTTCCTGCTGCTAAGTCTCTGAGCTCAGCTGACACACCCAGCGAAGGTAAACAAAGTCATGTGCCATATGACATTTGCTTATGGATTCATTGTACTTTCAATGCTCCATTTTCAGACTACAGACTTGCTGCTTTGGCTGTCCATTATGATTTTAAAACTTGGTTAATGGTTCTGAGTATATGATAGCCTAAGAATCAAAGGCAAATTGTCATGGTGACTAGGACCTGGGAGGAAGTCACAAAAATCACTGTATCTGATGGCAAGATCCAGGGTAGTCATTTAGACCTTAGGACAATGAGTTACAAGTTTACAACCTGGATAGCAGATGACTCATGACCTCCACTGAAAGGGTTGATGTGGAAGTGGATAGAGAAGCCAAACCTCTGATGGGTTTAATGGGCTTTGTCTTTTACATGCAGCGATAAGGCTCACCTTTAAGGTGAAGTGAAATGTCTATAATGGGAAGTTAAAGACTGAGTAGGAACCCCACCCCCAGTGTCCTTACTATGTCATCTTTGCTACTGAGACCCACAGGTGTGTGTCTGAGTGTGTGTCGGGTATGGAGACACCGAGCTGGTAGGAAGAGAGAACTTGATCACTGTCTAGGGCACTTTAGAGTCAGATTGGAGCAAAATATTCACATGTAAAATTACTAGTGTTAATTATCACTGAGAAACATGAAAAAATCTTTCAGAAGAAAGATGCAAGATAGAATCAAGCAACACAATCTTTAAAAACTCTCTAGAAAAGACCAACAGAAGAGAGTAGTTTTATCTGTTATAAAATAGCCTAAGTTTTCTTCCCTGAGTATATATTTGAGCCTAGAAGCTCATATGTGACCAGTGCTTGATCAAGTGCAGTTGGTCAAGAAGCTCTCTCTGCCCCTAATCCTGTTCCTCTGACCGCTACAAACTACAAGGGTACTACAGTCTAAGACGCTGCATCATAGGAGCTCTGAGCAGTGACCTAACGCCATCAAAGTTGGCAGACCCGGCCCACGGGGCAATGTGAGTCAGGTGTCCTTCAGAGCTGTGCGACTCAACCCAGCTGAGTTGGAGGAATTGGGACTTCATCACAAAGCCACAGTGCACACTAAGAACATTCTTCTGCCTATTGGTAATTTTGAGTTTTCTGTCTTTCATCCCATTCCAACCAGTACATGAAGGCTATTTCAAAAACCATGAGTTGGAAAAGAAGAGGGCCACAGTTTCACAGTTGGAGCTTGAGAGGCCGCCTTCAGGGGAAGGACTGTGTCCGAGGGAGGGGATGTAAGAAATGGGATTGGGAAGAAAAGCCAGAGTACAGTGGCAAGAAACGGGGCAGCACCCTGGAACCAAGTCAAGTGAAAGGGAAGAAAAGGCTGTTAGAGGATCTACGGGGCACACATGGGTGCACACAGGATGAAAATCTAAAGGTTCCCATCACAGCATGGATGGCTTCACCAGAACAATTTCAGTAGAAAAGACAGAAGAAAGATTGTTAGGGACCAAGGGTTAGCTGAGGTCTAAAGAAACGGATGATGGGAGTACGGAAGCTTTTTCTAAAGACGTACTGAGAGCTCATTTTATGCGCTTAGTAGACAGAACCACCAAAGTTGGAGATCCAGGAACTAAAAGAGTAATGGATAGAGCAAAGTCCTAGGTGACAGACATGTGAGTCATCCTTGGCTGAAAGGAAGAATCCTCTGAGGCAAGAGAGAGAGAAAAGCTTGGAGGTGACGTGGTGTGCTAAGGAGACAGTAGAAGTCAGTGAAAGTTGTGCAATGGATCTGCCAAGTGGTATTTCAGGGCAGCTGATGCTGGAGACCTAGACTCAGCAATGCAGTCCCTGGTGGGTTGATTTGTTGCCGCTATGTCAAATTCACTGATGTGGGCTCAAGAATGGAGGAGGCAGATGGTTTAGTTAATTCTTAGTCACGGTGTGGGCAGGCAGGTGCAATGACAGGACAATTTGGCAAGGCAGTTGGGGATGTGGGTGGGCATCAAAGGAGAGGTGGTCCCTCATAGGACAGACAATTCACCGCTGAGGTCTCAGAACTTTGGCTCAGTGGAAAATGAACCATTTTGTGTTGTGTTTCCCTTTATCATCTTGCTGTATTTATACAGGTTTGAACAGATGTTGGAAAAAGCTCTATGGTAGCCAAGATTTCTGAACCACCCATTTTTGAGGAGTGCCTGATCAGGAAATTTCTAGAGAACTGGATCATATCAAACACAATGGGTGAGACTGTAGTGTAGTTCAAGCAAAGTCCACTGGCATTGGGTCTTCAACTTACGAATAGAAGTTGTCTCAGCCATCTTAACATATAGCTCATGGAAGGGCAGAAGGCTGGACTAGGTGCCCCAATTATTAGGACCTCAGGGTAGAAGTGACACACATTGTCATGAGCTCAAACCCATCCTAAAACTCCGAAACGGCCACAAAGAAAGTAGAGTAGAAGAGGCTCTCAGGACCCACAGGCTGTCTCTGCCACACTGTCTAAACCAAGTTTAGCAAGTGGCACTCAGGGAACTGGACTTGATGGTGAGAAGAGAAGGCTTGGGAATGCTCCTTGATGCTACTCCACTAGATTCACCTTGAGGTAAAAGTCCTGTAAGCTGGGCTGAGGTGACTCCGGTTGGTGAAGTGCCTTCTGTAAAATCATCAGGACCTGAGCTTGATCCCTATAACTCACATTGAAAAAAAGTTAGGTGTGATGACACATATTTATAATCCCACGCTAGGGAGGTAGATCCCTGGGCTCACTGACCAATCAGCTGCTTGGTGAGCTCTGCGCCAGTGAGAAGCTGTGTCTCAGAAAACAAGAAGGGGGTCACTTGAGGAATGATACCCAGGTTGTCCACCGGCCTTGAAATGCATGTGCATGTACATGTACCTGCATACACACACACACACACACACACACACACACACACCTACCTTAAGGTCAAAGTGCACCTGATACAGAGCATCATAGCCCAACAACACATCATACTGTAGAGTGTTGGCTCTTCACACTGGTGAGTGCAGGGGTGAGTGGGAACTGCAGCTTGCTGGTCTAGGAAAAGAGTAACAGTCATATTTGAAGGCTGGTTTCTACTGAGTGCACCGCTATGAAGTGGGAATAATTGTTACTGAACCATTGTTTAGTGGGTATGCATCTGAATAACAGAGATGGGGCCTGTAGTGTCCACGTAGCCTGTAAATAAACGATTGAAATATAATCCTGCAATTAGATATTGGAGGGAAACAGAAGAAAAAAGACAGGGGAGGTCTGGGGAGCTCGATCACAGGGGAGGCCAGGTGAGATTGAGGACCTGTGCTTGACGCCCAGTATCTGTGTGAAAACTCGGCCCAGTCATCTCCTTCTAATTCCAGTCCTGGGGAGGCAGAGACAGGAGGCTCCCTGGGGCTCCCGGGCCAACCAGCCTAGCATAATCCAGGTTCCAGGGCACAGCAAGAGATTCTGTCTCAAAAAATAAGGTGGGCAGTTCCTGAGGAAAGACATTCAAGGTTGTTCTCTGGCCTCCATACACACACACACACACACACACACGCACTACTCATGGACTCACACAGATACACACATGCAATCTGAAGAGGAAGAGGGAAGAGGAGGAGGAGGAGAAGTGAAGGGGGAGCAGAAAAAGGTCACACACACAAAAGCACAAGGTCATTTAACTCAACTCCTGACTTGCTGTCATCATTTTTCCTCTTGATCTGGCCAGGCTGGTGCCTGCTCACAGGAAATGGAAACATAAGTAAGGACAAATGGCCTAGCTCTCAGCCCCGAAGGCCACACAGGACACCGGCAGAGACGGAGCCGGGGGATGCACAGGAACTCGGTGCCAGGCTGGGCTCTGGGGTCTTCTCTAGTGTCCCTCCCAGCTTGTTCCAACACCCTGCCCAGGGCTCCGGGTGTTTATGGTGATGATTATTTAAAATGCTCCTCTAGGCCAAGAGATGCAAAGAGGCCCTCACGACAACAGACCCCACTCTTTGAGGCAACGTGTCCTTTCTTCCCAGTTTGCTCACTCAGTCCTGAATAACTTTTCCCGGGGCTCCAGACACCACAGCCTGACAGCTCCACCAAGGCGCGTGGGATGCGACGGAATCGCTCTACAAGCAACCTTGCCAAAGGCCCTTTCGATGCACAAAGCTGGCTTGAGCTTTGTATATTGAGGGAGCTAAATCAATGTTAAATGCTTGGCTCTTTTCACAGGACAATGACCAGGACCTAAGCTACGTCCTTCCTTTTTGATTGACACTTGAAACGCAGCGCGGAAATCAGCCAGAGGCGCTGCTACAAGCCGAACCCTCTGCTGGGAGAACCGCCGCTGACATCTGCGGAAAGGCCGACAAAAGGCAGTTGAAAGCTGTGTTTGTTGCCTCCCCTTCAGATCTTCTGGCTTTCATGGAGCTCCTCGCCCGCTTTAATATTATGATTCAGCACCTGGCTTTTTTGAACCTTGCTTTAAACTTCAAAAGGCGAGGTGGTATTAACAAACATGAAACGAAAAAGTAGCGGTGGTTTGATTTACTGTTGTCGTCTTATCAAGGTTTTTTTTTTGTCACCAGCTGCCACGTTCTGTCATCTTTGGAACCATTATCATTTCTCTAAAATCTAAAAGAGTCCACTTAATAACGGCTTTGAATACAGGCAGGATCAGTAACACGCACAGTTCTGGGAACGACAGGACCATCAAATGAAAAGAAAGATGTTGCGAAAAAACAAAAAACAACAAAAAACAAAACAAAACAAAAAATCCCCTCAAAACCACACCACATAAATAAGAGCTGTAGTAGTACTTTGCAGTGACCTTGATTTCAGAATTAAGCAAATCAAATCCAGGTCTATTGTCCCTTTGAATTCCGGTGTACTTTCCTTGAGAAGTTCCTTGTTATCCAGAGTAGCAGGGAAGGAATGAAAAGTCTCAAGCGGCTCTGAGGCTTCCACACAAACAAGGAAGCTTCTCAGGAGGGATGTCTGCAGTGACCTCTGCTAGTGAGGCCACTGGGCTAGTCACCAGCTCGTGCTGACCAACCTTCTCCTCTTTGAAGTTCCCACTTAATGCTGACAGCCAGACAGACATCATGAACTCTCTCCAGGGACGGGGCTGTTCCATGTTCCATCTATCCCAAACACCTGCAGCTCTAAACTTCCCAATGAAACCTACAGGACCTCAGAGGACCTTCAAACTGAGCGTGTTAAAGCTGAATCTGGCAAATGATGTTCATTAATTAATCTTGCAGTCTGTGGGGACCACAGATCTCTTGGGAACTTGAGGTTGGTCAGACCACAAGGGCGCTTAGGGAGTACCCAGTTCAGTGAAAATATTGTTGCCTGAGTCCCTTCTAAGGTCAGCACCCAGAGTATGCTATGGATGCCTGTATTTAAAAAAAAAGTTGCTCCTGGAGATCGACCCTCATAGATGAGGCTTCTGAGAATCAGAATCAAGGCGCTTGTCTAAGACTGCACAGCAAACACAGAGCTAGGTCAAGGCAAGTGACAAGGGTCCAGACAGTGACAGGTCTCCATGGTTCTCCAATGCTGCTTTTCAACACAGTGGGCTGAGTACTGTCTCCCAAGATGTGAGGCACAGTAACCCAAATCCCCCAGTCTGCCTCACCTTACTAATTCCCATCGACTCCCCTACCCCAACTCTCCTCACAATCTGACATCATCAGTGAGGAGTTTCTCCCATCCTCCTCCCTCCTGAGCCCCCTGTAGGGTTGCTGGATGCAGAGGAAGTAACTGGCCATCCCTGACAAACTCTGGGAAAGTAAGAAATATAAAAGACATGAAGCTGCTGATTGGCTGTTATGGAACACAAAAGCTTCTGTCTGTGGCTTGATTTAATGTTCCCGCCTCCATCCGTAGCTTTCATTTCTGACCTAACTGACCAGGTTTACAAGTTTATGGCACAATATTATCAGAATCAGCTTGAAAATACATTGCTCTCTATGCAAAGGTGGTTATGGGAAGCTAACCATGCTGCTAGTCACCAGATAGCCTACGGTTTCAGGTGGTCACATGCGGAGATAGGAGGAGGGATGGGGACAGTCGCCTGCTGAGGGAAAGAACATCTTTGAGGCCATCCATGGGTCTGTTCTTTAAACACTGGGACTGTGACAGCGCTCCCAACAAGGAAACAAAAATCACGAGCTCTCGTGTCCCCTGAGTCAGGACCATGGTGACAATATCAAGCAACACCGCAATGGTGCCTGGCTTCATCTTCATGCCAGATCTAACCAAAAGCAAATGTTAAAGGGTTAAAGGAAGCAGGTCAGGGCTCCTTAGCAAAGCTGTGTGGATGCTCAGCAGTGCCTTCTGTGGGTGAGGGGCTATGCTTGTTTGGACGTTTGGAATTTTAAGGCCTGCCCTTGGACACATTGCTTAGCTTTCCCATTGTAAAATGGGTATAACACCTCACTGTGTTTTGAGATTTGATGACACGATAAACAGCAACTCATCACACTGTATAGTATTCAGCAGATGCCCAATGAAATTGAAACTCTTATGGTGACTTTAAAGTTAATAATTAAACTTCTCTGAGGCCGAGACTCCACAGCATCGACAGAGAAAGCAATTAGACTCATTCACAGGGGGGCAAGATGCAAAGATTTTGAGCCAATAAAGTGTACCTACTTTTCACTTTAGTTCAATAATCAGGAGAGAAGAAAGAGAGTGGGA
>NW_008360311.1:5882891-5888729 GCF_000622305.1 Nannospalax galili
TATGCATATTACCACATTCAAACAGTGTTTGTTCTTTGGTAACATATAAAATTGGTGTCCAGTGTCTCATTTGTCATCTATGGCACACAAGCCAACAATGTCAGAAAATACTGCTACCTGTTGGCTT
Organism: Nannospalax galili; assembly: GCF_000622305.1. NCBI lineage: Eukaryota > Metazoa > Chordata > Mammalia > Rodentia > Spalacidae > Nannospalax > Nannospalax galili. Next base: position 5,883,019 of record NW_008360311.1, read on the forward strand.
GGACGAGTGTCAGAGGCCACTGCCCTCCAGGGAAACTGATTTCTGATTATGGACTTCTTCTAAGTGTGAAAATAGCAGAGAAAACCCTAACCACAGATACCCTGCTCCTCTCCTAGCCTCTCTCCCCACTTCCTGCATGTACGTGCATCATCTCCAGGCAGCAGCTAGGATTGAAGAGCTATAGAAACTTCAGAGTTAATCATGCCAAATAGTGACAGATACTCAGGAGAGGGAGATTCTGGTCACTTATCTGACACCACACAGATGGCTCGTACCACAAACTCCGTCTTATCATTCTGAGGTATGCCCGCCAAACCAACCTGCTAAGGAACTCTTGTTACTGGAGGATGCACATGCTTGACCTCAGTGAAGTATTCAGGTGTGTGAACTGGGAATGTAGGGTGGTATGGATTCTCTCTAAGCTTTCTGCTTCCCACGTAAGACATAAAAACCAATCCCTCAGTCACACATCCAGCAGGGTACACGTGCATGTGCTCACACACAGGAGCACAGACTCCTCTTGGGAGAGTAGATGCCAACATTTCCTGCTGCTTAAGCATCATTTTGGAAGTAGAGGGGAAAGAGGTGACCAGCTCATTTCTGCAGGAGACCAGGAGTTGCAAGGAGAGTCACTTGGTCGTACCAGAGACCCAATAAGAAGGAGCCAAAGGAAACAGGATAAAATAAGGCCAAGAGTAGAACTGGATAGAACTGGTTTATTCGAGAAAAAAGAGGCTTAAATTTGCTCATTGATCATTGTTCATTTCTTTCCTTTATATGGTCAGTTGCTGCTCTCTCTCTCCTTCCTTTCTTTTCTTTTCTTCTCTTTTCTTTCCTCCCCTTCCTTCCTTCCTTCCTTCCTTCCTTCCTTCCTTCCTTCCTTCCTTCCTTCCTTCCTTCCTTCCTTCCTTCCTTCCTTCCTTCCTTCCTTCCTTCCTTCCTTCCTTCCTTCCTTCCTTCCTTCCTTCCTTCCTTCCTAGATGGTTAGAGTTAGATGGGTTGGGATGGTGTCTTGATGTCTACCATTCAGCTATCCTCTTCCCACCATCTAGGACAGGGCCTGGCCTTTTCTTATTTGATGTGAATTATTATTGACTTAATGACACTGCTTATGCATACAGACCCAGCTTCTGAGAAAGTTAAATGTTAGAGGATTCTCCAGAGGCAGCCCAAGTTATCTGTCAAGCTAGCACAGGTGGAATCCAGGGTCACACCTGGGGTTAAGAGCTGTCATCTCTCATGGCCAGTGCTGATGAACTCATAGCCCATGTGCCTCTTCCTGACTGCCGACCCACGTGTTTGCAGAGTCACAGCTTTGGAAACTCATTTGGACCCAGGTGTCGGGATAAAAATGCATCCTTTAAAACTGATAAGGTATTCTCTGGAGTCGAGTTGATAGTGCAACATGACTGATTGCTTGTTAAATCTTATATCCTCCAGAGTAGTGACAAGAAAATTGAGAAAAGCCTCCTGATAATGCTCTTAGAGCAGCGAACACCACTGTCTCACCCCAGACTCTATGGCAAATTTTTCAACAAGTCAAATTTCCAAGAGGCTCTTGTTGACTGTGACTGTCAAAAGAAAGGGTTGTCTCCAAAGCCAGAAAACAGCTCTTCTGTTAGAGGTACAGCTTTCAATCATCTTTAGCGAAAGAGGGACGTGGTTTGCCAAGAATCGACATCATGACTAAGAACGGGCGTCTGCTTTTCCTTGGGATGCAACGTGAGCTAGAGGAGGGAGGCTTCTGGGAAAAGTCCATTACTTGGCAGAGTCACCACCGATAGCTTATAGAATGTGACCCTGCAGGTGGCTGATAGGGGTGATGAAGTTGGAGGAGACTACCAATTACATCCCAAATTGCTTATTCTTGGTTCCTATTCAGCTGAAATGCCCTATCTAAATACCAACTTCTTTTCCTGGGTTCTTGCCATTGTAATTAAATCAGCTGGGTGATTCTGGTCTTGAAAGACCCTGTGATTTCCCCCTTCGTCATCCTTGGTGAGCAGGACACAGGGAAGAAGAGCGAAGGAGGGGTGGAGAACAGCACAGAGCTCCTTCCACCAGAACACGGCAGCAGAAATGATGTGGTGTTCTGAGCTGCAACATTAGGAGTCTGAAGCAAAATGCGAAATCTAGGAGGGTTGCTCTTGTCACACTAGGTAAAGAATATGAGGAAGTATTCCATAACTGCGTTGAGAAGGAGAGACAGATAGAAAAAACACATTTTCAACAGCGTCCACTACGTAGGGTTCCACCCTGAAGCAGAAACACTCCCATGAGAACAGCTGTTCACACTCACTGTCCTAGAAATGGAAATATGCGTCCAAGTTCAAAGGCACCAAAACCTTCGCAATCATGTGCCCAGTGACTGTCAAGATGTAAGATGACGTCACTGGAACCTAGTGATGGAGAACCTAGAAAGGAGATTGCCTGCGTGGGTGGGGAGGCCTGGGTGTGAAGAAAGCTTTATTCCCTCTTTTAACCAGTGCCTCACACAGGAATGTCTCTGGCCCATGGTCCGTGATGATTTGCCATGTGTCTAATTTAACAAATTGTAACTCTTCCAGAGACAGACTGTGGCTTCTGTGATTATTTAAAGGTGATGAAAATTGTGTAAAACTGCAAATTGGCTAGCGACGCAGTCAGAAAACAGAGTAAAAAGATTGGGGTCCTTCAGTTGGGAACATGGAGGACTTGGAAGGAAATCTACACAATATAAGGTCTTGGGAAGAATATTCTCACATCTCTCCAATAATCCCGGGAATGTGTGGTTCACTATCCTTTGAAGCAGCTTCTCCATCATAAGCAGTACTAAATGAAGCCAGAACTTGAAATTCCAAGGGGTGAGGTAGGCTGCAAAAGTGTCTGGAAAATTCTCTGGAGCCTTTTTAAAGTAAAGGTAGAAAAGTGACATATTCCTTACTAACAAATTCATTGTATCCCAGGCACCAACAAACCGTTAGTTTACATGACTGACCCTAGACCTAACAAGCAGGTGTTGTAGGCCATGGGGCTACTATTTCCAAACTACCATGAGTGAGTACCAGTGTGAGAAACTTCTTGTGTCCTTATTTAAGTTTCAGTGGGACTGACTCACTCAGTAATGTGAAGATAAGAATGTAAACAAACTTAGCCTGACAAAGACACTGTTAGGAATCCCACCAACCATCTTCCTTTGTCTGGAAAATATGCTTTCACAATGAATTCACATAGTATTTCACATTTACAGGTAGCTTTAGAGCTATAACCTTGCTGGAGTTCCTTAGAATCCCTACGAAGCTTGAGGGGAGACGATTAACTCCATCACACAGATGGAAAACCTAGTTCAAGGTCACATAATGAATGAGGGGACAAGTCAGGTAGCTGCTCATTCATTGGTGGTGTTACCGCCAGGACTCTGTTGGCCAATGCTGCCTTACAGGCCTCCCTGTGTGCAGGAACCAAGATGGTTCTCCGCTCTAATGGCTGTGCACGTAGTGCGCCATGTTCTGCTGTAGCACACTGCCATTTGGCTGAGCCGAGGAGATGCTCAGAAGCTGTTAGGAACAGTTGAGAGATCACAGGCGAGATCACCTGTTTTGGCCACTAACTCTTCAATTCCCCAATACCATGCCCCTGGCCCTCCCATCCTTTCCTCCTGCTCTACAGCCCATGGTGCATCTCAAAGAACATTCAAACCTACAAAAGAGAATCACAGAGCTGTATGAGGAAGGCGCAGGCAAGTCCAGAACTCCGGGGTATTCAAGCGTTTTGAACATGGGCTTTTGATAGGTCTCTCCAGTTTAATTGGAAGACTGAGATTTAGAGGCAAGCAGAGTCAGGTGAACACAGACAGCACTAGGACTCAAAACGCATATGGACCTTCTCTGTTTCTTCTCTTCCTGTCGGTCACTGTCACCTGGTCTACAGGCAGGCCAGCTCTCATCTCAGCTGGCCAGCTCTACCCGAAGTATAAGTAAGTCTGACAAAAATGCCAGTTAATGCTTCAAATGGGAGGTTACCTCCTCCGAACTCTTCCCTCCTCCTTTTAAATCGAGGCATTTGTCAAACCCAATATTTCCTTCAGGTAGATAAGACACTGTGGGCTCTTATTTGGATCCCAGGGAAAGATGCCATATTCTGAGGAATCATTCTGAATTGTCTCTCTCACAATTACATGGTATCATAATCAATAATTAAAAATGAATATATATATATATATATATGAACACAATATTCACTGAGGGGAATGAGACCAAGTCCAGATTTAATACTATAAAGCAGCACTTTCAATTTGCCAGGGGTCTGAAAGCTCAACATTTTCATGGAGTCCATGAGTTAAAGAAACCTCCCTGTAGCCACTGTCCACCCAAAGGCCGCCTTCCCTCAGCCACCTCAGGCCCCTCCAGGCATCTGGATGTCTTGGACAGTCATCCCTCATGTCTGACCAGGCAACAGGGTTTTCTCCGTGTCTTGTGTGGACTTGGTCCTCATGTTAAAAATGAGAAGAAAATAGTAAACCAGGGTTGTATAAAGAAAGCAACGTCCCAGTTCTCCTGGCAGAGCAGGCAGCACGTCCCCAGGCCCCTGCTCTCTTTATGGTCTCTTTCCTCCTAGAGAAACCAATTCCCTGTCTCTGCATGGAATTACAGGTTCAGTCAAAGGATGGGTGAGCCTTTGTGAGTGTTTTGCCCAGGGTAGTAATTTTGCAATCCACCCTAGCTGAAGTAAGTATAGCCCTGCACCAGCCCCAGCACCCCTTTGTTCCCCCCACATCCAGTGCCAGGTCCCCACTTAGGTGAAAACACTTTGCATATAAACAAACTCTTCTCAAAGACACCTCGACCTTGACATTTCTTTCTGCTTCCTCAACTTGCTTCCTTTTCAAACACCTCTTGCCTGCTTGCCATGCTCCCATACGAGGCACAATTATCAGAATAATAATTAACAGGTTCTCATTATTTAGGATCAAACAGTGCCCCCCTAATGAAGTCAGGAATAGCCAATGTGATCCCTTAAAACCAGGTGTGAGTTTTCCTTACACCTTGGGGCATCAAATCCACAGAAACCTGTAAAGGCTTGGATAACATTGAGTCAAGGGCAGTTAATAGATACCAGAGCACAGAGTAAAGTGCTCCAAGCATGTCAGTCAAGACTAACCGGAGGCAAAAACATCAAAATGCAGGTTGGAGTTTTGACATTCCTGCAGGCTCTGAACGCCTCGCCAGTAAATTTTTAAAGTCAATATCCCCCTTATGTTCCTGAACACTCTTCTGTCTGATGCGTCGGCCTGATGCGGGTGTGATTGAACTGCAACGAAAGCAGGACTTTAAAGGCAGCTTTGAATGTGTGGGGGGCGGAAAGGAGATTCGGGGTGTGTGTTTTGTGTGTGTGTGTTTTCTTTTTCTTTTTTACAGAAATGTCTGTGATAATAATGAAGGCAGTGTACACAGATTATCACAGGCTGCGTCTTTCGACTTCAAGGTTATGTGATTAGAAAATTAGAAAAGCGATGAGATTAGAAAGACCGCAGAACATTTTGAAGGAAAGCTTTTTACAAATTGTCTGTGTGCCGGATTTACACAGAATCTGATAGATGGATCTTCTAATGTTTGGAAATGGATAAATGCAACCATGCAAATAGAAAGGACCAGCTTCCGAGCCACTCCTGGCAGAAGCTCAAAACCCGTATTAATTAACTATTCCAATCCGCTCAACACCTGTTACATATA